>NC_080404.1:56272500-56874000 GCF_030265065.1 Corythoichthys intestinalis | reverse complement strand
GTCGATGGACTATTTTTTTCGCCTCCGTGAAAAGAGAGAAACTTTTTTGAAAAAAACTACAAAGGTAAATGAGAAAGCCCTCAAACGTCCCACACTGTGGCAGAGACATTAAAACTATCTGCTGCCAAGCCATTGGCGGCATGATGTTCGGCCCTAATGCGGTTAAAGACATTACTAAAGTCCCCGTCTGATCATTCTGAGCTTGTCAAGCCTAATTGCTGTAAAAAAAATAAAAAATAAAAACAGAGAGAGACTGAGAGCTGTTGAAGAAGATTCCTGCCAGGATATCAGCTTTGTGTTCATCCAAACAGGCTCAAGTTTCACACTGAGGAAGTATAAATCCTGAGAATTTTATAAATAAATAAAAGTGTACAGAAAGTCGTTTTGGATCATTTTTGGTTCATGGAGCACGAAAATGTGTCGAGACTCAGAAAATGTTGAAACACATTGACTTAGATCCTTTTTTTTCCCCAAAATTCTTACAGGGAAAAGTTTTCATTCACAAATGCAGATATTTGAAAGCAAAACTTTGTTTTAAACATTGAATGGATGAGTTTCTTCTGTGGGATAGATCTTTAAAGTTAGTCAGTAGTTACAAAAAAACAAAAAAAAGTCCTCAACCTAGTTTCAGTATTTGGGAAAAAAAAAATAATAATATTACTTTATGAAACCCTGTGAGGGTGTGCGTGTGTATTCGGTGGTTAAGAATTGGTGGAAGTTGATACAGCAATATTTTGTGTTTGTGGATCTATAAGCAAATTGTTAAAAGCCTCCATATAGCTGTATATATACAATTCTTTGTTAACATTCACATCAATGGAGAATGTAGTCTTCCGTTCGCCTATAAAGTGAGTTTTCAAATGTGAAAACTCATTTATACTTAATTTTTTAAAAAAGTTTTTGTAGTCTATTTCATGGCGTTCTACGTTACTTTTTTTTTTTTTTTTTTTTTTTTTGTTTTTGTTTGTTTTTTTATCTAAAGCAATTCTCTCAGAACAGTTAATCTTGAATATGAGCTTTGAAAAATAAAGGTAAGTCACTGGGGGGGGGGGGGGGGAAGAGCTATAAACAATTTTGTACCACTAATCATGAAAAAAAAAATACCAATTAGATGATATGATAAAGTCGTTATTGAGTATTAAATGGGTTGGACAAAATAATGGATACTCCAAACAAAAAATAAAGAATGGCATGAGGAACATTCAATTGAAGTTCAGCATCTCGTATGGCCGTCCCCAGAACTCAACATTATTGAGCATTTAAGGTCAGTTTTAAAGATTCAATTGAGACGTGGATTTCCACCGCCATCGTCTCTAAAAAAAAATTAGAGGGTATTTTAACAGAAAATTCCTTGGAAACATTTCACAAGTTGTATGAATCAATAACTCGTAGAACTGATGCTGTAATAGCCGCAAAAGGCGGACATTCACCATATTAAATTAGTTTTTGTTGATTTTTATTTTGTCAGTTACTTAGTCCAAACATGCATTAAAGCGAAAAGTTTATTGACAATACCGAAGCTTCCTTTTTCAGACGTAAAAAATATATTTACAACGCACAATATAAAAGCGTAAAAGAATCTTTATCGTGAAAAAGTGTCAACAAGCTGCCACACGCCCGCTTGGTCGCAAGTCATCAACTCACCTCCAGTTGTAAACAGCAAAAACCAGCAGCACCAAAACAACGCAAGTAATCCGGACTCCATGCTTGTCTGGACTTCGTGACACAGAGCTCGTGTTTTCAAACTTTGTCGCTGCGAGAGTAGAAGTTGAGTTTCACTCTAATTTGCATAGGAGAAGTGACCCTCGTCGCTCCTTGCGTGTCAGCTCAGCAGGTTGAAAGTTTGTGGCGATCACAAGTCGTGTGACGTGATACGTACAGCGGTTTAGTACGTAGGCACCGCCCGCTCCACCCATCAACCCAGAGCGCATCAGATTCCAAAACAAGTACGATGAAAAAAAAAAGCGAAGAAACAAATATTAACACTTTATATCAGTTGTCATATCATAATTGTAAAAATAAGTGACTTGATATAGTTGTCATTGATGGTATCTTTGCATGTAATGTAAAAGCTACCGTCTATAATATTTATTTATTTAGTTTAATAGTGTTTCTTCCCAGCTAAAACCGTTTGACCCACCGACAACGTTCATACAAAAAAAAACGACCAGAATTCTCATTGGACGCAGGCTCTTTCATTTCACACTATTTTTTTTTTTTTTAAGTGAAATTTCAAAAAGCTACTTGTTCCAGTTTTTGTCCAAATCACATCGTTTTATACATGAAAAATCAGGACGCTAAGGGGCACAAATGTCCTTTAGTTTTTGTTAAAAACGGCCAAACGTTGCCCAAAACATGCCCATTCTTGAGCAAAATTTCCAATTGATTTCCAATGGCCCTATTTACCAATAGCACAATTAACTCCTATTGTTTCCCTAATGAAACATATTGCACCCACATGAAAACATTTTTTAAAATCCCTCAGTTTTTCTGAGTAATTTATTTGGGGGGGGGGGGGGGGGAGTTATTGATTTTTTTTTTTCCAACTTGCTGTTTTATGAGTAATTTATTTTTGGGTTTATTTTATTCTATATTTTTTTTCAACTCCTGTTTTTCAAAATATTTTTTTTTTTTTGGGGGGGGGGTTATATTGATTAATTTTCTGAGACAAGGTTGATATTTTTGAATAACCCCCCCCCCCCTATTTTTCTGAATACTATTGTCTCCTGTTTTTCAAAAATAAGGTTTTAACTAATTTCTAACCCAACTGGCTCAATATCAACAGAAGGTTACCCCTAAATCAACAAGGGTCACTTTTTTTTTTCTCTCAGGCTGGAATTTTTTATTTTTTAATTATTATTATTATTATTATTTTTTTTTTTATGTGAAATTTCAAAAAAGCTACTTGTTTCAGTTTTTGTCCAAATCACATCGTTTATACATGAAAAAAAAAATCAGGACGCTAAGGGGCACAGATGTTCTTTAGTTTTTGTTAAAAGTTGCCCAAAACATGCCCATTTTTTTCTAATGAGCAAAATTTCCCATTGATTTCCAGTGGCCCTATTTACCAATAGCACTATTAACTCCCATTTTTTCCCCTTTGGAAGCATATTTTATCCACATGAAAACATTTTTTAAAATCCCTCAGTTTTTCTGAGTAATTTATTTGGGTGGGGGGAAGTTATTTATTTATTTATTTTTTTTCCCAACTTGCTGTTTTATGAGTAATTTATTTTTGGGTTTATTTTATTTTATATTTTTTTTCAACTCCTGTTTTTCAAAATATTTTTTTTGGTTTGGGTTATATTTTTTTTTTTCCAAGATGTTTGTGGAATATTTTCTATTTTACTGATTAATTTTCTGAGACAAGGTTGATATTTTTGAATAACCCCCCCCCCCCCCCCCCCCCCCCATTTTTCTGAATAATATCGTCTCCTGTTTTTCAAAAATAAGGTTTTAACTAATTTCTAACCCAACTGGCTCAATATCAACAGGAGGTTACTCCTAAATCAACAAGGGTCACTTTTTTTTTTCCTCAGGCCAGAATTTTTTATTTTTATTTTTTTTTAAGTGAAATTTAAAAAAAGCTACTTGTTTCAGTTTTTGTCCAAATCACATCGTTTATACATGAAAAAAAAATCAGGACGCTAAGGGGCACAGATGTTCTTTAGTTTTTGTTAAAAGTTGCCCAAAACATGCCCATTTTTTTCTAATGAGCAAAATTTCCCATTGATTTCCAGTGGCCCTATTTACCAATAGCACTATTAACTCCCATTTTTTTCCCCTTTGGAAGCATATTTTATCCACTTAAAAAATATTTTTTAAATCCCTCAGTTTTTCTGAGTAATTAATTTTTGGGTTTATTCATTCATTCATTCATTTTCCATGCCGCTTTTCCTCACGAGGGTCGCGGAGGTGCTGGAGCCTATCCCAGCCAACTACGGGCAGTAGGCAGGGGACACCAGCCACCAGCCAATCACAGGGCACAAGGAGACTTACAACCATTCACGCACACACTCATACCTACGGACAATTTAGAGTGTTCGATCAGCCTACCATGCATGTTTTTGGGCTGTGGGAGGAAACCGGAGTTCCCAGAGGAAACCCACGCAGGCACGGGGAGAACGTGCAAACTCCACACAGGAAGGCCGAAGCCCAGGATTGAACCCTTGATCTCAGAACTGTGAGGCAGACGTGCTAACCACTCAGCCACCGTGCCGCCTAATTTTTGGGTTTATTTTATTTTGTTTGTTTGTTTGTTTGTTTGTTTGTTTGTTTGTTTGTTTTCAACTCTGTTTTTCAAAATAATTTTTTGGCGGAAGTTTTTTTTTTTTTTTTTTTTAATTTTGTCCTAGGTTGTTTTTTGAATATTTTCTATTTTGCTGATTAATTTTCTGAGACAGGGTTGATATTTTTGAATATTTTTTTCCCCCCTCCATTTTACTAAATGATTTTTTTTTTTCTCCCCCGTTTTTCAAAATAAGGTTTTAACTAATTTCTAACCCACCCATGGGTTGGTATACGGTATCGTTAAAACAACAGTTCCTATCAATAAGTTTGTGGTGAGAGGTAAAAAAATAACATTGTTTTCAAAAAATCTAACAAAAGCAATTAGTTTCTCACAATGTTACTCATTACTTGAGTATTCTTTTCACTGTATACTTTTTTATTTGTTCTTGAATGCAATTTTTGGATGAATACTTTTACTTGAGTAATATTATTTTGAAGTAACGCTACTTTTACTTCTGTAAAATTTTTGGCTATTCTACGCACCTCTGCTTAAGTGTCTGTTTGTATTGTGTTCTGGAGAAGCATATTAGGACCTGAGTTATTGTGAGATTTTTGTCAACATTAGCATTATATAGCATATATAGCATTTATGCCAGCGGACTTTTGCTATGCAAGTTAGCCGATTGTTGTAAACATTAGCATTATATAGCATTTAAGCTAGCGGACTTTTGCGATGCAAGTTAGCTGATTGTTGTAAACATTAGCATTGTGTAGCATTTAAGCTGGGGAACTTTTGCTATGCAAGTTCACCAATTGCAACAGTACAACAACTGGCTAAATTGCATAGAAAAAGTCTGCTATCTATCTCTAGAAAATCTCAGTAAAAATGAGGAAGAAAAAATCTGTTTTGTATCTGCTTTTCTATATGATAGGGTGACCAAACGTCCTCTTTTGCCCGGACAAGCCCTACTTTTACGTAGAATCCTCATCGTCCAGGCGGGTTTTATAAATTCATAAAATGTCCGGTTTTTATGATTTTTCACGGGTCCAATTTGAAGAGAATCCCTCCGGCCGCTTGGTGGCAGCAGTTGACATGGCTCCTACTAGAAGGGAGGGAAGGAGTAGTTCTTCTTGTTTTTGTTGGCAGTTTACCCCTATCATGAGGCATTACTGCCATCTACTGGGTTGACATTTTGGCCACAACGCCTGCCCAGTTGTTAAGTTTTTAACGATAAATACGTAAATAATGGCAACTGTTGACTTCTGTCGGAGCTTTGACTGTAAAATCCCATTTGGTGTCGCATCGTTGCGCTGCCAATGATTGTAAACTTTTCTAGCAAAGTTTTATTTTTGCCTCAGCTAGCTATCAGTAAGCTAAACCATGCTAGGCATTATGGGAAACGTAGTTTTGAACTGCTACGTTTGGAAACATGCTGGGTGAATAGTTTGTCAGTTTACTTCGGTTATTGTTTGTGTGTAATCGAGAACATTGAATGAGAATATCAATTGAATGGGAATATCAATTTGTCAAGGTCAATTGTCGTGATAGTAATTTATAAAAATGTTTAGTTGGCACATAGCCTACTGTGTGTATGTGTATTGAATATATATATATATATTATATTTTAGTCATTGTTATTTATTTTTTTATTTTCAAACTGCATTTTCCCATCCAGAGTGAGGGGGCACACTTTAAATATATAAAGTGATATAGACATCTTTGTGTGAACTTAAGTAAAATTCAAGTATCTTGAGGCCGGGCTGAGTGTCCTCTTTTTTGGAAATCAAAATATGGTCACCCTAGCTTAAGTGTCTGTTTGTATTGTGTTTTGGAGAAGTATATTAGGACCTGAGTTATTGTGAGATTTTTGTCAACATTAGCATTATATAGCATTTATGCCAGCTGACTTTTGATATGCAAGTTAGCTGATTGTTTTAAACATTAGCACTATATAGCATTTAAGTTAGCGGACTTTTGCGATGCAAGTTAGCCGATTGTTGTAAACGTTAGCATTATATAGCATTCGAGCTGGTGGACTTTTGCTATGCAAGTTAGCCAATTATTGTAAACATTAGCATTAAACACCATTTAAGCTAGCGGACTTTTGCTGTGCAAGTTAGTCAATTGCAACAATTCAACAACTGGCTAACTTGCATAGCAAAAGTCCGCTATCTATCTGTAGAAAATCTTTATAAAAATGAGGAAAAAATATTTGTTTCATATCTGCATTTTGATATGATGAATCATTATGTGGAATATTTCCCTATGACACTGAATCCCAAAATGAAGCCGAGTTGGTCAATGATATATTAACGCTTTAAACATGATGCCAACCTGAGAAAATAGCATTCATTTGTAACAGTTATGCCGTTTGTTTGCTTTTTTGTCCCGCAGACCTCCACCACCATAAATGTTCACATTGTAGATGAAAACGACAATGCTCCCGAATTTCCGGAGGAGGAATATGTCACCGTGCTGAGCGAGGGCCCTGACACAGTCGGCGCCACCATCGCTACGGTTACGGCCATTGACCCAGATGAGGATTTGAATGGCACCTTGCGATACGCCATTACTCATGGCAACCTGGCACAGACTTTTCACATCAACAGCAATACAGTGAGCTTATACATTGATAATTCGCTGTCCTTTTGGTGGGATTAGAAGTTTACCGGTTTACCCACTTTGTGTGTTTTAGGGGAGGATTACAGCTGTGAAGGAGCTTGACTTTGAGATCAGTAATGGACACTACGCCCTGGTGGTCACAGCGACAGATCAAAGTCCGAATCCTGCTCATCGTTTGACATCGAGCACAACGGTAATCATTCTTTTTCCTCTTTATTTACACAGTGTTGTTAGGTTTTGACTTGGTTCCCTCCTAGTGTGTTTCTGTGATTGCCCATTGATTTCACCTGTTGTGCCTGCTCCTAGTGTATCCGCAATCTGCATCCTCCTGTGTCACCCATCTGTTCCTCGTTGTCTCGTTAACCCTCGTCTCTGTGTGTATATAAGCTCCCAGTTTCTTTTCACTCCTTGTTGCGTCATTGTCAATGTCCATGTCAAAGTCCTGTCCAAGCCCTCGTGTAGTGGTCCCTCCGATAATGTAAGTTTTGGTTGAACCTTGCCTTTTTGATCCCCAGTACTTTTGGTTGTACTTTGTGTTTTTGCTAGTTATTATTAAAACGTTTTTTGAGATCACCGCCACCTGCTGGCTGCTTTTGTTTCCCTGCATTTGGGTCCACACAACCTGCCCGCGTTTTCCGCGACACAGTGTAATAAATTATGATGCAAATTTGAATTAAGAGTATAAAAAGTTTTGGGGTTTTTCCGTTAAACTCATGAGTGGAATTGTGTCTCAAGGCTCTGCAAAAATGCGTGTATCATTCGTTAATTCCATAAGGTTTAAAATCCCAAAATTGGAACACGTATAGCGACTTGTTATTTCAATTTTCGTTTTAGAATCCAAAATTGGAAAACGGATGAAGACTTGACCTCAGATAGACTGATAAAATAGGGATGTACCGAAAGCCAAATTTTTGGCCGAAACCGAAAACCGAATATTGGAAACACTTCTCCTCGTACCAGGTACCGGGGAAGTGCTCCATGGTGTTATACGGCACACCCCTCCTGGCCCGGGGGTCGGTTGGGGGGGCGTCACGCCTCCGTCCCCTTGGTCTATCTTCGGTCCTGTCTGCCTTTCCGGACCGCGGTGGCTGCCGCTGCCCTCCTGTTGGGGGGGCCTCATGGGGCCCATTGGGTGGGGCTTGTTGTCCCCTGCCGGTGGGGTGGATATCCCCTGGTCTCTAGCGCTTGGCGTGGCGCCTGTCCGAGGTGTGGGGTGGCTACTCGGGCGGCGGGGGTGGTCTAGGGTGGGGGTTGATCGGGTCTCTGGTGCTTCCCCCGCCCTGGGGGCGGTGGTTCTGGTGGATGGGGCCACCCCTGCGGGACCCTGCCTCTTAATTCAACCACTCCTCACTTTACACTATAAATATTATTCACCCTGGCACCGACATACTCATTCATTCATTCCTCCGGGGGTTGGTGGTGCATCCCCTCTTCCCATCCCTGAAGGCCAGTTGATGGGGGCACCCCGGGGGACTACCCTGAATCCCTGGGGGGGTGACGATGGCCCCTTTGCTAGGCTGTGGGAAGAGGGATGGGCTCTGGCTGTTGTGGGTGACACGCCTCTACAACATCGCTTGGACATCGGGGACAGTGCCTCTGGATTGGCAGACCGGGGTGGTGGTCCCCCTTTTTGAGAAGGCGGACTGGTGGGTGTGTTCCAATTATAGAGGGATCACACTCCTCAGCCTCCCCGGTAAAGTCTATTCAGGGGTGCTGGAGAGGAGGGTCCGTCGGGAAGTCGAATCTCGGATTCAGGAGGAGCAGTGTGGTTTTCGTCCCAGCCGTGGAACAGTGGACCAGCTCTCAGCAGGGTCCTCAAGGGTGCATGGGAGTTTGCCCAACAGGTCTACATGTGTTTTGTGGATTTGGAGAAGGCCTTTGACGACGTCCCTCGGGGAGTCCTATGGGGGGTGCTTTGGGAGTACGGGATATCGAGCTCCTTGGTAAGGTCCGTTCAGTCCCTGTACGACTGGTGTCAAAATTTGGTCCACATTGCTGGCAGTAAGACGAATCCATTCCCAGTGAGGGTTGGACTCCACCAAGGTTGCCCTTTGTCACCGATTCTGTTCATAACTTCTATGGACAGAATTTCTAGGTGCAGCAGAAGCGTTGAGGGTGTCCAGTTAGGTAGCCTCAGCATTGCATCTCTGCTTTTAGCAGATGATGTAGTGCTGTTGGCTTCATCAAGCCGCGACTTCCAACTCTCACTGGAGCGGTTCGCAGCAGAGTGTGAAGCGGTCGGGATGAAAATCAGCACCTCCAAATCAGAGACCATGGGGCAGGGATAAGATCCTGCCCCGAGTGGAACAGTTCAATTATCTTGGGGTCTTGTTGATGAGTGAGGGTTGGAGGGAGAGGGAGATCGACAGGCGGATCGGTGCAGTGTCTGCAGTGATGCGGACTCTGCACCGGTCCGAAGTGGTGAAGAAGGAGCTGAGCCAAAAGGCGAAGCTGTTGATTTACCAGTCGATCTATGTTCCTACCCTCAACTATGGTCATGAGCTTTGGGTTGTGACTGAAAGAACAAGATCCCAGATACAGTTTCCTCCGCAGGGTGTCCGGGCTCTCCCAAAAAGGTAAGTTGGGAAGCTTGGTCATCCGGACTCGATGTCGAGCCACGCGTTGAGAGGGGCCAGTTGAGGTGGCTCGGGCATCTGGTTCAGATGCCTTCTGGACGCCTCCCTGGAGAGGTGTATCTCACGGGTGGGAGGCCCCAGGGATGACCCAGGACACGCTGGAGAGACTATGTCTCTCGGCTGGCCTGGCATTTTCTCTAACTTCAAAAAAGAAGGGTTCGCCGATTGCCAATTTTCGGTCACATCTCTATTATAAAAGAATTGTTAATGTCTCAAAAACAATAGCAGCACAAACGAGCAGAAACGGATGAAATCCTTTTTATATCAGTTCGCATCTGATGGCGGCCAACTTCACAGAGGTGTCTGCATAGGCGGATCTACTATTCAGGCGAAGTAGACGATCGCCTTAGGCCCCCAACCAGTAGGGGGCCCCCAACCAGCTGCCCTTGCCCCAACAAGCAACAGCTTGGGCCATATAAATGTTGCATTTATATTATCTCTCCCCCCACACACGCACCACAATGAACTGTTCCACGATGACGGACTGAGTATCAGTCGCTTAGCTCCGTTTAGCATCACTTAGATCCGCTTAACTGTTCGTTAGCTTCACTTAGCTCTCCCGCGGTTTTCACGCCTTAAGCTCGCTATTTTTAGAGCTCACTTGCTACTTTGCACGTCGGCTATCGTTTATTTCGAACACATGAGCGAACCTGCTCTCCATGAGAGCCAAAGTGCAGTGAGGGAAGTTGAGAACAGGCCTCTAATGCCTCGTTTAACTTTCTTCTTCATCTTCACACCGAACATAAAATACACGACAGCACACCGTGTGGCGAAACAATGTAGTACAGTTCCAATCAGTCATACAATAACAGTCAACAGCTGGTTAACAGCAAAAGCACGTCATGTTCGTCATATAAATAATGATTTCTGGAGTTAATCCCACATAATTCAGAATTATTATTATAATATGTTGAATAAATACTACATAATACAGATTCTACACTAAGAATAGCTTTCAAATGACACTCTTCATGACAAATATGATTGGCAATGAATAATTATTATAATTATTATACTACTATTATACAGTGCCTTGCAAAAGTATTCGGCCCCCTTGAACCTTGCAACCTTTCGCCACATTTCAGGCTTCAAACATAAAGATATAAAATTTTAATTTTTTGTCAAGAATCAACAACAAGTGGGACACAATCGTGAAGTGGAACAAAATTTATTGGATAATTTCAACTTTTTTAACAAATAAAAAACTGAAAAGTGGGGCGTGCAATATTATTCGGCCGCCTTGCGTTAATACTTTGTAGCGCCACCTTTTGCTCCAATTACAGCTGCAAATCGCTTGGGGTATGTTTCTATCAGTTTTGCACATCGAGAGACTGACATTCTTGCCCATTCTTCCTTGCAAAACAGCTCGAGCTCAGTGAGGTTGGATGGAGAGTGTTTGTGAACAGCAGTCTTCAGCTCTTTCCACAGATTCTCCATTGGATTCAGGTCTGGACTTTGACTTGGCCATTCTAACACCTGGATACGTTTATCTTTGAACCATTCCATTGTAGATTTGGCTTTATGTTTTGGATCATTGTCCTGTTGGAAGATAAATCTCCGTCCCAGTCTCAGGTCTTGTGCAGATACCAACAGGTTTTCTTCCAGAATGTTCCTGTATTTGGCTGCATCCATCTTCCCGTCAATTTTAACCATCTTCCCTGTCGCTGCTGGAGAAAAGCAGGCCCAAACCATGATGCTGCCACCACCATGTTTGACAGTGGGGATGGTGTGTTCAGGGTGATGAGCTGTGTTGCTTTTACGCCAAACATATCGTTTTGCATTGTGGCCAAAAAGTTCAATTTTGGTTTCATCTGACCAGAGCACCTTCTTCCACATGTTTGGTGTGTCTCCCAGGTGGTTTGTGGCAAACTTTAAACGAGACTTTTTATGGATATCTTTGAGAAATGGCTTTCTTCTTGCCACTCTTCCATAAAGGCCAGATTTGTGCAGTGTACGACTGATTGGACAGACTCTCCCACCTCAGCTGTAGATCTCTGCAGTTCATCCAGAGTGATCATGGGCCTCTTAGCTGCATCTCTGATCAGTTTTCTCCTTGTTTGAGAAGAAAGTTTGGAAGGACGGCCGGGTCTTGGTAGATTTGCAGTGGTCTGATGCTCCTTCCATTTCAATATGATGGCATGCACAGTGCTCCTTGAGATGTTCAAAGCTTGGGAAATCTTTTTGTATCCAAATCCGGCTTTAAACTTCTCCACAACAGTATCTCGGACCTGCCTGGTGTGTTCCTTGGTTTTCATAATGCTCTCTGCACTTTAACCAGAAGCCTGAGACTATCACAGAGCAGGTGCATTTATACGGAGACTTGATTACACACAGGTGGATTCTATTTATCATCATCGGTCATTTAGGACAACATTGGATCATTCAGAGATCCTCACTGAACTTCTGGAGTGAGTTTGCTGCACTGAAAGTAAAGGGGCCGAATAATATTGCACGCCCCACTTTTCAGTTTTTTATTTGTTAAAAAAGTTTCAATTATCCAATAAATGTTGTTCCACTTCATGATTGTGTCCCACTTGTTGTTGATTCTTGACAAAAAAATTAAATTTCATATCTTTGTTTGAAGCCTGAAATGTGGCGAAAGGTTGCAAGATTCAAGGGGGCCGAATACTTTTGCAAGGCACTGTATATAGTAGTATACTATAATAATATTGCTAGATTTTTTAAATTGTTTTGAATAATGTTGGAAAGGCAAAGTCAGTGTTCTGAATGTGTTTACTTTCCATTCTTTTGCACTAGTAAATGCTATCAGCATTTAACCTCACTGTTTATTTGTGATTAACTAACATGATTATTTGTACTTTGATAAAAAAATTTAAGTGTTCCAAAATAGTTTTGTGAATTAATAAGCGTCAACCAAAATTTCATTGCTAAATTAGTAAAAAAAAAAAAAAAGAAAATTATTAGATTAGGTGATTAATCGTAAAACTAGTCAGCTGACTAATCAGGAGAAAATTTGTCGTTTAGGACAGCCGTAGTGTACCAGAACATACGGTATTTCCTCCACAAACTTCACACCTTTTTAACCCCTGACCCGTGAAGAGGGCCCCTGGATATGTTCGCCTTAGGCCCCAAAATTGCCAAGTCCGCCACTGGGTGTCTGTAAAACTTCTGCCTTAACAAATATAATGATGCAGTAGTTACACCTAAATTTGATCGTACAAAATTCTCCTTTTCTACCGCAGGTCCTGGTAAACGTCCTCGACATTAATGACGTGACACCCACTTTCCCCAGAGCTTATGAGGGGCCCTTTGAGGTGACCGAGGGTCAGCCTGGTCCTCGGGTCTGGACGCTCAGAGCAATTGATGAAGATTCAGGACTGAATGGCAAAGTGGAATACAGCATCACTGGTGGAGATAATCAAAGTTGGTGTTGATGTGCTCTCTTTATGAACTGCTATGTTATCAATTATTTATCAGCATTTCTGAACAACCATCTGTTTTGTTTTGCAAGACGAGTTCATGGTTTCTCCCGTGGAAGGGGAACTTCGAGTGAGGAAGGATGTCGAGTTGGATAGAGAGACCACCGCATTTTACAACATCACCGTCACGGCCCGAGACCTTGGTACGCCATCGCGCAACAGCTCGGTGGGTTCATACGACACAAGCGTACTCACACATTTCCAATTTCCCACCGCAGTGTTTTTGCTTAACAGTGCTGATCAAGTACTGATTCTTTTTCTTAAAAGGAACCATGGACTTAAAGACTTGTAGGCTGAAGTAAGCCACAATTGTTGTCTTTTTCTAAAATATGTTCACAAGGTGGTATGAAAAAGTATCTGAAACTTTTGGAATTTCTCCCTTTTCTGCATAAAATCACCATCAAATGTGATCTGATCTTTGTCAAAATCACACAGATGCAAAAACAGTGTCTGCTTTAACTAAAACCACCCATACTTTTATAGGTTTTCGTATTTTAATGAGGATAGTATGAAAACAATGGTAGAAGGAAGGAAAATAAGTAAGTGAACCACCACATTTAATATTTTGTGGCCCCCATTTGGCAGCAATAACTTTAACCAGACTCTTCCTGTAGCTGCAGCTCAGTCTTGCACATTGATCAGGACTAATGTTGGCCCATTCTTCTCTACAAAACTGCTGTAGTTCAGTCAGATTCCTGAGATGTCTGGCATGAATCGCTGTCTTTAGGTCATCTCAATGGGGTTCAAGTCTGGACTTTGACTTGGCCACTCCAGAACGTGTATTTTGTTCTTCTGAAACCATTCTGAAGTTGATTTACTTCTGTCTTTTGGATCATTGTCTTGTTGCAGCATCCATTCTCTTTTTAGCTTCAACTGTCTGACAGACGGTCTCTCATGATTGCAAGTTGTCCAGGCCCAGAGGCAGCGAAACAGCCCCAAATCATGATGCTCTCTCCACCATGCTTTACAGTGGGGATGAGGTATTGATGTTGGTGAGCGGTTCCATTTGTCCTCCACACACAACATTATGTGTTACTCCCAAACAATTCAAAGTTGGTTTCATGAGTCAACAAAATAGTTTGCCAAAACTTCGGTGGAGTGTCCAAGTGCCTTTTTGCAAATATTAAACAAGCAACAATGTTTTTTTAGACAGCAGTGGCTTGAGTCCTCCCATAAACACAATTCTTGGTCATAGTTTTACAAATAAGTGATGTGTGCACTGACATAGCAAACACTCCAGGGTTCTTTTTTACATTTCTGTGTATTCTGCGCTGATCTCTTGTTGTCATCTTTGGTGGACAGCCACTCCTTGGGAGAGAAGCAACAGTGCCAAACTCTCTCCATTTAGAGACAACTTCTCTGACTGTCAATTGATGAACATCCAGAATTTTAGAGATGGTTTTGTATCCTTGCCCAGCTTTATACAAATCAACAATGATGGATCGTAGATCTTCAGACAGCTCTTTTGACCGAGCCATGATGCACATCAGATAATCCTTCTCATCAAGACAATTCTTACCAGGTGTGTGTTTTATAGTGGGCAGGGCAGCTTTAAACCACTCATCAGTGACTGGGCACACACCTGACTTCAATTGTTTGGTAAAATTGGTTTCAATTGCTCTTTAAGTCCCCTTAGGCAGAGGGTTCACTTACTTATTTTTTCCCCCTTCTGTCATTGTTTGCATGCTATCCTCATTAAAATATGAAAATCTATAAATGTTTGGGTGGTTTTAGTTGAAACAGTTTTTTCATCTGTGTTATTTTGACTAAGATCAGCTCACATTTGATGGTGATTTTATGCAGAAATTCCAAAAGGTTCTGATACTTTTTCATACCACTGTATGTTCAATTCATCATAGGATGATCATGGTCAAGCAATACATGTTATTTCCACTCATACACAAACTTGCAAGAATTTAAGATAGTACTTAAACTTTTTAGGGACGCAAATATTAACCCTTTCTTGCAAAAAAATTCTTAAAGGGAACCTTGGTCTTAAAGACTAATTAGCCACAATTGTTCTTGTCTACTAAAATATGTTATTAGAAACACATATATTATTGCCATTGATTCAAAAATCTATAATATTTAGTCCATGTTTTGACCTACGCAGGGTGCCATGTTTTATACGCGCAATGCACGCTGGGGGTGATGACGCGGTTGGGCTGGACTAGACGAATAGCTGTGCTAGCTGTCAAGCGAAGCTAGTATGACGACTGGCATGATTTTGTCACATTCTGCTGCTGGTCAGATTGTTTTGTTACAAAGATGTAAGATGAGTTCCCGACATTACACCTGCATCCAATTCCAGCTCATCAGCAGTATCTTAAAACCGATCCTAGGCGACTTGCTAAGATATTGACTGGCTGCCATTTGACAGTTTGTACATCCCTTTGCTGCTAGTTGTATCATTGCCTTGTTTCCCTTTTTTAAATTTGTATGCCTCTCTCCGTGGTTTCCCTTGTTATTTATTTATTTTTATTATTATTATTGGCATTGATTTAAAAATCTATAATATTTAGTACATGTTTTGACCTACGGAGGGCGCCATGTTTTACGCGCAATGCCAGCTAAGGGTGAAGACATGGTTGGGCTGGACTAGCCAATAGCTGTGCTAGCTAGCAAGCGGAGCTAGTATGACGACTGGCATGATTTTGTTACTTTCTGCTGCTGGTCAGATTGTTTTGTTACAGAGATGTAAGATGAATTCTCGACATCGCGCCTGCATCCAATTCCAGCTCATCAGCAGTGTCTTTAAACCAACCCTAGGCGGCTTGTCAAGATATTGACTTGCTGTCATTTGACAGTTTGTACATCCCTTCGTTGCTAGTTGCATCATTGCCTTGTTTTTTTTTTCGTCTGTTTGCCTCTCACTGCGGTTTTCCCATGGTTTTTTTTTTTTTGTGACATGGAATTAGTAATTCATTTTTTTAGCTCAAACATATTTGCCGTCTGTTTGCGTGCACAGAACCGTGATGCCCGGACGAATACAAATACCATTACTCTTAGTTGCATGTTAAGAACAAGCTAGCATTAGCACCAGTCTAATGCTAGGAAGGCTACCAACATTACAAACTGAATAATATTATTATTTTCAATGTTATAGGAGAATACGTAGGAACTCATCAGAAAAAATGAATAATCAAGTACAGAGATATTTTCTGACATTATTAGATGACATTGTTGTATGCATTGTTTCCTTTTAGATTTAGTGGCTTTCACTGTACTTGTGTTTTTCTCAGGTTGTTGTGGGGGTCCATGTCCGAGACATCAACGACAACGACCCCGTCCTCTTAAACCTGCCTCATAACACCACCGTGAGTGAGGGTGCCCCCATACATACATCTGTGGCGCGAGTCCGGGCTCGAGATGCGGATAGCGGGCGCAATGCATTGCTGTCCTATAACATCACTTCTGGCAATCTTTATGGAGCCTTCTACATCAACGATACAGTGAGTGAAACTCAAGACAATTTCAGATTTCTAAATAAGATCATTTATTGTACTCATGACAATGTACCGTAATTTTCGGACTGTAAGCCGCTACTTTTTTCCTCATTTTGAATCTAACCCTAACCCTATTTTTTTATTCATTTGGGTTAATATGTAACACTTTATTTGACAGCGGCGTCATAAGACTGTCATAACACCGTCATAATTATGAAATGACTCTGTCATAAGCATTAATGAATGTTTATGACAGTCATTAAGTGTCATGTGCTGTGAAATAGGCCTGCACAATATAGAGTGGGGCAAATGAGTATTTAGTCAACCACTAACTGTGCAAGTTCTCCCACTTGAAAATATTAGAGAGGCCTGTAATTGTCAACATAGGTAAACCTCAACCATGAGAGACAGAATGTGGGGGAAAAAAACAGAAAATCGCATTGTTTGATTTTTAAAGAATTTATTTGCAAATCATGGTGGAAAATAAGTATTTGGTCAATACCAAAAGTTCATCTCAATACTTTGTTACGTCCCCTTCGTTGGCAATAATGAAGGCCAAACGTTTTCTGTAACTCTTCACAAGCTTTTCACACGCTGTTGCTGGTATTTTGGCCCATTCCTCCATGCAGATCTCCTCCAGAGCAGTGATGTTTTGGGGCTGTCGCTGGGCAACACGGACTTTCAACTCCCTCCTCACCCCGTGGCATCAAAATGATGATAAGAACGGTGAGCAAAAATCCCAGAACCACATGGGGGACATAGTGAATGACCTACAGAGAGCTGGGATCACAGTAACAAATGCTACTATCAGCAACACAATGCGCCGCCAGGGACTCAAATCCTGCACTGCCAGACGTGTCCCCGTGCTGAAGAAAGTACACGTCTAGGCCCATCTGCGGTTCGCTAGAGAGCATTTGGATGATCCAGAAGTGGACTGAGACAATGTGTTATGGTCAGATGAAACCAAAATAGAACTTTTTGGTAGAAACACAGGTTTTCGTGTTTGGAGGAGAAAGAATACTGAATTGCATCCAAAGAACATCATACCCACTGTGAAGCTTGGGGGTGGAAACATCATGCTTTGGGGCTGTTTTTCTGCAAAGGGACCAGGACGACTGATCTGTGTAAAGGAAAGAATGAATGGGGCCATGTATCGAGAGATTTTGAGTGAAAATCAGCAAGGGCATTGAAGATGAGACTTGGTTGGGTCTATCAGCGTGACAATGATCCCAAACACACAGCCAGGGCAACAAAGGAGTGGCTTCGTAAGAAGCGTTTCAAGGTCCTGGAGTGGCCTAGCCAGTCTCCAGATCTCAACCCCATAGAAAATCTGTGGAGGGAGGTGAAAGTCCGTGTTGCCCAGCGACAGCCCCAAAACATCACTGCTCTAGAGGAGATCTGCATGGAGGAATGGGCTAAAATAGCAGCATATTTTGCAAACCCCCCAAAAATGGCAATAATAGTTTTTTCCAATATCGTTCAGGCGTACTGCGAAATCCTGTACCCACTGCGGCCCTATGTGGAATAGTTTAGACACCCCTGGTGTAAATTGTTTGTGTTTCGAGAAATATTGTGTCTTGTTACCTCAGATTTCTCAATGAGAAAACCTCACCATTGTGTTTCTCCCAGTCAGGTGTAGTGCAGGTGAACCGGCCACTTGACAGAGAGCGAGTGGCTGAATACAGGCTCACCATTACTGTCAAAGACAACCCAGAGAACCCTCGCATCGCTCGCCGGGTAATTCATTTTTAAAATAGTGTAATAATAACCTAAGTAAGAGCTGAAAAAAATGGCTACGTGATCCCTCATCACTTTTTTCTTCCAGGATTCCGACCTCCTGGTTATCACCATACTGGATGAGAATGACAACAGACCTGTATTTACCAGAAACAGTTACAGGGCTGAAATCACAGAAAATTCTGCTGCAGGTAGCACCTGTGTGTGTGTGTTTTTCACGTCTGCGTGAGTTTGCTTTTTGCTAAAGAACAAACCGGGAAAAAAAAGAAATAACATGTCTACACCACTTCCTGTTTTCATACCATACTTTAGTTCGAGGTGTGAAGTTGTGAAAAAAACAGATGGGTTTGAACTTTTTTCCCGCATTATAAAAACTACAGTGCATGATGTATTTTTCCATATTATAGCCTGATTTGTAATTCACTTTACTTCATCTGAATGTTGGATTTAATCTTTTTCAGGTATATTTTATACTTCACTGGACATCTATTCAAAATAGGGCTGCAACCAATGTTGTTTTTGGCAGCCTTTTTAATTTTCTTCTTAGTCTTTTGGACAAAAATACTCATCAGTCTTGGACTTATTTTAGTTATTTCAAAATGTGTTCATCTTCATCTGCTTTTAGTCAACGAAAACTTAAATTTCGTCTAGTTTTAGTTGACAATTCTCAAAATTTTTTCGTCCATAAACTTTTAGTCCATGAATGAATAAATAAATAAATGAAAGGTTTCCAACAATTTCGAATGAACATTGATAGACAAGCGCATAAATGTAGAGTCTAGAAGGACATCAACATCTACATCACGATAACATACACTTAGCAAGAAAACAACACATTATTTGCAATTAATTAAACTCCCCTTGACGCCACAAACTGTATGTAAAAAGTTTTCCAAGAGTTTAAGAAGACAGATACTGCGCTAAATGCTAATGCTAATGCAAACGCTATGCTAACGCTACAAGTTAAATTAGTGTGTCATGATACTCAGCACAGACCTTTAAAGGCTAAAGCAACTTGGCTTAGCCAAGATAAGAAAACAAAACATACCAAGCAGTGGCAGGACCGAAGACTGCTAAGATGCGTGCTAACTATACATACTTTCATAAAATTTCACACATTGTGAACTTTTGACGGAAGCTATGGCGAATTTTCATCTCGTTCTCGTCCCGTCAGACCACAACTGGCATCCATCTCGTTATGTTTTAGTTAGGCTTGCCACCCTTCCCTTGAAATACGGAATCGTTCCGTAATTGGGAATTAAATGTTGCGTTCCGTATCGAACCAATACGGAACGCAGTTTATTCCGTATTTCGCAGTTGTCCCATGGGGCGACCCCGCGCGACCCGCGGCTCCGGCGGCGGGGAGGGGTTGGGCGGCGGTGCGCCCAGCCCATGCACATCTGTCACACACAAACACATACCTGCGCTCATGAGTGAACACTGAGCCAACAATAACGGACAAAAAGGGCAGGAGATATCAAAGACAGCAAGATGGTTAACTGCCTGCCCGCTGCTGTCTGCCCTGCACTGCGCTCCACTTCCGGGTTTGTTGCCTAGTTACCTCGCTCGCTCTGCTCAATGCACCGCCCTGCGCGTTTTCAAAACAAAGATGTCTTCAAAAGCAGACGCTCAGGAGTCAGGACACTCCTCCTCATCCTCAAAAGAGGAAACGTCTCCAAAAAATAGACTGGAGTGAGAAGAGGGTAACCCGTGGCTCGATAGAGTCACTGATGATGATTATAAAGCAAACTGCAAGGCAGGCAGGAAAGGTTTTGCATTGTCTCACGGAGGTGTAAAACAGCATGCTGCAGGGGACCTCCACAAACGGAATATAAGATCCCAAAAGAGCCTTCGTCACAATTCTTTGTACCTGAAACATCCCGAGCTTGATTTGTTATGTTACTATGCTCTTGTATATGGATAACAAATATGCTATATTTATATTTACCTTCATACATCTTGCATTGATAGGAACATAGCTAGGCTATTTCAGTTGCTATGGTTGATTATTTTCAGGAATGGTGATTTTTTTTTTTAAACATGCATTTATTATCAATCAATATGGAATGGATGTATGAAACCATTGGAACATCTTATTTTGTTATGCTCCTCATTTGGAATTATTCCTAATAGATTAATAACAATTAAACACTGAATAAATAGTTCTACTGTGAATATACAGTATACTATCTATTAATTGATTAATAGTGATACCAAAATTAAAGCAATAATTTGACATCATCGCACGCCTACCTTCTAAATTACTGCAGCTGAGGTGACACAGGTATACCACACAGTAAAACGTGGCCAGAGCTACAATAGTGCTGACTGTGGACACAGGCTCAGCCAGATTTTTATGTGATTCCAAAATGGTGAAGAAAATGACTTTGGGGAGAACAAAGCAAGAGGCATTGTTGAAACAAGTCCTGGGTTCAAAGGCAGTGGGTGATGTGCTCAAGATCTTAACGTCACCCATCCCATTCTCCATCCAGACCGATGCCTCGAATAAATTGAGCAGGAAGATGCTTCTCCTTGCTGTCCAGTACTTCAGTTCAGAGTCTGGGGTCACCAACAAAATGCTGGACTTCATAGAGAATGCAGACGAGTCAGCTGCTTGAATTGTAGCTCTCCTGCAACATTCCCTTAAGAAATTTGACTTGTCAATGGATCACAAGACCGGATTCAGTGCCAACAACACAAATGTTAATTACGATATTCATAACTTCGTTTTCACTAACCTGCAGAAAAAAAACAAAACAGTCTGCTACAAAGAAACTGCCATGTCCACATAGTGCACAATACAGTTTTCGCGTCTAAAAATAGATACATTTCTATGGATTTTAGGAGTTTTGGGGATGCCCCTATTTTTCGTCCGTAAGGCTTTGGGCGCGAGGGGGGCGTCCCTTATTTCTATTTCTGAAAGGTGGCAACCCTAGTTTTAGTCTGAAAAAATTGTTAGTTGACGAAATACTTTCGTTATCGTCATCGTTGACGAAAACAACACTGGCTGCAACTAACGATTATTTTTATAATGGATTAATCGGCCGGTTAATTAAACAATTAATTGGTAAAATGTCACTTTTTTCAATTACCTTCACAGTTTAACTTGAGGCATGCTGTAAGTAACAATGAAGACAAAACCCAATTGCAAAGCACACTCTTGTATGACAATTTACAGTTTGAATGAAGGTTTCTGTTGTGACTAAGCTGTTATGAATGGGTTTATGTGTGTGGTTTCTTTATGAAAAGAAATTTACAATCAACTTTACTATCTAACAATAACTTAAGCGCTAATATGCTTCTCCAAAACACAATACAAATGGATGCTTAGGACACTGATTAGCTCACTAGCTTAGCCCTCTATTATATGTACCGTAATTTCCCGAATATAAGGCGCACCCGTGTATAATGCGCAACCCAAATTTACTTGTAAAATCTTGGGGAAATTATTGTATTCGTTTATAACGCGCACCCTAATTTTAGCACCAATAAATAGAAGAATACAAGAAAACACAGCTCGTGTACAGATACAGAAATGTCATTTTACTGACTGGTGAAACACAGCACAAGCATAGCACATTGGTAGTTCAAAACATTACCGTAAACTGGCAATATGTACGGTAATAATATGATCTGATAACTTCTTCAACTTACCAGAATCCAGGGGAAAACAAAACAGATGTGACTTTTCTTTTAAAGGCTGCTGTATAACTTGCTCGTTTCATCATGATGAATAAATGTTTCTTCCATGGATAGATATGGTAATATAAAAGTGAGGCTAGAAGTCGGAAAACTGAAAGCGCGCATCGCTGTTAAATACTATCTCAATGAAGGAATCTGATCTTTTAGCCAAATCGCCGGAATCACGCCAGCCGAACCCGCACTGGCGCAGATCCAACGACCCGGGCCGGCGAGAGACTGACAATCCAGCCAAAAGGCCAAACTCCACGCATTCACCTTAGTCTTAACCCATTGTACTGACTCTATTTTGAAATCTGGAAAAAGGCTTCGAAGCACAATTTATTCAGGTCAACAGTGATCAAACGACAAGGCAAAACAGAAACAGACTCAGGTGAGGAGACAGACTCGTTCCAAGGTCACCATATCACAAGTCAACAAAAGGTTCCCAATAAAAATTTTTAAAAAAGGCTTCGAAGCACAAGTTGACAATTTATTCAGGTCAACAGCGATCAAACGGCAAGGCAAAACATAAACAGACTCAGGCGAGGAGGCAGACTCGTTCCCAGGTCACCAAATCACAAGTCAACAAAAGGTTCCCAATTTAAAAAAATGACAACGATTGGTTAAACAGTCATTCTTTTTGAAGGCTCTCGCGGAGCGGGCTATGGGCACAAGAAAGGTGTGCTTGGGCGTTGTTTAGGATTATTGTCTGTTTGTGGATTGGACAGAAGGATTTGGGAGTTACTGTTGTCAGGGCAACGAGGGTTGTGGATTTTGCCACCTCAGCGTCAAAGTGGCTCATGGAGTCTTATCAGTCGTGTTATCAGTTGGATATCGGGCGTTCTCCGGTGTTCCTTGTGTTGGGACAAGACGTCCCATTAGTTATGGACTGCCCGGAAGAACTGATTAGGAGAGCGTTGGTGGTGCAGACGTGGGCGTCAATCTTGCTCAGTTAGTTGCATGACGCACACATTGGTGTTCCGTAGTAAGAAGGCGTCATGTATCTCTTATGCCCAAGGACTTGTTTTCCTTAAACTATGGTATAAGTGCTATTTATTTTGTCTTGGGTGTGTTACAGTAATACAAACAGTCAAACCTTAAATACGAGAAACAATACTATTCCCTGATTGATTAGATTAAGTGTGTTAAAGTAACACAAACAGTTGATTGGTAAATACGAGAAAAGATACTATTAAATTCTTGCAAGTTTGCGTATGAGTGGAAATAACATTTATTGCTTGACCATGGATCATACTATGATAAAACATTCTACAAGATGCCTCTTATAAAGAAATGGTGGACTTCTAAATGGCAAACTCCATGGAAAATTGAACATTTTTCTTTCCGTCCATCCCTTAGGCAGTAATGTAACAGTGTTGAATGGGCCCATTCTGGCTGTAGATAAAGATATTGGAGCCAATGCTGTTGTGAAGTATCGCCTGCTGGGAGCGAGGGTGGACCTTTTCACTGTGGATGCTAAAACAGGTAAGTACTGTAAGGGAAACACAGTAGAAAAGAGCGTTAGAAATTGTCTGTGTATGTTTGTTCTCATAGGAGTTATCAGTGTACTACCGGGAGCCAAGTTGGACCGCGAGGCGTTTCAGGAGCCCCGGATAGAGTTGGTCCTCGTTGGAGAGGACATCGGAGGATTAAACAGCAGTGTTCCTCTCACAGTGACAATCCTGGATCAGAATGACAACCCTCCTGTTTTCAACCCTGCCAGTTTCAGTGTGCGACTGCCTGAGAATAGCCCCACCGGTGCGTAGATTCTGGGTAGGGTGCCAGTAAATGAAAACAAGAGGAATGTTTTGTAGTTTCAGCTTTGTGCGTCTTCTCCAGGTGTGGTGGTCACCCAGCTGTCGGCTATCGACGCCGACTCCGGTTCAAACGGCTGGCTCACGTACAGATTAGTAAGCGGTGCTCAGGACCGCTTTGTGGTCGACGCTCTCTCCGGGGCCGTCCTAGTGGGCAACACCACCCTGGACAGGGAGGAGCGCGGGTCCTACCGCTTAGTCGTCATGGCGACCGATCGCGGCACGCCACCCATGTCTGGCACGGCCACTCTAACGGTCATCCTGGATGATGTCAATGACTCGCGACCGCGTTTTATAGAACCTTTGACCATGATTAATGTCAATGAGTCCACACCGCCCGGGGTGGTGATCGCCACATTGACAGCCGAGGATCCTGACCTCCATCCTAGACTAGAGTATTATATCATCTCAGTGGAAGCAAAGGATGATGGGAACAACCCCGTGGATGGCCTGCAGGAGTCCTTTGGCATTGATTTACACACTGGTTAGTAGTCACTATTTCATATCATTATTACGTGATAATTAAAGGAATATACTTGAATAGGGTTGGACCCCCATCAGATGCAAATTTATATAAAAATGATGTCAATCGTTTGTGGTACGTTTGTGCCGTAAAATGTTTTGTTTGTGCTGCTGTCATTTTTTAGATATTTATACAGTGTATCACATAAGTGAGTACACCCCTCGCATTTCTGCAGATATTTAAGTATATATTTTCATGGGACAACACTGACAAAATGACACTTGGACACAATGGAAAGTAATCTGTGTGCAGCTCATAAAATAGTTGATTTATTTTCCCCTCAAAATAACTCAATATATAGCCATTGATATCTAAACCCCTTGCAACAAAAAATAAGTACACCCCTTAGAAACTACGTACATCGCTAAATGTCCAAATTGAGTACTGCTTGTCATTTTCCCTCTAAAATGTCATGTGACTCGTTACAGGAGTGCTGTCAGCATTGCTGCAGAAATTGAAAAGGTAGGGAGTCAGCCTGTTAGTGCTCAGACCATACGCCGCACTCTACATCAAATTGGTGTGCATGGGTGTCACCCCAGGAGGAAGCCTCTTCTGAAGACGGTACATATGAAAGCCCGCCCATCTCATCAGACCATAGGACATGGTTGCAGTAATCCATGTGCTTTGTTGACATGTCTTCAGCAAACTGTTTGCAGGCTTTCTTGTGTTCCATCGTCAGTAGAGGCTTCCTCCTGGGGTGACAGCCATGCACACCAATTTGATGTAGAGTGCGGCGTATGGTCTTAGAGTGCGACGTATGGTCTTAGCGCTAACAGGCTGACCCCTCCCCACCTCTTTAATCTCTGCAGCAATGCTGACAGCACTCCTGTGACGATCTTTCAAAGAAAGCATTTGGATGTGACGCTCAGCACGTGCGCTTAGCTTCCTTGGACGACCGACCCGAGGCCTGTTCTGAGTGGACCCTGCTCTTTTAAAATGCTGGATGACCTTAGCCACTGTGCTGCTGCTCAGTTTCAGGGTGTTGGCAATCTTCTTGTAGCCTTGGCCATTTTCATGTAGCGCAACAATTTGTCTTGTGAGATCCTCAGAGCGTTCTTTGCCATCCGGTGCCATGTTGGAACTTTCAGTGACCAGGATGAAAGAGTGTGAGAGCTGCACTATAAATTTGAACACACCTGCTCCCTTTGCACATCTGGACCAAGTAACACTAACGAGTCACATGACATTTTGGAGGAAAAATGACAAACAGTACTCAATTTGGACATTTAGGGATGTAGTTTCTAAGGGGTGGACTCACTTTTGTTGCCAGGGGTTTAGCTATTAATGGCTATATTTTGAGTTATTTTGAGGGGAAAATAAATTAACTCTATTATATAAGCTGCACACAGACTTTTTCATTGTGTCAAAGTGTCATTTTGTCAGTGTCCCATTAAAAGATATATTTAAATATCTGCAGAAATGCGAGGGGTGTACTCACTTTTGTGATACACTATATCTGCCCTGCCCATACACAACGTACAAATTAGCTAGCTTAGCTAATAACAGTGCAGACGAGTTAAGAGACGCAAATGCTAACCCCTTATCATGGTGAAAGAAACAGGCAGCGATACTACACTCATCAAGCCAATGTAAAAAAGAAATATGGTTCTTTTAAAATGGAATGGCTGTCAGAGTACTTGTCCTTCTCAATAAATTAGCATATTGTGATTAGGTTCATTATTTTCTGTAATGCACTGATAAACATTAGACTGTCATATATTTTAGATTCATTACACACAAGTGAAGTAGGACCAGCCTTTTATTGTTTTAATATACAGTGCCTTGCAAAAGTATTCGGCCCCCTTGAATCTTGCAACCTTTCGCCACATTTCAGGCTTCAAACATAAAGATATCAAATTTAATTTTTTGTCAAGAATCAACAACAAGTGGGACACAATCGTGAAGTGGAACAACATTTATTGGATAATTTAAACTTTTTTAACAAATAAAAAACTGAAAAGTGGGGCGTGCAATATTATTCGGCCCCTTTACTTTCAGTGCAGCAAACTCACTCCAGAAGTTCAGTGAGGATCTCTGAATGATCCAATGTTGTCCTAAATGACCGATGATGATAAATAGAATCCCCCTGTGTGTAATTAAGTCTCCGTATAAATGCACCTGCTCTGTGATAGTCTCAGGCCTCTGTTTAAAGTGCAGAGAGCATTATGAAAACCAAGGAACACACCAGGCAGGTCCGAGATACTGTTGTGGAGAAGTTTAAAGCCGGATTTGGATACAAAAAGATTTCCCAAGCTTTAAACATCTCAAGGAGCACTGTGCAAGCCATCATATTGAAATGGAAGGAGCATCAGACCACTGCAAATCTACCAAGACCCGGCCGTCCTTCTAAACTTTCTTCTCAAACAAGGAGAAAACTGATCAGAGATGCAGCCAAGAGGCCCATGATCACTGCAGAGATCTACAGCTGAGGTGGGAGAGTCTGTCCATAGGACAACAATCAGTCGTACACTGCACAAATCTGGCCTTTATGGAAGAGTGGCAAGAAGAAAGCCATTTCTCAAAGATATCCATAAAAAGTCTTGTTTAAAGTTTGCCACGAGCCACCTGGTAGACACACCAAACATGTGGAAGAAGGTGCTCTGGTCAGATGAAACCAAAATTGAACTTTTTGGCCACAATGCAAAACGATATGTTTGGCGTAAAAGCAACACAGCTCATTACCCTGAACACACCATCCCCACTGTCAAACATGGTGGTGGCAGCATCGTGGTTTGGGCCTGCTTTTCTTCAGCAGGGACAGGGAAGATGGTTAAAATTGACGGGAAGATGGATGCAGCCAAATACAGGAACATTCTGGAAGAAAACCTGTTGGTATCTGCATAAGACCTGAGACTGGGACGGAGATTTATCTTCCAACAGGACAATGATCCAAAACATAAAGCCAAATCTACAATGGAATGGTTCAAAAATAAACGTATCCAGGTGTTAGAATGGCCAAGTCAAAGTCCAGACCTGAATCCAATGGAGAATCTGTGGAAAGAGCTGAAGACTGCTGTTCACAAACACTCTCCATCCAACCTCACTGAGCTCGAGCTGTTTTGCAAGGAAGAATGGGCAAGAATGTCAGTCTCTCGATGTGCAAAACTGATAGAAACATACCCCAAGCGACTTGCAGCTGTAATTGGAGCAAAAGGTGGCGCTACAAAGTATTAACGCAAGGGGGCCGAATAATATTGCACGCCCCACTTTTCAGTTTTTTATTTGTTAAAAAAGTTTAAATTATCCAATAAATTTTGTTCCACTTCACGATTGTGTCCCACTTGTTGTTGATTCTTGACAAAAAATTAAAATTTCATATCTTTATGTTTGAAGCCTGAAATGTGGCGAAAGGTTGCAAGGTTCAAGGGGGCTGAATACTTTTGCAAGGAACTGTAGATGATTTTGGCAGAAAAGTCAAGAAAAACCAAAAATCCCTATCTAATAAAATTAGCATATCATGAAAAGGTACTCTAAAGAAGCTACTAATCTAATCATCTGAATCAACAAATGAACTCAAAACCCCTGCGAAAGATTCCTGAGGCTTTTAAAAACTCCCAGCCTGGTTCATTACTCAAAACCGCAATCATGGGCAAGACTACCGACCTAACTGCTGTCCAGGACGAGGATGAGTATGTGCGTATTGAAGAACAAATGGTGAAACTGAGAGAGAATGTTTTCTTTGTAATGTCTTAATCAGATCATTTTTCTTTTAATAAGCACTGTAACTTGCTATGATCCAAGGTTTTGAACAGGCGTGATAGTACCGTGTAGCCACAGCATGCTTACACATCTGATGTTGCTCACAGTGTGCTCAGGGAGCTTGTGTGTCTGCTCAGACACATGAAAAATTGGAGGGAACATTGATAGCAGCTGAAACGATTGACATCATTTATATATAAATTTGCATCTGATGGGGGGGGGGGGGGGGGCAACTTCAGGGAGATAAGGAATTATCTGTAACAAATTCAATGGTTCAATCATAGGTGCAGTGTTTGTACGCAACCCACTGAACCGAGAACAGGTCGCAACTTTTGAGATTATCGTGTCTGTCCACGATAACGCGAGTGAGGTTATTGATAAATCTGGCAGTGTCCCAAATGGTAAGGCCAGTTTCTATTAATAACCAAGAACGTAGTCTATTAGAATTTCTGTAGAATAATTCATCATTGTTCACTTCCATCTAATTAGCAAGACTAACCATCAACGTTTTGGATGTAAATGACAACGCTCCTCGTTTCCGCCCGTTCGGAGTGACTAATTTCACAGAGAAGATATTGGAAGGAGCCCAGCCGGGTACAACACTGCTGTCCGTGTCCGCTGTGGACCCAGATAAAGGCCCCAACGGCCAGGTCATCTATCAGCTGCTCCATTTACCACGAGGAGGCTACGTCAGGCTGGAGGACCCTTCCACTGGTATTACAAACAACCCACCCAAAGTGGCTAAAGCCCATGTTGATAAAACTGCCAATTTTCTCGCATACTTAGGAAAGATCGTAGCCAACCAAACAGTGGATTTCGAACAAGTGCAATGGCTTAATTTCACAATTCGGGCAAGGGACCATGGAAGCCCTGCTAGAATCGCTGAGTTGCCCGTTTATCTACGCATAGTGGATGTCAATGACAACAACCCAGTCTTTCAGCAACCATCATATCAGGTACTGAAGACAAATGGCGTGGCTCGAATACGTCCCAATTCATTTAAAATAATAATTCTATTTTCCTTTCTCTATAGGAGCCTGTTTTTGAAAACGTGGACCTCGGCACAACTATAGTTCGAGTTAGGGCAACAGATGCCGATTCGGGTCTCTTTGCTGTTGTTGAGTACAGCTTAGTAGACGGGGAAGGCAAGTTTGGCATCCGACCAACCACGGTGAGTTTTTTTTTCTTTTTTACTTGGTAACATCACTCTACAAACACTGCAGTACTTTAGATACAGTGCCTTGCAAAAGTATTCAGCCCCCTTGAACCTTGCCACCTTTCGCCACATTTCAGGCTTCAAACATATAAAATTTTAATTTTTTGTCAAGAATCAACAACAAGTGGGACAAAATTCATTGGATAATTTAAACTTTTTTAACAAATAAAAAACTGAAAAGTGGGGTGTGCAATATTATTCGGCCCCCTTGCGTTAATACTTTGTAGCGCCACCTTTTGCTCCAATTACAGCTGCAAGTCGCTTGGGGTATGTTTCTATCAGTTTTGCACATCGAGAGACTGACATTCTTGCCCATTCTTCCTTGCAAAACAGCTCGAGCTCAGTGAGGTTGGATGGAGAGTGTTTGTGAACAGCAGTCTTCAGCTCTTTCCACAGATTCTCCATTGGATTCAGGTCTGGACTTTGACTTGGCCATTCTAACACCTGGATACGTTTATTTTTGAACCATTCCATTGTAGATTTGGCTTTATGTTTTGGATCATTGTCCTGTTTGAAGATAAATCTCTGTCCCAGTCTCAGGTCTTGTGCAGATACCAACAGGTTTTCTTCCAGAACGTTCCTGTATTTGGCTGCATCCATCTTCCCGTCAATTTTAACCATCTTCCCTGTCCCTGCTGAAGAAAAGCAGGCCCAAACCATGATGCTGCCACCACCATGTTTGACAGTGGGGATGGTGTGTTCAGGGTAATGAGCTGTGTTGCTTTTACGCCAAACATATCGTTTTGCATTGTGGCCAAAAAGTTCAATTTTGGTTTCATCTGACCAGAGCACCTTCTTCCACATGTTTGGTGTGTCTCCCAGGTGGCTTGTGGCAAACTTTAAACGAGACTTTTTATGGATATCTTTGAGAAATGGCTTTCTTCTTGCCACTCTTCCATAAAGGCCAGATTTGTGCAGTGTACGACTGATTGTTGTCCTATGGACAGACTCTCCCACCTCAGCTGTAGATCTCTGCAGTTCATCCAGAGTGATCGTGGGCCTCTTGACTGCATCTCTGATCAGTTTTCTCCTTGTTTGAGAAGAAAGTTTGGAAGGACGGCCGGGTCTTGGTAGATTTGCAGTGGTCTGATGCTCCTTCCATTTCAATATGATGGCTTGCACAGTGCTCCTTGAGATGTTTAAAGCTTGGGAAATCTTTTTGTATCCAAATCCGGCTTTAAACTTCTCCACAACAGTATCTCGGACCTGCCTGGTGTGTTCCTTGGTTTTCATAATGCTCTCTGCACTTTAAACAGAACCCTGAGACTATCACAGAGCATGTGCATTTATACGGAGACTTGATTACACACAGGTGGATTCTATTTATCATCATCGGTCATTTAGGACAACATTGGATCATTCAGAGATCCTCACTGAACGTCTGGAGTGAGTTTGCTGCACTGAAAGTAAAGGGGCCGAATAATATTGCACGCCCCACTTTTCAGTTTTTTATTTGTTAAAAAAGTTTAAATTATCCAATAAATGTTGTTCCACTTCACGATTGTGTCCCACTTGTTGTTGAGTCTTGACAAAAAAATTAAATTTCATATCTTTATGTTTGAAGCCTGAAATGTGGCGAAAGGTTGCAAGATTCAAGGGGGCCGAATACTTTTGCAAGGCACTGTATCTTCCTGATTCTTTATCAAATAGAAAGTGCAATCAATTTGGAATGAATACACCATTAAATGAATCACCATATGTCCATTTTTCTATGCCACATTCAAAAAAAGTATGAAACAGAAACCTCTCCCAATCAGTGCTTGATGTTTATTTTATTTTTTTCATGGCAACTGAAAATGGCCAAATTGCAGGCCTTAACATGCTCGTAAGCTCACCAAAACATTAGCGTAAATTTAGATAATTTTGCGACCTTGCAAAAAACCATAACAAAATGGCTTAACGTCGCACCCTTGATTTTTTCAAAAAGGCCACTCCTATTAGGTTTTTTCAACATAGGCACTGGCATTCAGGGAGTTGATACCTTGTGCAAAACTGTTCCAAAAAGTCTCTTAAACCCATATTCCAAACCCAACAGGGAATTGGATATTTTGGATTGAATGTGAAAATTTAATCAATTTAGAGACTGTTCATGAGCGATATGAGATGTAATGTTTTCAAAATTGTGAGTTTTCAATCAAGGACCTGACCTGGGTGGGGTGCCATAGTCAGCCTTTTTTGGTAACACACCAAATTCAGTAAATGACTCATAAGTCCCTTAACCAAATTTCAGTCTTTATCATATCTGGCATGTATGAGAGGTATCCCAGCCTGAACACAAATGCATTTAAATATTACCCATGGGGGCTGGCGCCCCCTGCTGGAAACAGAAAACGCCTTTCTTTTTTTTACTAGACAGGCTCCTCCTCAAAGCGAAATGAATCATCGACCTCAAACCTGCAACAGGGGAGCCTTAAGACATGTGTTTAGGTGCCTGATGAAAAATATTGAGGTTGTTGAAGCAGAGGGGTCCAAACAAGGAAGTGAAAATGACCGTCACCATTTTGTCTTGCCACAAAATTTGAACAGTCATAACTTGGCAGACATACAACACATCTGCGCTGAGAGTTGTACCTTGAAGGGTCCAGTAGGGCTCATTTGCACCAATTCTGCTGCGCCAACTAGTGGCAACAGAAAGTCACTTTTTTTTTTAAATACACGTCCAGTTCTTCAGGTTGATCATTGTAGTTACAAAACGTCTTGTAGTACTACATTATAAGGCGCATGTCCACATGTCTCCGTCTGTTGCCTTGACGACTCTTTGTTCGTCATTGAAAAAAAAAAGCAGGTTTTTTTTTTTTTTCATGGACTTAGGTTGCGTATAGAGGCACGAAATTTGGCACACTTGGTCGAATTGGCCCAATTAGAAGATTCATTTTGGTTTTGAATAAGGGCCTGGCTGCACAGCTCAGTAGCGCCTCCTTTTTTTTTTTTTTTTTTTGGACCCTCTTTCATAGGGTTCTTTTTCCACCTAGGTGTGTGAATGTATTTCTCATCTCAGGGTATACAAAACAAAGGCAAATTTTAAGCACATATTAGTTTCCCATGAGATGATGAGAGGGGGACGATCTGCCAACACCCTGAGCTACGTGCCACCCGAGCTGCATCGAACTGCGGTGGCCCGTTCAGTCCTGCTTGCATACCTAGTTTTTGTTTTTTTCTCCCACTTATTCTTCTATATATGTTTCAGGGGGATATCTACATCCTCTCTCCCTTGGATAGAGAGACAAAAGACCACTACACTTTAACTGCCGTTGCACGTGATAACCCTGGTGGCAGTTCTAACAACAGGCGAGAGAACTCTGTTCAGGTAAATATTGCAGTTTTACTCGACCACTAAGAGTGAAACTGTATTTGTATTCGTCCCATACTGTCACGGTTGGGTGCACGCAGTCAGACGGTGAAAATAAGGAAAAAAAAGCTTTGGTTGCCAGCTGGCGATTTCTAAATGACTGTAACAGTTACCTCAGTGGATCCCTACAAAAAAGGGGTGTATGTGTTCTCTATTTTTGCACATAAACTGCAAATTTTAAAATGTGATAAACCGTAAATTTTAAAATGTTGGATCAATAAAATACAAATTCACAAGTTTGATGTTTTCTATTTATTTTGCACTTTAATAACAGCTGCTTTTTAGTTTTAACCAGTGCTGAATTTGTAAATCATAAAGTGCCAGAACGCAAAGTATACATATGACGGCGCAGGGATGACGAGATGGGCACAGGTCCCGGAACATACGCAGAAAATGGTGCTGAAAACAACACGCAAATGCCCACTTTCCATGCTGTGGGACTTACAAGCCTCAATTTCAGATAGTATCCATGGTATAAATGTTATGACAACAATTTAACAATTATTTAGGCTATACTCTGCACAGCATGGGCAATTGCCCACATAACCACAGGTGGGACTTTCAGTACACAGTCAGCAATTAGTTTCTCAACAGGTCTAACTTGTAAAACATAAAAAAAATCAGAGATTACAATAAATAACACAAACCCATCCTTTTGCGAGTTTCATCCCCCCCTTCTTCTCTGGCCCCAAAGTTCCCACAGCCTTACAAATTGTGAAGCCCAAACCCGAATTTCCCATAAGGGTACTGGCCTGTTGCTCCGGCTGTTGGTGGTCCACCTGACTGACTGCTGGCGCTGGCCCCCACTCCGGGTGGCGCTGAACCTGACCAGCTGCTGCCACGGTAGCAGCCTTCTGCCCCGGCTTGGCTGGCTGTCCGTGAACCTGGCTAGCTGTTGCACCCAGTCCTGTCCGTTAGCATGATCGCCGCAGCTGCCCTTTGTCAAAATCACACAGCTGTAAAAACATTGTCTGCTTTATATTAATTTAAACCACCCAAACATTAATAGGTTTTCATATTTTAATGAGGATAGCAAGCAAACAATGACAGAAGGAGAAAAAAATAAGTGAACCCTCTGCCTAAGGAGACTTAAAGAGCAATTGAAACAATTTTTTACCAAACAATTTAAGTCAGGTGTGTGCTGATAAGTGGTTTAAAGCTGCCCTGTCCACTATAAAACACACATCTGGTAGGAATTGTCTTGATGAGAAGCATTGTCTGATGTGCATGATGGCTCGGTCAAAAAAGCTGTCGGAAGACCTGCGATCAAGGATTGTTGATTTGCTGGTGCTGGGAAAGGATATAAAACCAACACTAAAAGTCTGGATGTTTATCAATCGACAGTCAGAGAAGTTGTCTACAAACAGAGAGTTTGGCACTGTTGCTTCTCTCCAAAGGAGTGGCCGTCCACCAAAAATGACGCCAAGAGTTCAGCGCAGAATACTCAGAGAGGTAAAAAAAGAACCCTAGAGTGTCTGCTAAACACTTACAGAAATCACTGGCACAGTCCAATATCTCTGTGCACACGTCAACCATAAGGAAAACTATGGCCAAGAATGAGTTCATGGGAGGACTCCACGGAGGAAGCCACTGCTGTCAAAAAAAAAAAAAAAAAAACATTGTAGCTCGTTTAACACAAAAGTTCACAAAAAGGCTCTTGGACACTCCACAGAGGTTTTGGCAAAATATTTTGTGGACTGATGAAACCAAAGTTGAAGTGTTTGGGAGTAACACACAATGTCATGTGTGGAGGAAAAATGGAACAGCTCACCAACATCAACACCTCATCCCCAATGTGAAGCATGGTGGAGGGAGCATCATGATTTGGGGCTGTTTCTTGCCTCAGAGCCTGGACGACTTGCAATCATTAATGGAAGAATGAATTGAAAAGTTTATCAGTATGTTTTGCAGGAAAACCTGAGGCTGTCCGTCAGACAGTTGAAGCTAAAAAGAGGATGGATGCTGCAACAAGACAATGATCCAAAACACGGAAGTAAATCAATTTCAGAGTGGTTTCAGAAGAACAAAATACACGTTCTGGAGGGGCCAAGTCAAAGTCCAAACTTGAACCCCATTGAGATGCCGTGCCATGACCGGAAAAACAGCAATTCATGCCAGACATCCCAGGAATCTGACTGAACTACAGCAGTTTTGTAGAGCGGAATGGGCCAAGATTAGTCCTGATCGATGTGCCAGACTGGTCTGCAGCTACAGGAAGCGTTTGGTTGAAGTTATTGCTGCTAAAGGGGGGGCCCACAAAATATTAAATTTGATGGTTCACTTATTTATTTTTCCCCCTTCTGTCATTGTTTGCATGCTAACCTCATAAAAATGTGAAAACCTATAAATGTTTGGGTTGTTTTAGGTAAAGCAGACAGTTTTTACATCTGTGTGATTTTGACAAAGATCAGATCACATTTGATGGTGATTTTATGCAGAAATGTGAGAAATTCCAAAAGGTTCAGATACTTTTTCATACCACTGCATCACTCTATACTGTTATATCCTATACTGTTAATAAGCCTGTTTTGTCCAGGAATGTATCTATTATCTTATTGGTGATCTATAGGTCTTGGTGACAATTCTCGATGTCAACGATTATCGGCCACGTTTCTCAGAGCGAGTCTTCACCACTAGTGTGTTTGAGAACGAGCCCAGCGGAACATCAGTGATTACAGTAAAGGCTTCTGACCTGGATGAAGGTGAAAACGGAGCAGTACTCTACAGCCTGTTGGGATCCCATTCAGGTCGGGATACAATGTCAGAACTGAATGGAGTATTTTTTTGTAGCATTTCAAAGTACACATGGTTTTGGTGTGTGTACAAGAACCGTTGAAAAGAAATTAATCCTCTATCCCACTCTCTACTTCCAGATGCCTTCTCCTTGGATCCAAACACTGGACTTGTGCGTTCTCGCCGTCTGCTTCAGTCGTCTGAGCGCTTCAACCTGACTGTGGTGGCCACAGACCAGGGGCGCCCCCCTCTGTGGTCGACGGCAGACCTCATGATCACAGTCATAGATGTCAATGACAACCGGCCTGTATTTATCAGGCCAGCCAACGGAACCATCATCCATATCTCAGAGGTAGCGCCATGCAGAACTATGCGTGAGATTGTAATTCTCCTGTTTTAAGATAGAATGCTGGCCAAAAGTATCAGCACCCCTGCAATTCTTTCAGATAATGCTCAATTTCTCCCTGAAAATGATTGCAATTACAAATGCTTTGGCAGTAATATCTTCTTTTATTTTGCTTGGAATGAAAAAAACACAAAAGACATTGGGGAAAAAAATGAAATCATTATCATTCTTACTAGGGCTGTCAAAATTATCGCGTTAACGCGCGGTAATTAATTTTTTAATCACGTTAAAATATTTGACGCAATTAACGCACATGTCCCACTCAGACAGTATTCTGCCTTTTGGTAAGTTTTACAGCAAGGCTTTTTGTGCTGTCTAACAGCGAACTCTTGTGGTCGCTTTGCGACATGGTTTATTGTTTTCTTGCCAGTTCAATATGGCTGCACGGCGTCTCGGGCTGACGCCTACGTTGCAATGTTGTGCTTATATGATCCTTGGACAAGATTTGTCCGTAAGTATTGTTGTTGTAAAGAATGTACATATTATATTAGTAAGCGAAATGTTCTATTTTTTGTATGAGACGCTTTTTGTTTGTTTAGTGAACCTGTATAGCGTGCTAAGCTAACGTTGTTGCTAATGCAATGCTTGTGTACTTTTTTTTTGTAGTTTTACGATGGTCTAAAGAGGACAATGGTTTGAGGCTATTTTATTAATAAATCAGACGAAAAAGGAAGAAGTCTGATAATTAAGGCGTCGTTCACTAGCTGTCTAGCTTTGGAAAAAGTAGACGCTTCGGAGTGAGGACAGCATAGACAGATTTAAATGACAGTAGAGTGAAATGCCCACTACAGTCCTTATGTACCGTATGTTGAATGTATATATCCATCTTGTGTCTTATCTTTCCATTCCAACAATTTATTTTACAGAATATATATATAATTTACAGAAAATATGGCATGTTTTAAAAATGGTTTGAATTGCGATGAATTACGATTAATTAATTTTTAAGCTGTAATTAACTCGATTAAAAATTTTAATCGTTTGACAGCCCTAATTCTTACACAAAACTCCAAAAATGGGCCAGACAAAAGTATTGGCACCCTTTGAAAAGTCATGTGATGGTTCTCTAATTTGTGTAATTAACAACACCTGTTACTTATCTGTGGCACATATAAGGTGGTGGCAATAACTAAATCACACTTGCAGCCAGTTAAAATGTATTAAAGTTGACTCAACTTCCGTCCTTGTGTGTACCACATTGAGCATGGAAAAAGAAAGAAGACCAAAGAACTGTCTGAGGACTTGAGAAGCAAAATTGTGAGGAAGCATGGGCAATCTCAAGGCTACAAGTCCATCTCCAAAGACCTGAATGTTCCTGTGTCTACCGTGCGCAGTTTCATCAATAAGTGTAAAGCCCATGGCACTGTGGCCAACCTCCTTAGATGGGGACAGAAAAGGAAAAAATGACTACAGATTTCAACGAAAGATTGTGTAGATGGTGGATAAAGACCTCAACTAACATCCAAACAAGTTCAAGCTGTCCTGCAGTCCGAGGGTACAAAAGTGTCAACCCGTACTATCCATTGGCATCTGAATGAAAAGGGACTATATGGTAGGATACCTAGGAAGACCCCGCTTCTGACCCACAGACATAAAAAAGCCAGGCTGGAGTTTGCCAAAACCTACCTGAGAAAGCCAAAAATTGGAAGAACGTTCCCTGGTCAAATGAGACAAAAGTAGAGCTTTTTTGGGAAAAAGACATGAACAGGGAAAAAAATAAGGCCTTCAAAGAAAAGAACACGGTCCCCACGGTCAAACATGGCGGAGGTTCCCTGATGTTTTGGGGTTGCTTTGCTGCCTCTGGCACTGGACTGATTGACTGTGTGCATGGCATTATGAAGTCTGAAGACTACCAACAAATTTTGCAACATAATATACGCCCCAGTGTGAGAAAGCTGGGTCTCCCTCAGAGGTCATGGGTCTTCCAGCAAGACAATGACCCAAAACACACTAGAAAATGGTTTGAGAGAAAACACTGGAGACCCATAGAACACCTGTGGAGAGATCTGAAAATGGCAGTTTGGAGAAATCTCAGAGACCTGGAGCAGTTGGTCAAAGAAGAATGGTCGAAAATTCCAGCAGAGCATTGTAAGAATCTCATTGATGGATACCAGAAGCAGTTATTTTGTCTAAAGGTTGTGCTACCAAGTATTAGGCTGAGTGTGCCAATACTTTTGTCCGGCCCATTTTTTGGAGTTTGGTGTAAAATGATCATGATTTTTTTTTTTTTTTTCATTCTCTTTTGTGTATTTTCATTACAAGAAAAATAAATGAAGCTATCACTACCAAAGCATTTGTAATTGCGATCATTTTCTGGGAGAAATTGAGCATTATCTGACAGAATTACACGGGTGCCAATACTTTTGGCCAGCACTGTACAGGCCATATTGGACCTCAGTAGCAAGTTACTTTTAGTGTAAGATTTGTTCACTTGTTGGCTCCTAACCTTTCTGAATGCATTGCTAATGCATAATAGATAACAGCTTCCTTCACAATCAATCATGTGACTAATAATAATGCTAATAATGCAACAAATTACAGAGAAGCGTTTTTAACGACAATATCAGTTCTCCATGAGTATTACTGCAAATGATTACAAATGCTCCAAATACATTTTGTGGATGTAAATATGTTTAGCTCTTTAATCACACTTACCCAAAGAATACATATTAGCAGCAGTAACGTTTGTCAGCTTGTTTTTCAAATGGTGAGTGGAAGAGCGTACGGCTCGGTGATTACACATAGATAATAACGGTGTGACAATACATCGAAATGGTGATGTATAAAGATACTTTGTATACCAAATGGTTATTGATGTGCTCCCGCAGAGAATGGATATATAGTTTTTAAAAGGTGTTTCTTTTTAATGAAAAGTAACAGGTTGCTACCAAAACCTTCCAGCATGTTAGCTCATTGGCGGCCATTGACGGCAATCTATTTTGACTGGGAGCGTTAAAGATAGATTAGACGTCTAGCGCCGTCAATGGCACTGAAACAGAATATTCACTGTCAGTCTTCCTGGTTTTGGGGCATTTAAAGGTCACTCCATGTTCATTTTAGGACATTTACAGGTCACTTTTTGTTGATTTTGATTCACTTCCTATTGATTAGGGGAAATTCCCAGGTCACTACCTGAGGTGGATACTGCACAAAAGTATGGTGGTTTTTATTGGTCAATATCTTTTCCACTAACTCGACAACCCAGCCAAAAGGCCAAACTCTGCACGTTCACCTTGGCTGGAAGCTGGAAAAAGTCTTCGAAGCACAAGATGACAATTTATTCAGGTTGACAGCGATAAAACGGCAAGGCTAAACAGACTCAGGCGAGGAGGCAGACTCGTTCCAAGTTCACCATATCACGAGTCAATCAAAGGTTCCCGAGAAAAATGACAACAATTAGTTAAACATTCAGTCTTTTGAAGGCTCTCGCAGGACGGGCTGTGGGCAGAAGAAGGGTGTGTTTGGGCGATGTTTAGGATTATTGTCTGTTTGTGGATTAGACAGGAGGATTCGGGAGTTACTGTTGTCAGGGCAACGAGTGTTGTGGATTTTGCCACCTCAGCGCACTGTGAGTGCTGAGAGTTCACTTCTTGGTCACGGGTCCCTCCGTATCGGCTTTTCCTTGTCAAGACAAGATGTCCCGCCATCTGTTTTGGACTGTCTGGAAGAAATGATTGCAAGAGTTGGTGGTGCAGACGTGGGCTTGTAGATGTCTTGCCACATCAACGTCAGTCTTTCATAGTCAGTTGCATGATGCACACGTTTGGCTTCATGTATCGTGTCATGTATCACTTACCCTATATCAAATATATTCAGCTTGTTTTCCTTAAACTATTTTATAATTGCGATTTATTTTATATTGGGTGTGTCCGAGTAATACAGTCAAACAGTAAATACGAGAAAAGATACTATTCCCTTCACGCCAGAGGCATGAAAACAAAATTATCAAAAAACAAAAAAAAAAAAGTAACTTGTTACTCAGGCAACAATTTGAAAAGTAGTCGAGTAAAAAGTCCAGGTACCTGCTGTAAAATGTAGTGAAGTAAAAGTACAACTTCATATTAGTACTCAAGTAAAGTACAGATAGACAAAAATATACTTAAGTACAATAACAAAGTACTTTTACTTTGTTATATTATACCACTGCCAAAAATCAATGTATTGTAGAATGAAGTTTCTCGTACTCACCAGATTGTTTCTAGTGCGCACCAGCAACTCTCTGGTAAACATTAGCATTTTATAGCATGTAAGCTAGTGGACTTTTGCTATGCAAGTTAGCCAGTTGTTGTAATTGGCTGACTTGCATAGCAAAAGTCCAATTGCTTAAATGCTATATCATGCTAATGTTGACAAAAATTGGCTAACTTGCATAGCAAAAGCCTGTTAGCTTAAATGCTATAAAGTGCTAATGTTCACTAGATAGTTTCTGGTTTGTTGATTGGTTCTCGATTGTTTTAATGTATTTTATTTCTGTCGATGTCCCTTTAGGGGCGCTGTAATTTCCTGACCGATGTATAGATAATTGTTGTATTGTGGTGGTATTTACGTAATTCACTCGCGGAACTTCATTGAGTGGTTCTGGGGGGGGGCGTTTAGTTGGTGGAAAAAGCTGGATGGAACGCCCGAATTCTCCTGTCCAATCCATAATAGACAATAATCCTAAACAACGCCCAAACACACCTTTCTTCCGGACCACAGCCCGCCTCACCAGAGCCTTTAAAAAACTGAATGTTTAACTAATCATTGTCATTTTTCTTCGGAATGTTTTGTTGAGTTTTTATATAGTGACCCTGGAGCCAGCTTTCCTCCTCGTCTGGGTCTATTTTCTGTTTTGCCTTGCTGTCTGATAGCTCTCAAGTTGGAATAAATTGTCAACTTGTGTTTCGAAGCCTTTAAAATGGAGTTAGTACAAAGGGTTGGAGTATGGCCTTTTGGCCGGGTTGTCTGTTTACTGCCGGCCCGGGTCGTTTGAATTGTGCTACTGAGGTTCAGCTGGCGTGATTCTAGCAATCTGGCTAAAAGGTCAGATGTCTTCATCACCGGAACACCAATGCTAGCATTCTTCATAAATATGTTTCTACATTGTAAATTGTTATTTGTTTGGGTTTTTTTATGCATCCACTTAGGAGCAACCTCCAGGCCTGCCAGTGTATGAAGTGTACGCTACCGACTCAGATGAGGGCGTGAATGGAGAAGTGCGCTATGGCTTCCTGCAAACAGGAGCAGGAAACAGAGACTGGGAAAACTTCCATATTGACGCCACTTCTGGAGTCATTACAACTACAGTCAAACTAGACAGAGAGAAGCAGTCCCTCCACAGTGTGAGTAAACATCACGTTTGAGACAAAAATAGTGTGTCGATACTTCAATGTGTATTTATGGGTCATTCCAGAATTGGAGGTTATTTTGCCCTCAAAAGTCTAAATAAGCATTTACTTTTCTCAGTTTTCTGTGACATGTTCATCAATGATAGGTGTTTAATTATCAAAGGAAGTGTTATTATTATCTTAGTTTACAGATAAATGATAAAATTCTGTAATGTAAATACTGTATAATTTCTACTGTACTTTATACTAATAGTAACAGGGTTGCAGGTAATAAAGTTGCAAATCTGGATCATTTTAGCTTTTTTCTCAGGAGTAGAAGTTTGGTAGCTTTTTAGCTTTCTAGCTGTTGGCGTTGATCCAGAGAATCAACTTACTTACTTACTTACTGTACTTATTGGTTGTACTTACTTACGGTACAACATATTTTTGTTCTCCTTCCACCATAATAATAAGGTTAAGGTAACAGGCTTGGGTGCATGTTGTGGGCACAACCAGAGGTTGGTGGACTAGCCAAAAACTTTACTCATAGACTTAATAATGTGTTAACGGGACACAGGGCGCAGGGCCGATAAATAAGGGACCTGCATTGCAAACAAAAAAAAAAACAAAAAAAAAAACGTGCAGTTAGTATTTCTTTTATGTAAATATGTCAAAGTACAATGCTAGTCTGTTAGTGAACGTAGCTAGCGTCCGCCTGATTTAAACAGGGCTTTTCCGGTGAAAATTCTTGTGAATAAATGCTTAAATCCCTGAATTCTTGATAGATATGGATATAAAACAGTCTCAATACTTGGTTAAAAGCAAAAAAAAAAAAAAAAAAACGTGCAGTTAGCATTTATTTTACGTAAATATGTCTAAGTACGATGCTAGTGTTAGTCAATGTGGCGGCCGCCATATGTAAACAGAGCTTTTCTGGTGAAAATTCTTATGAATAAATGCTTAAATCCCTTAATTCTTGATAGATATGGATATAAAACTGTCTCGATACTTGGTTAAAAGCAAAAAAAAAAAAAAAAAAACGTGCAGTTAGCATTTATTTTACATAAATATCTCTAAGTAAGATGCTAGTCTGTTAGTCAATGTGGCGGCCGCCATATGTAAACAGAGCTTTACCGGTGAAAATTCTTATGAATAAATGCTTAAATCCTTGAATTCTTTATAGATATGGATATAAAACAGTCTCAATACTTGGTTAAAAGCAAAAAAAAAAAAAAAAAACGTGCAGTTAGCATTTATTTTACGTAAATATGTCTAAGTACGATGCTAGTGTTAGTCAATGTGGCGGCCGCCATATGTAAACAGAGCTTTTCTGGTGAAAATTCTTATGAATAAATGCTTAAATCCCTGAATTCTTGATAGATATGGATATAAAACTGTCTCGATACTTGGTTAAAAGCAAAAAAAAAAACAAAAAACGTGCAGTTAGCATTTATTTTACATAAATATCTCTAAGTAAGATGCTAGTCTGTTAGTCAATGTGGCGGCCGCCATATGTAAACAGAGCTTTACCGGTGAAAATTCTTATGAATAAATGCTTAAATCCTTGAATTCTTTATAGATATGGATGTAAACAGTCTCAATTCTTGGTTAAAAGCAACAACAACAACAAAAAACGTGCAGCATTTATTTTACGTAAATATGTCGAAGCACTATGCTAGTCTTTTAGTTAATGTGGTACAGCTTTCGTACTTCTTTCACGTAAATCAGGCGTTGGATTGCTGCATGTGTCCCTGCGACCGACTGCGAATAACTGAAGAATTTTAACCAGGAAAGCTCTGTTTACATATGGCGGCCGCCACATTGACCAACAGACTAGCATCGTACTCTGACATATTTGCGTAAAAGGAATAGTAACGTTACGTTTTTTTTTTTGCTTTTAACCTAGAACCGAGATTGTTTTGTGTCAATATCTATAAAAATTCAGGGATTTAAGCATTTATTCAGAAAAATTTTAACCAGAAAAGCTCTGTTTACAAATGGCGGCCGCCACATTGACTAACAGATTAGCATCCTACTTCGATATATTTGCGTAAATTAAATGCTAACTGCAGGGGGTTTTTTTGCTTTTAACCAAGAATCGAGACCATTTCGCGTCAATATCTATAAAAATGTTCAGGGATTTAAGCATTTATTCACAAGAATTTTCAACGACAAAATGTCTTTGTCTCGGATTCCGCTCGGTCAGCTTTGACGGCCACGCCAACAATGCAGGCCCCCTATTAATCGGCCCCGTGTCCCTTGTCCCGTCAATATCATTATGAAGTCTATAGTTATAGTAACAAGGTTGCAGTTAAAAGAGTTGCAAATCTTTATCATGTTAGCATTTTTCTCAGAAGTAGAAGTTGGGTAGTTCTTTAGCTAACTGTTAGCGTTGATCCAGAGGATAAACTTACTTACTGTACTTACTTGTGGTAGTATTTTTTTTATGTGGCTTGTTTAAACTGAACACTGGAATGACATAATTAGGTTTGTAAATGTTAATACTTTTTACAGCTTATCATTGTGGCCCGTGACATGGGCCATCCAGTGCCTTATGAAACCACACAACCTCTACAGGTGGCACTGTTAGATATTGATGACAACGAGCCAGTTTTTCTCAAACCACCAGTAAGTATAAAGAAATCATTTGTCTTAAAAGTAATGGCCAACATCTTAATGTGGATTTATATGAACCTTTTGATCAATTATTACTTCAGCCTGGTAGCTTGCCTTACCAGAAACTGTCAGTGCCCGAACACTCCCCTCCTGGTACAGTGGTGGGAAACGTGACCAGAGCTGTGGATGCTGATGAAGGCTCCAATGCTATTGTTTACTACTTTATTGCAGGTGATCCTGCCCTTCTCTCTCTTTCCTCTATCTGTTGCTTAATGACACACAAATCACACGTCTTTCCATACCCTCCTAAAAGGGGGAAACAGCGATGGAAACTTCGGCTTGGGTCTAGACGGAGAGCTAAAGTTGTACAAGGAACTGGATCGTGAGGAGAATCCGGTCTATTCCATCATCATCAAGGCTTCTAGTAACAAGAGCTGGAGTCCTTCCAGGGGTCAAAGGGCTTCACGGGCCAGAGCCTTGGACCCCGCTCGAGATCCCAGTCTCTTGGAGGTGCGGATTGAACTGGAAGACATCAATGACCAGAAGCCGCGATTTGCCAAGGCAGAGTACACAGCAGGTATTTATTTACCCTAATTTGCATACTATAAGCCGCTACTTTTTCCCTCATATTGAATCCTACGGTTTATAGTGCAGAGCGGCTTATTTGTTGATTTATTTGGGTTATTAGGTAACAGTTTATTTGACAGCGGCGTCATACGATGTGTGTCATAAACATTTATCAATGCTCATGGCAGTGTCATGTCATAATCATGATGGTCTTATGACAGTCTTATGGCGCCACTGTCAAATAAAGTGTTCCCAAATACCATAATTGGCAATTAATGAAACAAATAGAACAGTAACTGAAGAAATTATTTTGCACAGAACATGAATTTTGTATGTTATGGAAACCTGTATGTTGCAATGCGTGCTAGGAGACATGTTGGGCGACAACAGTGTTGACAGCAGGTGGCAGCAGAGGTTGACTGTCTACCGCAAGGGAGCAGTGATGGCCAAATGAAGCTTTGCAGCCAATTGATTCAAAGCATCATAGTGGTTCATTTGGTCTTATGACAGTCTTAGGATGCCGCTGTCAAATAAAGTGTTACCAAAAAAAAAAAAAACAGTAACTGAAAAAATAATTAGCACAGAACATGACTTTTGTATGTTATTTAAACATCTGTATCGCTGCAATGCATGCTAGAAGACATGTTGGACGACAACAGTATTGACAGCAGGTGGCAGCAGAGGTTGACTATCTATCACAAGGGAGCAGTGATGGCCAAATGAAGCGTCGCACCCAATTGATTCAAAGCATCATAGTGGTTCATTTGGTCTTATGACAGTCTTAGGATGCCGCTCTCGAATACAGTGTGACCAAATACCATAACTAGCAATTAATGAAACAACTGGAACAGTAACTGAAGAAATAATTAGCACAAAACATGAATTGTGTATGTTATTTACTGTACATCTGTAGCATTGCAATGCATGCTAGTAACATGTTAAAAGACAACAGTATTGACAGCAGGTGGCAGCGGAGGTTGACTGTCCTCCCCAAGGGAGCAGTGATGGCCAAATGAAGCTTTTTGAAGCAATGAAGCCTTGCAGCCAATTGGTTCAAAGCTTCATGGTGGTTCATTTGGTCTTAAAGCAGTCTTATGAAGCCACTGTCAAATAAAGTGTTTCCAGTTAATATCGTTTGGTGTAAATATTCCATAATACATTGAGGACAGTTGCGGCTTATAATCCAGTGCAGTTTAGCTATGAACAAATGCTTGTTTTCGTGTCAAATTTGGTGGGTGGCGGCTAATGGTCGGGTGTGCCTTATAGTCCGAAAATTAAAATTCAATTCAATTCAATTCTTGTTTGTACCAGTATGCACTTTATGGTCAACTGTCAAAACACAATCCATTTCTTGTTTGCTTGCAGGAGTGGCTGCTAATGCCAAAGTGGGCTCTGAACTCATTAAAGTCGTGGCAATAGATAACGACATCGGTAACAACAGCTTGGTGCAGTATCACATTGTTACAATTCGTTACTTCCCATCTCAAAGCAACGGAAGTGAGGATGTCGGGAGTATTTTCATTATTGGTGAGTCTCCTAAGGCACACACATGCACTCATTGATGGTAGCTTTGCGATACAGAGGAACCCACGAGTCACGTGGCGCTGAGGATGGCAAAATCCTTAACTCTCGTTGCCCTGACAACAGTAACGCCCAAATTCTCCGGTCCAATCCACAACAGACAATAATCCTAAACAACGCCCTTCTTTCGGACCACAGCCTGCCTCACCAGAGCCTTTAAAAGACTGAATGTTTAACTAATCGTGGTTATTTTTCTGCGATATCTTTTGTTGACTAGTGATATGATGACCCTTAAGCCAGCTTTCCTCCTCGTCTGGGTCTATTTGCTGTTTTGCATTGCTGTCTGACTGCTGTAGAATTGGAATAAATGGTCAACTTGTGTTTCAAAGCCTTTTTCCAGCTTTTAAAATTGAGTCAGAACAAGTTATTAAGACTAAGGTGAATGCGCGAGTTTGGCCTTTTGGCCGGGTTGTTGTTGTGCTGCCGGCCCGGGTCGTTGGAATTGCACTAGCGCGGTTCCGGCGGTTCAGCTGGTGTGATACCGGCAATCGGGCTAATAGGTCAGATTCCTTCATCACCTAAACAAACAAACTGAATGTTTAGCTAATCGTTATAAGTTTTCTTTGATCTTTTGTTCACTTGTGATATGGTGACCCTGGATCCAGTTTGCTTCCTCGTCGGGGTCTCTCTGTGCTGTATGATTGCTGTGGACTTGGAATAAATATTCCACTTGTGTTTCGAAGCCTTTTTCCAGCTTTTAAAATTGAGTCAGAACAAGGGATGAAGACTAAGGTGAATGCGCGGAGTTAGGCCTCTTGGCCAGGTTATTGGGGAGTTGCGCCTGCCTGGGTCGTTGGAATTGCGCTAGCGTAGTTCCAGCAGTTCGACTGGCGTGATTCCGGCAATCTGGCTAAAAGGTCAGATTCTTTCAACAGTTTAGCATGTAAAAACTTTATGAAAATTTTATATTTGGTGGCATTTCGGGTTCACTTCCTGTAAATATTGGGTCACTCCCTCTTGGTTTGGGCAATTTCGGGGTCACTTGCTGTTGATTTGCAAAGCTACCATCAATTACAAGTCAAATGCATGAAATGTAGTGTTCCCCCTTCTCCCCTCCCCATCAACTGATTAAATTATGATATCCACAGGTTTGACAGATGGTATCATTCGCACCTATGACCTCTTCACGGCGTACGATCCCGGGTATTTTCAGCTAGAAATTTTGGCGTGCGACTTGGCGGGACACAGCACCACCACTAACGTCAATATCTATATCCTGCGGGACGACCAGAGGGTCAAGATAGTTTTCAATGAAATTCCCGATTTGGTGCGTGAAAATCGAGATGATTTCATTAACTTGCTTTCCAACATCACTGGAGCTATTGTCAACCTGGATGACATACAGGTGAGCTTTTATTTTTATTTGGACCGATATAGTGTTAAAAGTGTACGTGTAAATATTTCATGCCTTTATTTTGTTTTGGCCCAGTTTCATGTGGACAAGAAGGGCAGAGTTAATTATGCCCAGACGGACATGTTGATCCACGTAGTCAACAATCAAAGCAACACCATCCAAGATGTTGAAAGGTGAATTCCAAACTCAACAAGTCTTTCAGTTCAAAGCCGTATATAATATCAAGATTTACAGGTAGTCCCTGGGTTATGACGTACTCGATTTACGCAAGCGTCTCAAGATGTGTGTCATAAGCATTTATTAATACTCATGGAAGTGTCATGTCATAATTATGATGGTCTTATGACAGTCTTAGGATGCCACTTTCAAATAAAGTGTTACCAGATACCATAATGAGCAATTAATGAAACAACTGGAACAGTAACTGAAGAAGTAATTAGCACAGAACATGATTTTAGTCTGTTATTTACATCTGTAATGCTGCAGTGTATGCTAGGAGACATGTTGGATGACAACAGTGTTGACAGCAGGTGGCGGCAGAGGTTGACTGTCCCCCCAAAGGGAGCAATGATTACCAAATGAAGCTTCTTAAAGCTTTGCAGCCAATTGGTTCAAAGCCTCATGGTGATTCATTTGGTCTGAAGGAAAAGAGTCTATTTTTCCTTGTTACAGATTGTTTTATTCTTATAACGAACAGGAGATGATGAAACAGAATTCGGGAATAAAAAGGAACAAAAAATTTACACTTAAAGACAAACAGAAAAGACAAGACTGTCATGGCCTCATTCCCTGCTGCAGCATTGCCTAATTGCCTTCAATTATCCCCACCTGTCCTCAATTCACCTACTCACAGCCCAGCCAATAGCAATGCTGCATTCAGCAGTCAACCTGTGTATTTAAAGCCCAGATTTTCACTTCCACTCTGTCAGACCGTCTGCGAAGCCTGCTTGTTACCTGCCTGCCTAGCTCTCTGAATCTGACTCTCGTTGCCGAATCTGAACATGCCCGACTGCTGCCTTCTCTCCTGCCCTGGTAACTCGACCTGCCTTTTGCTTTTGGAAAGCCCTTGTCTGTACTGCTGCCATCATTACACCTGCCCTGCTGGTCCTGTCAATAAATTGTTGAAAACGTGACGCATTTGTGGTCCTCCTCTGTCGGGTCCGTGACAAAGACATTACTGGTACCAGGAGACAAAGAAAAAAGTGCCTCCCGCCTCTCAGCTCCTACACTTTTTCCTCGCCTCTCACTGGGGAGGGTCTCTTGCTTGGAGTGTACAACCCCCCGCCCTGATCAAATTACATACGCTGGTAAGAAGACAAACGTGGCCTGTGTGAATATGTTAGAAAAGTAAGTGGCATTTTCCACGTGTGATTATTGTGAATAAATGGAAATATATTTCTACAGGTCTTCTGACAGTCCAAGGATGTCGCTGTCAAATAAGGTGTTCCCAAATACCATAACTAGCAGTTGATGAAACAAATGGAACAGTAACTGAAGAAATTATTAGCACAGAACATGAATTTCCATTGTTATTTACATCTGTAGAGCTGCAATGCATGCTAAGAGACATGCTGGACGACAACAGTTCAAATCAGATCAGTTCAAAGCCGTATATAATAACAAGATTTACAGGAATTCGTAACCTGGGGACTACCATTATCTTTCTTTTTTTTATGTTCATTTTGTATGTTTTTTTTTTGTTTGTTTGTTTTGTTGTTTTTTTTAAACATGATGGATTAGCGCCTATAAACAGTGGCAGTAGTTGCTCTTCACACCTCTGCAGTATCTGCATCATTGATTCCAGGAAAGCTTTCGATTCTGTTCTAGTACTAGTGCTATTTTGGGTCTACTTTAATGCAGTTTTGTTCTAGTTCTGTTCTTTTTCTAGTTCTGCTCCGTTCTATTCCTGATTCTTGTTTCTTGTCGTACTCCCACTGGACCACAATGACTCATTGTGCTCTCTCAATCTCAGAGTGATCCAGTTGATCGATGAAAACAAGGAGCAGCTGAGAAATTTGTTTCGGAAATACAACGTGGTAGATGTTCAGCCCGCCGTCGGTGACAAGTTGCCCGATGACATCACCACGCTGCAGGTCTGCCGGCCCCTTCAGAAAAGGATTGTGCTATGTTTTTGTGGTATTAATTAGGGCTGTCAAAGGATTACAATTTTTAATCGAGTTAATTACAGCTTAAAAAATGAATTAATCGTAATTAATCGCAATTCAAACCATCTATAAAATATGCAATATTTTTCTGTAAATTATTTTTGGAATGGAAAGATAAGACACAAGACGGATATATACATTCAACATACTGTACATAAGTACTATAATTGTTTATTATAACAATAAATCAACAAGATGGCATTAACATTATTAACATTCTGTTAAAGCGATCCATGGATAGAAAGACTTGTAGTTCTTAAAAGATAAATGTTAGTACAAGTTATAGAAATTTTATATTAAAACCCCTCTTAATGTTTTCGTTTTATTAAAATTTGCAAAATTTTCAATCAAAAATAAACTAGTAGCCCGCCATTGTTGATGACAATAATTACACAATGCTCATGGGTGCTAAAGCCCATAAAATCAGTCGCACCCAAGTGCCAGCAGAGGGCAAAAAAACTCCAAAAAACACAAGTAACAAGTGGACATTGCACTGTGCTGTCATTTTAATCTGTTTGAGCGGGGCATGTGCATTAATTGCGTCAAATATTTTAACGTGATCAATTAAAAACATGAATTACCGTCCATTAACGCGATCATTTTGATAGCCCTAGTATTAACCCTTTCAGGGACAGTGGACAATCATTTATTAAAAAAAATAAAATTATTTGTATGGAGGACCAAATCAGACAGAATGAAATATATAAATACTAGTACCGTATTGGCCCGAATATAAGACGGTGTTTTTTGCATTGAAATAAGACTGAAAAAGTGGGGGTCGTCTTATATACGCGGTCTAGACGTTATACCAATTCACGACGCTAGATGGCGCCGGATATCATTGAAGCGATGTTCTGTCATGACAGATCTCAGCTACTCTCAAGTTCAACCAGTTTGCATTATTTTATCGCAATGTTTTTCCTTATTCAGATTTGTTTCAAGACTACAGTTACAGTTAGACTTCACTTTGATGGTTAATGCCGTTATTGAAATTTTGTTCTTTTAACACAATGGATTGGTTTATTTACATTTCAAAAACCAGAAAGCCATTCATTTACAAATGTGATTGCACTTTAGTTGACATATTTAAATGTTCAGATTAGAGCTGTCAAACGATTAAAATTTTTAATCGAGTGAATCGCATCTTAAAAATTGATTAATCGTAATTAATCGCAATTCAAACCATCTCTAAAATATGCCATATTTTTCTGTAAATTATTGTTGGAATGGAAAGATAAGACAAGACAGATACATACATTTAACATACTGTACATAAGTACTGTATTTGTTTATTATAACAATAAATTAACAAGATGGCATTAACATTATTAACATTCTTTCTGTGAAAGGGATCCACGGATAGAAAGACTTGTAATTCTTAAAGGATAAATGTGAATTTGTATATTGTGACTAAATATTGCCATCTAGTGTATTTGTTGAGCTTTCAGTAAATGATACTGTAGCGATTTAACTTCTGCCCAAATGCATGATGGGTGCAACCATGCATGCATGTTTGCAACCATGACTGTGTGTGGTGCCCGCAAATGCTATATCTTCTCTGCGTTGTGTGCAACACATGGTGCTAAGAAAAAGATCAACTCTTACCATTCTTCCCCACGTCGATTCCCATACTATTTATATTTATTGTGTGAGAGATGTCAATTATAAGCATGGCTGCACTGAATGTTGTCTCTTAGCACTGTATATAAGAAAAAGGGCGCCAATGCAATTAAAAAATTTAATTATCACCCGTTAATGTGATAAATTTGACAGCCCTCGTTCAGATATTAAGATTTGAATGAGGCAAAATAACATGCTTTTTCTCTCAAATATATTGTTATAATTATTTGTTTCGGATGTATTGTAATTATTTTCCGTATAAAAATTAATTTTGTGTTCAAAAAGTCTTTTTTTCAAACTTGAGTCTTGAAAAAGAGGGGTTCGTCTTATAATCAGGGCCGTCTCATATTCGGGCCAATATGGTACATCTTTAGGTAAATAATTAAATGTGTCATGAAGAAATTAAAATAGGAAATAACTCCGCGACCCTCGTGAGGAAAAAGCGGCATGGAAAATGAATGAATGAATGAATAAATAAAAGTGTCATTCCCGTATTTTTCGGACTATAAGTCGCACCAGACATAAAATGCGCAATGAAGAGGAAAAAAACATACATAGGTTGCACAAGTCGCATTTTGGGGGGAAATTTATTGGATAAAATCCAATGCAAAGAACAGACATGTCATCTTGAAAGGCAATTTCAAATAAAAATAGAAAGCAACAAGTAGCATCAAGAGAGAGTGTCAACCTTAAAATGATGGGGAGCTGAGCGAGTGACACTTCAATGAATTTGTTTGGCTACATGTACAGTGGAATGAAAAAGTTTCTGTACCTTTTGCAATTTCTCACCTTTCTGCATAAAATCACCATCAAATGTGATCTGTTCCTTGTCAAAAATCACACAGATGGAAAAACAGTGTCTGCTCTAACTAAAACCATCCAAACATTTTCAGGTTTTCATATTTTAATTAGGATGGCATGCAAACAATGACAGAAGGGGGAAAAAATAAGTAAGTGAACCTTCTGCCTAAGGAGACTTAAAGGCAATTGAATTGAAACCAATTTTTATAAACATTTTAAGTCAGGTGTGTGCCCAATCACTGATGAGTGGTTTAAAACTTCCTTGCCCAATATAAAACAAACACCCGGTAAGATTTGTCTTGATGAGAAGCATTGGCTGATGTCTGTGCATCATAGCTCAGTCAAAAGAGCTGTTTAAAGACCTGGGATCAAGGATTGTTGATGCGAAAGGATACAAAACCATCTCTAAAAGTCTGGATGATCATCAATCAACAGTCAGAGATGTTGTCTACAAATGGAGAGAGTTTGGAACTGTTTCTTCTCTTCCAAGAAGTGGCCGTCCACCAAAGATGACGCTAAGAGTTCAGCGCAGAATACTCAGAGGTAAAAAAATAACCTTAGAATATCGGCTAAAGACTTACAGAAATCCCTGGCACAGCCCAATATCTCTGTGCACACATCAACTATATCTAAAAAGATAGCCAAGAATGGTGTTCATGGGAGGACTCCATGGAGGAAGCCACTGCTGTCTAAAAAAAAAATTGTTTAATGTTCGCAAAAAGGCACTTGGACACTCCACATTTTTGGCAAAATATTTTGTGGACTGATGAAACCAAAGTTCAATTGTTTGGGAGTAACACAAAATGTCATGTGTGGAGGAAAAATGGAACAGCTCACCAACATCAACACCTCATCCCCACCATGAAGCATGGTGGAGGGGAGCATTCATGTTTTGCTACCACAGGGCCTGGACAACTTGCAATCATTAATGGAAGAATGAATTCAAAATTGACAGCGATTCATGCCAGACATCCCAGGAATCTGACTGAACTACAGCAGTTTTGTAGGGAAAATGGGCCAAGATTAGTCCTGATCAATGTGCCAGACTGATCAGCAGCTACAGGAAGCGTCTGGTTGAAGTTATTGCTGCCAAAGGGGAGGACAAAATATTAAATGTGATGGTTAACATACTTATTTTTCCCCCTTCTATCATTGTTTGCATACTATCCTTATTAAAATCTGAAAACCTATAAATGTTTGGGTGGTTTTAGTGACAGCAGACACTGTTTTTACATCTGTGTGATTTTGACAAAGATCAGATCACATGTGATTGTGATTTTATGCAGAAATGTGTAACATTTTCAAAAGGTTGATACGTTTTCATACCACTGTACATGTTGCCAAACAAATTAATGGAGGTGTCACCCGCTCAGCTCCCCGTCCTTTTAAGGTTGACACTCTCTCTTGTTGCTCCCTATTTTTATTTCATTATTTTATTTCAAAAATTTCATACCACTGTAACTCTCTATATATTTCAAACTCCAACCTATTTGGTTTTTATTCATTTTCTGGTTTATTTCCATTTCTGATTTCAAATAATTCTATTGGTGATTTAATTTTTGTGTGTGTGTGTGTGTGTGTGTAATTTCCTGTTTCATTTTTCTTTGTTTTAACTTTCTTTTGAATGGGATTTTTACGAATCATTTTTATCTCTGCTCGTGGATCTTTGTGTGATGTAAAGCACGTTGAATTGTGCTATACAAATACATTTGCCTTGCCATTGTGAGCAATAATAAGCAAAGCATCTCTTCATTGTGAGCAGCAATTGATTAAAGCAAATATATAAGAAACATTTTAATAATTCTCATTATATTCAATATCCGGCTCGAAGGACCATTTAATCGAATCAAGTCCTCTGGAGGACGTTTATACACGTTGCAAAAAACAAGGAGAGAACACACTCGAATTCGTTGAAAAGCTTGCAAGGAGAAGGAGGTAAACTATACAATCATGATCGTAATAACAATATCAAAGACAACAAGTCATGCGTAAGATTTTAGCTTTAGCATTTCTGGAGCACTGGACACATGAAAATGCAGGGATAGAAAGAACTTACCTTCCATAACACAGCGGCAGCATAGCTACATGAACACCCGGGACCTGCGACACGAATGCGGCCTGCGGAAAATCCCGCTCACCATACGACCATTAGACTAACAACCCAGGTACTGGAACAAATTGAATTCGTATGTAGAGGTACCACCGTTCATACAGTGGTATAAAGACGTATCTGAACCTTTTGCAATTTCTCACATTTCTGCATAAAACCACCATCAAATATGATCTGATCTTTGTCAAAATCACACAGATGAAAAAACAGTGTCTGCTTTAACTAAAACCACCCAAACTTTTATAGCTTTTCTATTTTAATGAGAATAGTATGCAAACAATGGCAGAAGGGGGGAAAAATAAGTAAGTGAACCATCACATTTAATATTTTGTCGTCCCCCCTTTGAGGGCAATAACTTTAACCAGACGCTTCCTAGTAGCTCCAGATCAGTCTTGCAAAACTGCTATAGTTCAGTCAGACTCCTGGGATGGCTGGCATGAATCGCTGTCTTTTGGACATGCCACAGCATCTCTATAGGGTTCAAGTCTGGACTTTGACTTGGCCACTCCAGAACGTGTATTTCGTTCCTCTAAAACCATTCTAAAGTTGATTTACTTCTGTGTTCTTGTAGCAGCATCCATCTGCTTTTTAGTGTCAACTATCTGACAGACGGCCTCTGGTTTTCCTGCAAAAAATCCTGATAAACTTTGGAATTCATTCTTCCATTAATTATTGCAAGTTGCAAAACAGCCCCAAATCATAATGCTCTCTCCACCATGCTTCACGGTGGGGATGAGGTGTTGATGTTGGTGAGCTGTTTCATTTTTCCTCTACACATGATGTTGTGTGTTACTCCTAAACAATTCAATTTTGGTTTCATCAGTCCACAAAATATTTTGCCAAAACGTCTGTGGAGTGTCCAAGTGCCTTTTTGCGAACATTAAACGACCAACAATGTTTTGGGTTTTTTTAGACAGCAGTGACTTCCTCCGTGGAGTCCTCCCATTAACACCATTCTTGGCCATAGTTTTACATATAGTTGATGTGTGCACAGATATATTGGACTGTGCCAGTCTTTAGAAGACACGCTAGGGTTCCTTTTTTACCTCTGAGTATTCTGCGCTGAACTCTTGGCGTCATCTTTGGTGGACGGCCACTCTTTTGGAGAGAAGCAACAGTGCCAAATTCTTTCCATTTGTAGACAACTCCTCTGACTGTCAATTGATGAACATCCAGACTTTTAGAGATGGTTTTGCATCCTTTCCCAGCTTTATACAAATCAACAATCCTTGATTGCAGGTCTTCAGACAGCTCTTTTGACCGAGCCATGATGCACATCAGATAATATTTCTCATCAAGACATTTCTTACCAGGTGTGTGTTTTACAATGGGCAGGGTAGCTTTAAACCACTCATCAGTGATTGGTCACACACGTGACTTAAAATGTTTGGTAAAAATTGGTTTCAGTTGCTTTTTAAGTCTCCTTAGGCAGAGTGTTCACGGACTTATTTTTCCCCCTTCAGTCATTGTTGGTATGCTATCCTCATTAAAATATGGAAACCTATAAACGTTTGGGTGGTTTTAGTTAAAGCAGACACTGTACTTTCATTTGTGTGATTTTGACAAAGATCCGATCACATTTGATGGTGATTTTATGCTGAAATGTGAGAAATTCCAAAAGGTTCAGATACTTTTTCATACCAGTGTAGTTTTCAACTTGTATTGCATTGATGATGATCGATGCCCAACCCATTTTATTCGCCCCTCCCAGTCAAAATGGATTGGACGTCTAGCGATGTCAATGGCAGTTACATGAGTGTCCTCTAAGTGTTAAACAAAAAAAATAATCTATTTTGTCTGTGTCACAGCTGGTCATCATTATTCTGGCTGTGCTGCTGTGCCTGGCAGGAATATTGTTTGTCTCAATGAACTGGCATTATCGCCGAGTGTAAGTGTTTTAGCATGTCCATCATTCATAAAATCTGTCTTAAAATCATGCCACGATCAACTATCTGACTAGTGACGTTTTTCTTACCGGTACAGGCATCAGAGGAAGCTTAAAGCTATCGTTGCTGGATCAACAGGTTTGTCTCTTGAGCCGCATACAGCCGTTTCTAAATGGTTACTAAGCAAAGAGTTTTGAAGCATGATCTTTCCTCCGCCCTGCAGGGAACCAGGGTTTAATGGATATTCTGGACATGCCCAACACCAACAAATACTCATTTGAAGGGTGAGTCTAGAACATGACGGTTTTAAACACATATTAGATACATGTTTCCAAACATACCGCATTACTAGAAAGTTTAGATGTAAGGTCACGTGTACTAAACAGAATTAAATGAGGTTATTCTACGGTATTTTCCTGGTCATTTGACTTGTAATCTCTCTGCAGAGCTAATCCGGTATGGCTTGACCCATTCTGTCATAATCTGGAACTGGCCGCTCAGGCAGACCATGAGGACGACCTGCCTGAAAACCTGAGTGAAATCACGGACCTGTGGAATAGCCCCGCACGCACTCATGTTAGTACATTATGCTATGTTCATAAAGTGTATCCATAGACTTCATAATGGTATTGACGGGTCAGATCGGTCATGCACTGAGCCTCGCATTCAAGTAGGGGGCCGCCCACATCAGGAGGAGCTATTCACAAACACGCAGGTAGCGATCTAACGCCGGATTTCTGTTGAAAAATTACAAAAGCTGTACTTTACTGCACACAAACAGGACGGATTGTCTCAGGAGTTCAAGGTCAATATTATATTTTCGTACCATGCATGCATTTCAAAACGTGAAAAAAATCAATGGGAGAAATTAGCAGCGACTGCATTGGCATCGTAGTTCGCAATATTTACGCAAAATAAATGCTAATGGCATGGTTTTTTTGCTTTTAACCAAAAATTGAGTATGTTTTACATCCATATCTTTAAAGAATTCGGGGATTTAAGCATTTATTCACAAGAATTTTAACCGGAAAAGCTCTGTTTACATCAGGCGGTTGCTAGCTAGCTACATTCACTAACAGACTAGCTTTGTACTTTGACATATTTACGTAAAATAAATGCTAACTGCATGGTTATTTTTGCTTTTAACCAAGAATCAAGACTGTTTTACGTATATATCTATAAAGAATTCGGGGATTTAAGCATTTATTCACAAGAATTTTCACCGGAAAAGCTCTGTTTACATAAAGCAGCAGCTAGCTACATTTACTAACAGACTAGCATTGTACTTCGACATATTTATATAAAATAAATGCTAAATGCACTGGGTTTTTTATTGCTTTAAACCCAGAATCGAGACTGTTTCACGTCCATATTTATAAAGAATTTAGGCATTTAAGCATTTTTTCCACAAGAATTTTCAACGAAAAAAGCTCTTTGTGATTCCACTCGGTCAGCTTTGACGACCTCGATAACAATGCAGGCCCCACTTATTTATCGGCCCCGTGTCCATGGTATAATAAAACTTAGATGGCGATAAAATTCGCAGATTTTATGCTAGATGCACAAAAATCACCAAAGGCAGAGATAATCACCTATATTTTCAGGATCAATATCAATATTTAACATATCATATAGGTTTTTGCCAGAAATAGCAATTTACTTTTTTTTTTTTTTTTTACAAAATCCAACATGGTGGCCATCACAAAACAAAGAGCTTTTTAAGTTGAAAATTCTTGTAAATAAATGCTGAAAAGGTGCAATTTCTATAGATATGAATGTAAAACAGTCTAGATTCTTGGTTAAAAGCAAAAAACGGGAAGTTATTGTTCACTTTACGTAAATGTTTCAAGCCAAATGTACGACATTGTTTAATCCACCATGGCCGCCATCACAAAACAAAAAGCTTTTTAAGTTGAAAATTCTTGTAAATAAATGCTTAAATCACACAATTTCTATAGATTTGAACGTAAAACAGTGTAGATTCTTTGTTAAAAGCATAAAATGGGCATTTGTTGTTCATTTTGGGTAAATATTTCAAGCCAAAGCTACACTAATTTTATCCATTGCGACGCAAAGTCAGAAAATTGTGAAGGAACACGGCTACGGCGGAGGGTCGTAAATCGGGTCTGCCTTGACGGCGCATGTCTGCCGCAGTAGCATAACTCTGCCTTTAAGTTCAAAATGAAATGCATTTTAACAATAAAACACTTGACACAAAACAATTGGTGTTCAAACGTCCATCTAGTCTTATTAATATGTAACTGTAGTAGAATAAATTAGCCTAATTTACCTAACAACAGTGCGCTAGCTTAAATGCTATAGTATTTACAATTCTCATAGCTGCTATGGCATAGCAAATCACTCACACATAACTCCACAAACTGTAGCTGTAAACTTCATTACAAATGCATACACAAACATATATTAGCTGAAACAACTTACAGCCATATGTGGGCCAAACCAGAGCGCAGCTGTCGTCTATCCATGTCAGATGAGAGTCTGCTCCTCAGTCATGATGCGACAGTCCAGTCAGACCCAACGGTGCCACCAGAGGGCAGTGTATCCTCCATCATGAAACAAAATACAATAAAGTAAATGTAGTCCCCGGGTTACGAGTCTTACGACGTACTCAATTCACGATTAAATTTGCCTAATTTACCGAACAAAAGTACACTAGCTTAAATGCTACGAATGTTAACGTATTTACAATTCTCCTAGCTGCTATAACATAGCAAATCACTCACACGTGATTTTTTTCAGGGAACATTTGGACGTGAGCCTCAAGCGAAACCTGATGATGATCGTTATTTGAGAGCCGCCATTCAGGAGTACGACAATATTGCTAAACTGGGCCAGATCATGAGGGAAGGTCCTATCAAGGTGAGACAAGAAATGTTCTATCTGTCCAGTCTCAAATTTCTTGTCTGTTTCATCCAAGAAGAAACTAAAACATCAGAAGTTGTCAGAAATAAAAGTGAATCTTAAGCAAAAAAAGGCACGGTAGCTAATCATTCCTGGTCTGGATGATTCATAGTCAACCTCTCTGACAATGCGTGTGCTTCAAAAGTTTGATCCTAACTACAATCCTGTCAGGGTTCCCTGCTTAAAGTGGTCCTGGACGACTACCTGAGACTGAAAAAACTATTTGCAGCCAGACTCGTCACTGAAAGCACCAACCAGGCAGAAAACTCATCAGTCACTGAGGTGGGCTCGGTTGACTTTGGTGTGCCGCTGCCTCCTTTGACTGTCCCTCTAAAACAACTTTTTCTCATACCTTGTTTGAATTGGCGATACAAGTGTTGCTCACTTAGTTCTATCTGAAATTGTGTTAACTGTCGATGTTGGATGTGGTACAGTGCTTGCAAGTGAAATCCAACTACAGCAGTAATTTACATTTCAACGGGTAAGTTGATCAATAAATCGGTCGGTCGGGCTCAGTTTTTTGAAATAAAAAACAATGAGTATTTGATTAAAATATATTGAGGCGCCTACGGGATTTAACAAATGAATTTAGCAACCCTTTAGTAAGCAGACTAAGTCAGGCTAACTTTTTTTCTTTATTAACAAAACACTCACCCGTCATGAATTCACCAACTATGGACAGTTACTGTTTAAACAGTGTTGTCATATTGTAATCTGATTATTTTCTTTCAGGAACGAGCAATCTAACGCCAATTGTTACATTATTGCAATTGGCTAACCTGCATAGCAGAAGTCCGTTAGCTTAAATGCTATGAATAAGCTGATGTTTACAACAATTGGCTAACTTGAATAGCAAAAGTCCACTAGCTTAAATCCTATATAATGCTAATGTTTACAACAATTGGCGAACTTGCATAGCAAAAGTCCACTGGCTTAAATGCTATATATTTTGTAGCGGTTGAAATGTTGAGAGTCTTGTTAGCTCGTGTTGCTGTGTCCAGCTGCTCATTCCACTGCTGCTCTCTGTGAACTCTCGTGAACTCTGCACTCAGCCGGAACTCGCACGGCTTTTAAGTATCTGTCACGTGACTGTGACGTAGTCGGTAACGCGCTCGGCCAAACGTACACACAACTTCCGTGGGTGAATGTCAAACAATAAAAGGTCACCACAATTTGCTAATTTTTACAACATTGGCTAACTTGCATAACAAAAGCTTGCTATCTTTAATGCTATATAATGCTAATGTTTACAACAATTGGCTAACTTGCAATGCTAAAGTGCGTTAGCTTAAATGCTAAATAATGCTAATGTTTACAACAATTGGCCGACTTGCATCACAAAAGTCCACTAGCATAAATTCTATGTAATGTTACTTTTTACAACAATTGGCTAACTTGCACAACAAAATTCTGCTATCTTAAATGCTATATAATTCTAATGTTTACAACAATTGGCTAACTTGCATAGCAAAAGTCTATTAGTTTAAATGCTAAATAATGCTAATGTTTACAACAATTGGCCAGCTTGCATCGCAAAAGTCCGCTAGCTTAAATGCTGTACAATGCTAATGTTTACAACAATTGGTTAACTTGCATAGCAAATGTTTGCTAGCTTAAATGCTATATAATGCTACCGTTTACAAAGCAATTGGCTAACATACATAGCAAAAGTCCGCCGTCTTAAATGCTATATAATGCTAATGTTTACAACAATTGGCTAACTTGCATAGCAAAACTCCGCTAGCTTAAGTGCCATATAATACTGATGTTTATATTACAACAATTGGCTAACCTGCATAGCAGAAGTCCGTTAGCCTAAATGCTATGAATAAGCTAATGTTTACAACAATTGGCTAACTTTTATAGCAAAAGTCCGCTAGCTTAAATGCTATATAATGCTAAAGTTTACAACAATTGGCTAAATTGTATACCAAAGGTCCGCTAGTTTAAATGCTATATAATGCTAATGTATATAATAATTGGCTAATTTGCATAGCAAAAGTCAGCTACTTAAATGCTACATAATGCTAATGTTTACAACATTTGGCATCAAAATAATTTCTTAGTACACAAATAAGACAAAATCCTAGTCCTATTCATTCAAATTTCAGAAAATTTGCTGCTGATTTTTTTTTTTATCTTGTGGACAAAACACTGATATGAATTGAACAACAAAATCAAATAAGGAAGAGGCAGACTGTAATGAATTTGTTTTCTTGATCAAATTGTTCTTCATATGTTCAACCAAAATCCAATTTCAAAGCACACTCTCTTGTATGACAATTTACTGTTTGAATGGAGACTGTTGGGAATGGGTTTATGTGTGTAGTTTCTTTTTAAAAACAAATGAGACAACTTTACGATCTAACAATAACTCAAGTGATAACATGCTTCTCCAAAACTCAATACAGACACTGATTAGCATAATCGCTAACTAGCTTAGCGCTCCGTGCTAAGTAGTAACGTCTCATCAACAAAGAATACAACAATACAATTAGCTTCATTGACTCACATAGGATCTAACAACACAAAAAACCATCTAACTCTCGGCACTTCTTAGTATTACTGTACTGATTCAGCAACCCAACCTGTGTGTAGCAGTGAACTCTCTCTCTTTTAATCGGTTAGTTGTTGGAGCCCTGGGTGATTGTTTTGATACCTCTGCTTCTCTTTTCTTGTTCAAACAGATTTTTCTCTTGATTGTTTTTTCCGTTCCGTGTCTTCCCTTCAACTTCTCTGGATGTGTTTGCAAGTCGGAACCTTATTTAATATGCCCTTGTCCTTGTCCCCAGCTAATCCAGAGTGATTTGGATGACGACGACGAGCGCCTGAGCTTGGGCGGCGGTCGCGGCACCCTCCGCTTGAAACACAAGCTTCCCATGGAATTGAAGGGACCCGAAGGCGTGCACGTGGTTCACGGCAGCACCGGTACCCTGCTGACCTCTGACCTCAACAGCCTGCCAGAGGACGACCAGCGGGCTCTGGCGCGTTCTCTCGAGGCGCTGAACGCCGACGGGGGGCTTTACTCCGAACGCAACGCCCGGACCGAGTCGGCCAAGTCGACGCCGATGCACCGCCACAAGGACGGCGAGCTATCGGAGAGCCCTTTGGAAATCACCGAGTTATGACTAGCCGAGGCCTCGCTGGTCTAAACCCAATCGTGACTCGAGTGTGTGTGCGCGCGCTTGTGTCTCCACACCGCCAGGTTGACCTCGTCGGGAAGGTACTGGGAAGATTAGAGCGAGAAGGACCAAATCGTGAGTGTGCTTGACCACCACTCAACTGGATTGGTTGACTGTAAGTGGATGGTAAAAGCTTTTTTTTTTTGTCCCCCCCTTCAAAATCCGAAGGGGAACCGATCAAGAGCACAGCAAAAACAAATGTTTTCGGCGTCAACAAGTTTCATCCAAAGAACCGAAAGGACATACAGGACAAGAAGTTTCACGAGAGACGTTAGAAAGGTGCTGCATCCTCGCCGTACCCACTCACACAAACGCACACTTAACACACACAGCTCCACACATTCAGACCAGCGAATGGCCTTTCAATGTAAGACTGACTATTCCAACTCCTTTTCATACTTTGAGTTCATTTGCAAGTGTAAAACTCGTGTATGTGACCTGTGGAGTTGTCCGCCCATCAGACGCAAATTTTATATAAAAATAAATGTCAATCGTTTGCAGTGTTGTTAATAACAGCGTTAAGAGTATAACTGCGTTTGTAACAGCGTTTTTTCAGTAGTGAGTACTCCAAAGAATTACTTTTTCCTTCTTTGCAACGCCGTTACCGTTACCGAGGATGTGAAAGGGCAGGTTACTTGAACAGGTTGAATCATAGACTTCATAATGTATTGATGGGTCATGCACTGCACCTCGTATTCAAGTAGGGGGCCGCCCACATCAAGCGGAGCGGTTCACAAATACCGTAATTTTCGGACTGTAAGCCGCTACTTTTTTCCTTCATTTTGAATCCTGCGGCTTATAGACCCTACTCACTAACGTCACAAAATGACGTGTCGCTGTATCCAGCCGCCATATTGTCCGTCATTGTTTAGCCCTATTCTCAATGATTTCAATTAGTCGTGCAATTTATAAAGCAATTCATGGAAGCCTCGGTGTTATCTGATTATATAATATAATATATATATATATAAAATAAACGGTCAGAAAAATATGGCATATTTTATAGATGGTTTTAATTGCGATTAATTAATCTTTAAGCTGTAATTAACTCAATTAAAAATTTTAATCGTTTGACAGCCCTAATTTATAGTTGTATTGAATAAGGTGGATACACTGCCCTCTAGTCTGCCTCATTTCATGTGGCTGAATCCAGCTGCTCCCTGTTAAGACCAACATAAGATAAGTTTTTGTTTGAGCTCATGTTTTTTTTTTTAAATGCACTTATAATTTAGTTTATAGGTATATTTATCCGTTTTTGGGGGGCATATGTGTTTGAACCATTTGTTAAGAGCATGGTAAAAACAAACAACGTTAGCATTTTATAGCATTTAAGCTAGCGGACTTTTACAATGTAAGTTAGCCAATTGTTCTTTTGTTGTACAGAGAGCCTCATTTATTTATTTTTTTATACCGTTTGAGGCTCAGCTCAGATTTTTAAAAATTTTTGTTTCTTATCCGATTACTCGATTATTCGAACAAAGTAGTTCATCGATTAATCGACTACCAAAATAATCGATAGCTGCAGCCCTGGACACAAAAGTGTACCCTCCTTTGTTTCGTTGAAATAAGTCAATGTTTTGGACACCCTGGTGCGCTTTGTTGGCGTTGTGCCGCTTTCCCCGCGGTATGAATTTACGTAGCGGTAATGCGTCAACACGACGAGTTGACGGACAATATGGCGCGGGGGCGTGGTTGTGACGTCACGTGAGTAGGGTCTATAGTCCAGTGCGGCTTTTTTGTTGATTTATTCGGGTTAATAGGTAACACATGCGTCCTAGCATGCATTGCAGCGCCAACAATGTAAACACCAATCAAAATGCATGTTCTGTGCTATTTTTTTATTCAGTTACTGTTCCAGTTGTGTCATTAATTGCTAGTTATGGTATTTGGGAACACTTTATTTAACAGCAGCGTCATAAGATTGTCATAATTATGACATGACACTATCATGGGCATTAATCAATGCTTATAACAGATGTCATTAAGTGTCATTCGACAAGTTATGTTAATAACGCCATTTATATCCAGCTCGGATCTTTTGCATCCATTCAAAAGTGAGATCATTTGCCGGGTAACACGAATGACATCGGTTATAAACATTCACTAATGCTCGTGACAGTGTCATGTCATGATTATGATTGTGTAATGACAGTTTTATGACACCACTGTCAAATAGTGTGTCACCAAATAGCATAACTAGGAATAAATGAAACAACTGGAACAGTCACAGTTATAAATAATTAGCACATAACATGAATTTTGATTGTTATTATCATCTGGAGCACTGCAATACATGCTAAGAGGCATGTTGGACAGCAACCGGGTTGACAGCAGATGGCAGCAGAGGTTGAATGTCTCCCCCAAGGGAGCAGTAGTAGCCAAATGAAGCTTATTGAAGCAACAAAGCTTTGCAGCCAATTGATACAAAGCTTCATGGTTGGTAATTTGGTCTTATGACAGTCGTATGATGCCGATTGTCAAATAAAGTGCTACCAGTTGATATCTTTTGGTCTAAATATCCCATAATACAGTGAGGACAGCTGCGGCTTATAGTGCAGTGCAGCTTATCTATGAACAAATGCCATTTTCATGTCACACTTGGTGGGTGGCGGCTTATAGTCAGGTGCGCCTTATATTGCGAAGATTACGGTACGCATGCAGCGATCTAATGCCGGATTTCTGTTGAAAAAGTACGAAAGCTGTACCGCATACAAACAGGAAGGATTGTCTCAGGAGTGATTTGTTCGAGGATTCAAGGTAATTATTATATTTTTTCGTACCATGCATGCATTTTGAAACGTTGTGAAAAAAAATCAATGGGAGAAATTAGCCGCTACTGCATTGGCATCATAGTTCACAATATTTACGTAAAATAAATGCTAACTGCACGTTTTTTGTTTTTTTTTTTGCTTTTAACCAACAATCAAGACTGTTTTACGTCCATATCTATAAAAAAAATATCAGGGATTTTAGAATTTATTCACTAGAATTTTCACCAGAAACGCTCTGTTTATATCAGGTGGCCGCTAGCTACATTGACTAACAGACTAGCATTGTACTTTGACATATTTACGTAAAATAAACGCTAACTGCACGTTTTTTTTTGTTTTTTTTTTTTTGCTTTCAACCAAGAATCGAGACAGCTTTACGTCCATATCTATGAAGAATTCGGGGATTTAAGCATTTATTCACAATAATTCTCACAAGAAAAGCTGTTTACATCAGGCGGCCGCTAGCTACAGTCACTAACAAACTAGCATTGTACTTCTACATATTTGTGTAAAACAAATTCTAACTGCACATTTTTTTTTGCTTTTAACCAAGAATCGGGACTGTTTTACGTCCATATCTATAAAAAATCGGGGATTTAAGGATTCATTCACAAGGATTTTCAACGAAAAAAGCTCTGTTTACATCAGGCGGCCGCTTGCTACATTCACTAACAGACTAGCATTGTACTTCGACATATTTACGTAAAATAAACGCTAACTGCACGTTTTTTTTTTTTGCTTTCAACCAAGAATCGAGACTGTTTTACGTCCATATCTATGAAGAATTCAGGGATTTAAGCATTTATTCACAAGAATTTTCATTGGAAAAGCTTTGTTTACATCAGGCAGCCGCTTGCTACATTCACTAACAGACTAGCATTGTACTTCTACATATTTATGTAAAGTAAACGCTAACTGCACGTTTTTTTTTTTTTGCTTTCAACCAAGAATTGAGACTGTTTTAAGTCCACATCTATAAAAAATTTGGGGATTCAAGGATTTATTCACAAGAATTTTAAACGAAAAAAGCTCTGTTTACATCAGGCGGCCGCTAGCTACATTCACTAACAGACTAGCATTGTACTTCTATATATTTATGTAAAATAAACGTTAACTGCACGTTTTGTTTTTTTTTTTTTGCTTTTAACCAAGAGTCGAGACTGCTTTACGTCCAAAGCTATAAAGATTTCCGGGGTTTAAGGATTTACTCACAAGAATTTTCAACAAAATAAACTCTGTTTGCATCAGACGGCCGCTAGCTACATTACTAACAGACTAGCATTGTATTTATGCAAAATAAACGCTAACTGCACGTTTTTTGTTGTTGTTGCTTTTAACCAAGAAGCGAGACTGTTTTCAGCCATTTCTAAAAAGAAATCGGGGATTTAAATATTTATTCACAATAATTTTCAACGAAAAAAGCTCTTTGTTATTACACTCGGTCAGATTTGACAGCCTCGCCAACAATGCAGACCCCTTATTAATCGGCCCTGCGCCCCGTGTCCTGTCAATACATTATGAAGTCTATGGTTGAATGAAGCACAAGTTGTTGGACTTTGTCACACATCTCCCCACCTGCCTGCCATGGAGAGTGCAGAGCGGGAGGGGGGAGGAGGGAATGGGGTGGTGACAAACGAGATACGAGATGATTGGCTGGGTGGCTCAGAGCGTTAGCATAGCAGGCGTGTTCTCGTTAGCATTAGCATCTAGCGTGTTAAACTCTAGGGCATTTTTTTTTTTTTTTTTCATAATAGGAAAATGGAAAATATGTTTTTACCACTAGAGGGCACTCATACTCTTTGGATGGATGATGCTTCATTTTATATACACTGCTGGCCAAACGTATTTGCAACCCTGCAATTATTTCAGATAATGCTCAATTTCTCCATGAAAATGATTGCAATTACAAATGATTTGGTAGTAATATCTTCATTTATTTTTGCTTGCAATGAAAAACCACAAAAAAGAATGGGGGAAAAAAATTAAATCATTATCATTTTACAAAAAAAACCTCCAAATATGGGCCGGACAAAAGTATTGGCGCCCTTTGAAAAATCACATTATCCTTCTCTATTTTGTGTATTTAACAGCACCTGTTGCTTACCCGTGACACATGTGGTGACAACAGGTGGTGGCAATAATCAAATCACACTTGCAGCCAGTTAAAATGGATTAAAGTGGACTCAACCTCTGTCCTGTGTCCTTTTGTGTACCACATTGAGCATGGAGAAAAGAAAGAAGACCAAAGAACTGTTGTAGGACTCGAGAAGCAAAATTCTTAGGAAGCATGGGCAATCTCAAGGCAACAAGTCCATCTCCAAAGACCTGAATGTTCCTGTGACTACTGTGCGCAGAGTCATCAATAAGTGTAAAGCCCATGGCACTGTGGCTAACCTCCCTAGATGTGGACGGAAAGGAAAAATTGACGAGATTTCAACGAAAGATTGTGCGGATGGTGGATAAAGAACCTCGACGAGCATCCAAACAAGTTCAAGCTGTCCCGCAGTCCGAGGGTACAACAGTGTCAACCCGTACTATCCGTCGGCATCTGAATGAAAAGGGACTCTATGGTAGAATACCCAGGAAAACCCCACTTCTGACCCAGCGACATTAAAAAGCCAGGCTGGAGTTTGCCAAACAGAAAGCCAAAAAACATTTTGGAAGAACATTCTCTGGTCAGATGAGACAAAAGTGGAGCTTTCTGAGAAAAGGCATCAACATAGAGTTTACAGTGAAAAAAAAAAACGAGGCCTTCAAAGAAAAGAACACGGTCCCCACAGTCAAACATGGCGAAGGTTCCCTGATGTTTTGAGGTTGCTTTGTTGCCTCTGGCACTGGACTGCTTGACCGTGTGCATGGCATTATGAAGTCTGAACACTACCAACAAATTTTGCAGCATAATGTAGGGCCCAGTGTGAGAAAGCTGGGTCTTCCATAGAGGTCATGGGTCTTCCATCACGACAATGACCCAAAACATACTTCAAAAAGCACTAGGAAATGGTTTGAGAGATGGCACTGGAGACTTCTAAAGTGAGTCCAGACCTGAATCCCATAGAACACCTGTGGAGAGATCTGAAAATGGCACTATTCAAATCTCAGAGACCTGGAGCAGTTGGCCAAAGAAGAATGGTCGAAAATTCCAGCAGAGCATTGTAAGAATCTGACTGATGGATACCGGAAGCGGTTGTTCGCAGTTATTTTGTCTGAAGTTTGTGCTACTGAGTATTAGGCTGAGGGTGACAGTACTTTTGTCCGGCCCATTTTTGGAATTTTGTGTAAAATGATCATGATTTTTTTTTTTTTTTTTTTTTTTTTAAATCTCTTTTGTGTTTTGTAAACGCAAGCCTAATAAATGAAGATATCACTACCAAAGCATTTGTAATTGCAATCATTTTCTGGGAGAAATTGAGCATTATCTGACACAATTGCAGGGGTGCCAATACTTTTGGCCAGCACTGTATATTAGGGTTGTTCCGATCATGTTTTTTTGCTCCCGATCGTTTTAGTTTGAGTATCTGCCGATCCCGATATTTCCCGATCCGATTGCTTTTTTTTTGCTCCCGATTCAATTCCAATCATTCCCGATAATGCATTGCCAAAATGTATATGATCGGGAAAAATTAAGAAAAACATGAATAAAACTCGGACGAATATATACATTCAACATACAGTACATAAGTACTGTATTTGTTTATTATGACAATAAATCCTCAAGATTATTATTAACATTCTTTCTGTGAGAGGGATCCACGGATAGAAAGACTTGTGACTTTGTATATTGTGACTAAATATTGCCATCTAGTGTATTTGTTGAGCTTTCAGTAAATGATACTGTAGCCATGTCCAAATGCATGATGGGAAGTGGAACCATGACTGTGCGTATTGCTACCAGTTGATATATCTTCTCTGCGTTGGGAAATAATATAAGGTGTTAAGAAAAAGATCAATCGCTACCTTGCTTCCCCACATTGCTTCCCATGAAATTTCTAATTGTAGGGAGAGGGATTGTAAGGCTTTAGCCAATTAAAAAAAGGCTCCAAAGGCTGCCAAAATTCACTCCACTCATTTTACGCTGCCTTTTATCTCTCTATATAGGTAAAACGGCGCCATTACAGATTGAGCGCGGCAATGCGTGGGTGGGTCGTGCAGCGCATGCATTAACTGCGTTAAATATTTTAATGTAATACATTTTTTTAAAAATTCATTACCGCCGTTATCGGGATAAATTTGATAACCCTACCTTAAGCCTAAACTAAAGACTCTGGATGAGTGTAACATATTATGTCTGTAACGTGAAATACAATTAGAAAACGATTTAATTAAAAAAAATATATATATTAAAAAAAGGCATGGCCGATATTTTTTTGCCGATTCCGATACTTTGAAATGACGTGATCGGACCCGATCGATCGGGACATCTCTACTGTATGTGTATGTATGGCAAAAAAATTCTTTTTGCATCGGATCAGGACTCTGTATTGGCAGATTCTCAAAATAAGGTGACTCGGACTCGGGTGCAAAAATATGCGATCAGGACATCCCCTAGTTGCTTTTACAGGACAAACTAGCACAAACAATTGACACCATTTTAAGCCGGTTTGGATCAAAATGGGGGGCTGGTTGACCTCAGATTGACCTATAAAAGAATTGCAATTATCTGAAGAAAAAAAAACAAACAAGAGCAGCACAAACTGGCATAAACAATTGACATCCTTTTTATAAATTTGCGTCTGATTGGGCAACTTCACGGGGGTGTCTCTCTGGAGTAAAGGTGGATTATAAAACATCTTTTATTTTAGTTAAAAAAAAAAAAAAAAAAAAGTGAACGTAACGATGCAGTGTGACCAGGATGCCTCAAATGACCTCTTGATGCTTGAAAATTTTGCCGGATGAAAAAAAAGCAAACGCAACGGTCCACCTTTCTGCGTTTTACACAGAGGCCATCATGGATAACAAAAAAACGGATTATTCAAGATGGTTGAATTTGAAGCAAAACCAGAAAATTTCAGTCCACAAATAAACTTCAACAAAGTCAAAAATATATATTACCTGTTGTATTTTATTGATATGAAGATGGCAAGTTGCCCACCATACCAAGACTTTACACTGCCACATGAGGGGAGTTAAAGACTCATGCTCAAATGGAGCCACGTTTATTTTTTTATTTCAAAATAAGTATTGAAACGACGGTGTTTTTTAATAAATGCCTGCTTATCGCGACAGGTCATTTATTTGGATGTCTGTGGGCGTACGTGTTACTTGTGCAATGGTGTTTTTTTTCTCCCTTTTTATGACGCCGTTTCTCATGAGTGGTGTGCTTTCAAAGTTTTTTTTTTTAAATCGACACATTTTTGTATGTTTTTATTTCGTCGTTACTGTCACCAGCCCTGAGATCTGTGATAATAAAAGAAATATGCAACAGTTTGTCGCATTCCTAGTGGGATTAGAATGAGATTTGGTGTTAGAAAAAAAGTTGACAACCTGAACAAGGTTACCAAGTTTAACCGGGTATGTTGTCCTGGGCCTCAGGACCACAGGGGCCCCTGAATGACCCTTAATTTATTATACTTTACATAGAAGGAATTCAGCCCCCCGGCCAAGCCGCGGAAACAGTGACAGCCGAACGAAATGGTGTCCCGCTGGCACAGCTCCCGCAAGTCAGCCGGGAGGGGCCAAAATCCCGCACGTTCACTCCGGTATTAACCCTTTTTACTGACTCCATGTTCCAAAAGTTGAAGGCATACCGAAAACAGGTTGACAATCTATTCGACAATGGTCAAAAACAAGGCAAAAAACAGATAACGAAGGGGCCCTGCTGGATCCAGGGTCGAAGGCTACATAGAAATGTTCCCGAGCAGCGACCGTGTTATCTAAATAATGTTGTTTTTGAAAGCTGCGGTGGAGTGGGCCAAGCTGAAGGTGTGGCTGGGTGTTGTTTTGGGATCATCCCTCCGTCAGGTCAGGTTCGTGCATCATCCTTCGTGGCTGGGACGTGGTTGCCACGGCGACCGATGCAAATCCTGACATCCAAGGCGCCCGCACTGTCAACTTGTTACGCAACAGAGAAGACTATCCACAGCTAGCATAGCAGAAACAACGATGTCAGTGATATTTCCACCAAAGGTAACCATTCAGGATCGCTCTTTTGTGACGCTAGCAATGGCAAAGGCTCCCAGGAAAGATGAACTACAATTAATCTCTACATGTTTGAACCTGAGGCGTCAGATGACGGCGATTTACTTGACACAGCAGATGTCATGACGCCAATTGACAGCTCGTCACTTCACGAACGGGAGAGTGAGTGGTAAGCTTAAGTCCAGCATCGCGATTTTTTTATTTGAGAGAATGCGATTACATGGTTGTATATTTTTCCATGCTCTCCACATAGCTAAAACTGGATATTAGGTAATGGGACAGCTCATACCGATCTAAATATGGTAAAGCTAGCCCAAATGTGGCTAAATGAATGATATGTTATTGATTTTTGAGGCTTTATATTTACCCTGTGACAGGCCAAAAAACAACGAGCCAAGGACCTATTTGGTGCTGGGGACATTTGAATTTACATAATACCTATTGATATAGTAATAAAATCACATGAGTAGACCTGTCAGCAAACCTATCTACTTATGACAGGGCAACAGCAACCAAAAAAAAAAAATGTCGAGCCTCAACAAACAGGCAGTAGGAGTCCCCCTCGTTTATCAACAGAAGTGCATCAAATTTTAGAATCAGAGGGTCTACTTACGTCTTTGTAAAACCAAGGTTGCATTGTTGTAGGTTTTCAAAGCTGTCGTCGCTGAAATGATGAAAACAATGAGCCGATTGGGGACCTGTATGCATGCTCACAAAAACGGTCCAAACCTTTGCAGGAGAAGTTTTTTTGGACCACTCATAGTCTCTCGAGTCTTCCTGTGAGCAAATCATCGCTTCACATCGAGATGGCATGACTCTTGCAAGTAAACCCCAGAAAATGTTTGCAATATATGGCGAGGATAGCGTGGTGCTATATTTCCGTGTTCAGACTGGTGGCGACGCTCCCTGGAAGCTACATCATCAGGTAGCGGTCGGCAGGGCGGCGCGTCCCTCGTTGCTATGGTGTTGCTATGGGCATAACTGAAAAACTACGCGGTCAATTATTATTTTATTTTTTTTATGTCACTTTTTGAGACAGCGAATGATGCATTTAATACAATTCAACCGAGCAAAACACTCAAGAGCGAAATCCGAAAAGCTCTTCAGTTGCCCTTTAAGTGTTCAAATGCAAATTTTCAAGTCAAATATTTTTTCGCATTCAAAAATTTTTCGATGATTGAATTTTTTATTTTTTCTTATTAAAATGATTTTTCTTCTGAAATTATTTTCTTTTGGTCTGAAGCAACTTATTTTTTGATTGAATAATAAAGACGCAAATCTACTAGCTACTCTAGTAGCGTGGCAGTGAATTACAGAGCAACTTGGCATAGGGTCTAACACATTGCTCCGCCATCAACGGAACGCAGAAGCATAAATCGGGCCTAAAACTAGACGAAAATAATCTTTAATCTCGAAATTTTTAGATGAATCAAATATGACTAATAATTATTCATGTCCAAAAGTAAAATGAAAAGGGCTTCAAAAACAACACTAGTACTGGTAGTAAATAAAGATGACAACGCTGTGGCAGTCTTGAAAACACTGCCATCTAGTGGTTATATACACAATAAACACAGAAGATGAGTTTGTAAGACCACCGATGTTTTGATTTATTGTTTCAGCGAATAGAAAAGTGATCAATACCAGATCTTCAGAACTCTGACAGGAAACGAGTCGAGTTTGATTCATCGGCTCGTGGCGCTTCCAGACGTTGTCGTGGTGCCGCTCGCTGGCGCCTTTTTGAGTGTCCGATTCAACTGAATTTGAGCCAGAAAAATCACAAAAACGATCACAAACCTGAAGTCCCAATTTGGAAATCTCTCGACTCACCTCCTCAAACTTGTGAATCTGTCGGATGAAAAAGTCTCCGTATCGACGTGCCACTTTGGTGTCCGCGATGTGGATCATGTCCTAAAAAGACAGAATAAGACCTTCTTATAAAATGCGCTTTTAACCTCCCGGACAAAATCGGCGATAAGACGGCACCTTGTCGATATAAAAGTCGACCTCAGAAGCCGATTGGAACTCTCCATCCAGAGCTGAGATGCCGCTGGTCCACACCAAGTTCTTCATCTTGTGCTTGAACACGAGTAGCTGAATCCGAAAGTCTTGCTCGGTCATGTCCAGGAACCCTGCCAGCTTGGCCACCGGCATTGTGGTGTACAACTTCAGGAAACTGGATTGACACACGACATCAGTAAGTCTCCCAAAACTCAAAAAAGTCGGTCACGGCACCTGCGGATGGTGGAGAGCTGAGCCTGTTGCTGGACTTCCTCTGCAAAGACCTTAAGCTGCTGCTGGAAAGGCTCCTTGTGGTAGTTGGGGTTGACATTGTCATAGTTGGGCACCACCGGAGACAAGAACTTGGGGCGGGCGAAGCTGAACAACTCCTCAAACACTTGTAGGTCTCTGATGCAGAAAATGGATGAATGAAAATTTCCTGATTGATGTCTATCACCTTGTCATCGTTGGAATGATACGAAGCGAGCAACTGTTCTCACCCTTTCTGCATGCGAAGCATCTTGTCTCCGTACTTGTCCCTCAGCTGGGTGTGAATGCTCTCGTCGATGCGCATCGGGTACATGGTGAGCGCGATGGCAAGCAGGCCGTGCATCTGCTCGTTCTGTTTGTTGATCTGCGCACAAACCAAAGCTAAATCAATCGAGATGATCGGGAGCAGAGGTTGCGCTAGACATTTTCGTTGTCTGTCATTTTGACTGACAGGGTCATAAAAATCCGGTCATAGTCTATTTTTACCCGTCACTTAAATTTTTAAAATGATAATGATGACATATTCAATAGTATTTAGTTTTCATTCATTTTTAATTAATATTGTAACGCTTGCTTGGCGGCGAAAAATTAGACACGGAAGTCGTGGTATTTTTCTCCCTTTTTACTCTGCTTACCGCCAACAACTCCGCCCCCAAAGAAAAAGAGGCAACGATATAGACCCCAATCACCAACGTCACACAATGATCTTAATTGTGGTTGTCAGCCCAAAATCTTCTAAATATATATTAAATGCATCTTACCAGATATAAAATGACTACTACATAGTCTGTGGTGATCGTTTGGTGCCCAGATTTCTTGTCGAATGGCGTACCGCAAGCAACACGTCACTTCCGCTCATTAATATTCATGACATTAGCTACCGTTGCTAACCGAGGACAAGCCATCGTTTGTCCCTAATAGGAAATGAATGGAACTCGTGTACGAAGGAGACGTTTACAGCGCTAAACCTACCAATTCTCTCCGAAAATGATGTGCCTGGTGCCAAATTGACTGGCATAGATGTGGAAGAACATAAAAATATTCAGTTAAAGAGATGGCTTTAGTGTCGAAGGCTGAAAAAGACGAAAAAAACGAGCCGACCTAAGCATAGCTTTAGCTTTTTTATCGACGCGACTGACAATGACATTCTCCCGTTTCAACAAGCTATCCTTTACCATCAGCCCTGTCTTTCTTACATATCCTCTGGTTGTCCTACGTCTCTTACCGTTCTTGGGGGTAATTTTGTTAGCTTTGTGTAGCGATCGCAAATGCTACTCAGTGACAGCCAACGAACACTTTTATTTTTTCATTGATAACACATCTTAATCCTATAATTTATTTACACTCCCCCCTTACTAAAGTTGTTTTTTTATATATATATATAACAGAAACGGTAACAGTGGCAGTCAGATACCATTATAATTCTTTTCAGGTCATTCATTGTCAGACAGAAACAGTACGGCACAACGTTACGCTAAAAAAATAAGTTAAAAATATAAAAATGGCTTACCTCATTGTCCTCTGAAAGACCATGCCAACCCAACATAATGTTTACTGCATATGAAACGTGAATGGATTCGCCGAGCTGGTGTTAAAGTCCGCGCAAGTTGATTCGGTCTTCACATTTTTTCCTCCCGAGTTTTTGGTTTCCGGGAACGTATGAAGAAAACATCCTTCATGGTCGTAATGTCTAGAGTCGTTTCTACAAGTTCCAAAAAAGCAATGCGTGATCGGCATGTTGGTTTTTGAAAGATTACCGGCGAAAAGTAGCACTTTTTACGTTGGGTCTATGCGAGGGCGGGTCTATAATGTCCCACTTCGGCTTTAATTCCGCTTTACGATGCGACGTCACGGTCTAAAAATAGCCTGCGTGCGGTACGCCATTACAGCAGTCCATCTCGCTCTCATCTTCGGGTCTCTCAGAATACGGTAGAACTTCAAGTCTCTCCGTCTATCTTCTCTGTTACAGCAACCAACCGCCACAAACGCCTTCACCATTTTGATTATTAATATTAACGAGCACAAAAACACGCCGTAATAGGAGGCATGTACGTAGCGGTAATGTGTAAACATGACGAGCTGACACACAATATGGCGGCTCCAGTCAGGGGGGCGGAGTTGTGACGTCATGTGACTGGGGTCTATAGACAGGCGGCAATCTTGTCCATCAATTGGATGACGCACTGGCACACCGGGTGCACCAATAAGAACCTCGCGTTGATGTGTCAATCACGGTGCCGCCGCCAGACCCCGGTGACGCTACAATATTCTGACAGAAGAGCCAACGACGTCATGCATTAAGAGAGACAATAGCTAATATGCTGACTCGCCACCCTGTGGTCTGGGGTGTGAATTGCAACCTGTCAAAATGACGGACGGACTTCAGTTTTTTCCGTCACCGTTTTAAAAAACCGGTCAACGACGGAAAATATCCGGTTAACGCGACCCCTGATCGGGAGATCCCTAACGGTATTAAACTGAGTAACATTTACCCGAGACTCACCATCTCGTATTTATACGTTGACCTCTGGAACATGTTTCTCGTCCTTTGAATGTAGAGCAGAATGTTGGCAAACACTCGAATGGCATCCTGGTAACGTCTCATCATCAGATAGGCGAAGCCCACGTAGTAATAGGTGGTGATCTGACACTCGGGCACACGCGAGTACATGCTCTGAAAGAAAAAAATAAGTCTGTGACTGAAAAAAAAAGCTCAATACAGTGATATGAGAAAGTATCTGAACCTTTTGGAAGTTCTCAAATTTCTGTATAAAATCATCATCAAATGTGATCTCATCTTTGTCAAAATCACACCGATGAAAAAACTGCTTTCACTAAAACCAACCAAACACTTATAGGTTTTCATATTTTAATGAGGATAGCATGCAAACATGACAGAAAGGAGAAAAATAAGTGAACCATCTGCCCAAGGAGACTTAAAAAGCAATTCAAACCAATTTTAACCAAACATTTTAAGTCAGGTGTGTGTACCCAATCACTAGCCACGTTTACATGCTGACTTTTATTCATACCGATTCAAATCATTCCGAATGGAAATTTCACATCAGCTGTTTACATGTCACTTCATCTATTCCGATCCAGCGTTTACATGTGTCTGCCTTTATTCCGAAAGGACGTTTGACAACTGCCGTCTGACATGCGCAGATTAATCAAAACAAAGCGTCACGTTGCAAAACATGGAGATCGATCGTCAGATCAGCTGCTGTTTTAACTTTTCGAGTGGAAACTAAACTTCAGAATGACACGCCGTTCATTTAAAAAGTTGTGTGGGTGCGCTGTGCGTGTGCTTGGAAGCCATGTTGCAAGTGATGTTACTTACGTCACAAAGTGACGTCACCACGTCAGTACGGAGCATGTGCAGAAAGAACGCAACCAGACACCATTCCGCTTCCCTGTTTGCATGATATAATTTTACTTCTAATCGGTTTGGGAAAAGGAATATTCCACCCCTGTGAATCGGAATGAAATTCCATTCGGTTTGGGCCTGTTCATTCCGAATGAGGTTTTTATATGGAACACATTTATTCGGTTTGAATAAATATTCCGATTGTAATTGGAATATTTGGCTCCATGTAAACGTGGCAACTGATGAGTGGTTTAAAGCTGCTCTGCCCACTGTAAAACACACACCTGGTAAGAACTGTTTCGATGAGAAGTAGAGATGTCCCGATCCGATGTCTGGATCGGATCGGACGCCAATATGGGCAAAAAAATGCGTATCGGTATCGGATCGGGCGACACGGAAAAATTCCGATCCAGACTTCCGTTCCATTTTTTTAAAAGTCCGGTCCGGGTTTTCCAGTGCACCGACTTACATAATCCATTCCAGTTTTTGCTTCGGTTCCCTAAAATCCGGTCCGCATTTTACGCACACCTTCAACACACGACATTACCGTCTCCCAATTGACTGAGAGACTATCGGTAAAAATGTCAGCTGTGTGGGATTATTTCACTTTAAAGGACGACAAAGACGAAGAGGCAGAGTACGACATATGCCACAATAAAGTCAAGCGTGGTGGTAAAGCTGTAAGAAGTGTTAATACAACCAAACTAATCAAGCATTTATCGAAATTCCACCACAAACAATACAAGAAGTATGAGGAGTATATGGAGAAAACCGAAGACAGAAAGAAAGGTCATACGCAACGAACACTGGCAGAAACTTTTGCTATGCGTGACAAACTGGCACTTGACAGTCCCTAAGCCCAGGGAAGAGTCATTGCCGAAGGAATCATTCTGGATGACGAGCCATTATCTCTCGTGAGTAAAGTGGGATTTAGACGCATCGGGCAGACTTTTTTTAAAAGATATATATTCATATATTTATACTAAAACGATGTATGTATGTATGTATGTATGTACTTTTGCAGCGTTATTTCGCTGTGTAAATGCATTTATAATGATAAAAATATGTATTTAAACATTGAGAAAACTTGCATTTTTTTTCTGCAAACTCGAGATTAAAATAAATGTCAAATCCACTATCCACCTGTTAGAACACACATGCAAATATAAAATATATAAATGTTTATTGAATATTCATTTTACAGTCGTTTAACTGGGAGAACTGGCTATAATTTGTTAGCATTATGCATATATGCACTGGCGTCACCAAATGTGATCACACAAAACGTAACCACGCACCGCTCCCGAGTCCTCACAAATAAAGCATAAAATTTTGTTTTTTTTCGGGCTCGTGCCTACAAATAAAACATAAAATTTTGTTTTTTCGGGCTGGGCAAGCAAATCAAAGGGAGTGTGTAATAGTTAATAGTTTGAGGTTGTTTGTGTGTTTTGCTTTTTTAAGACAGTTTACAATATTATTAGCATGTTTTACTGTCTGAATATGTCATTTTTGTTTGTCATTTATAATGTTTTGTGTTTATCATTTAATAAACAGGTCAGTTTCTTGTTACCAACCATTATGTGTTATTCCAACTCACCTAATTTAGCTGGCAAGTTGTTATCAAGACTACTAAAACCCTTTTCAACATGAGTCTGACAACTAAGTAAGGAGGCTAAATAACTTTAAACTTTAATACATGCTCAGAGAGGCCGGTATCGGTATCGGCCAGTATCCGTATCGGATCGGAAGTGCAAAACAATATCGGTATCGGATCGGAAGTGCAAAAACCTGGATCAGGACATCCCTAATGAGAAGCATTGTCTGATATGCATCACGGCTCGGTCAAAAGGGCTGTCTGAAGATCTGGATTCTTGATTTGTATAAAGATAGGCTACAAAACCATCTCTAAAAGTCTGGGTGTTCGTCAATCGACAGTCAGAGAAGTTGTCCCCAAATGGAGAGAGTTTGGCACTGTTGCTTCTATCCCAAGGAGTGGCCGTCCACCAAAGATGACGCCAAGAAGTTAGCGCAGAATACACAGAGAGGTAGAAAAGAACCCTAGACTGTCTGCTAAAGACTTACAGAAATCACTGGCACAGTCCAATATCTCAATGATATGTGAAACCATGGCCAAGAATGGTGTTCATGGTAGGACTCCACGGAGGAAGCCATTGCTGTTTAAAAAAATCTTTTTTTGCTTGTTTAATGTTCGCAAAAAGGCACTTGGAAACTCCACAGACGTTTTGACAAAATATGTTGTGTACTGATGAAACCAAAGTTGAATTGCTTGGGAGTAACACACAATGTCGTGTGTGGAGGCAAAATGGAACAGCTCACCAACATCAACACCTCATCCCCACCATGAAGCATGGTGGAGGAGCATCATGATTTGGGGCTGTTTTGCTGCCTCGGGAACTGGAAAACTTGCAATCATTAACGGAAGAATGAATTCAAAAGTTTTGCTGGAAAAGCTGAGGCTGTCCGTCCGACAGTTGAAGCTAAAAAGAGGATGGATGCTGCAACAAGACAATGATCCATAACACAGAAGCAAATCAACTTCAGAATGGTTTCAGAAGAACAAAATACACGTTCGGGAGTGGCCAAGTCAAAGTCCAGACTTGCGATGCTGTGGCATGACCTAAAGATAGCGATTCAAGCTAGACATCCCAGGAATCTGACTGAACTACAGCAGTTTTGTAGAGAAGATTAGTCCTGATTTATGTGCCAGACTGATCTGCAGCTACAGGAAGCGTCTGGTTGAAGTGATTGCTGCCAAAGGGGGTGGAGGCACAAAATATTAAATGTGATGGCTACGCTTACTTATTTTTCCCCTCTTCTGTCATTGTTTTGCATGCTATACTCATTATCATTATCATACTAAATCATCATTTGGGTGGTTTTAGTTAAAGCAGACAGTTTTTCCATCTGTGTGATTTTGACAAAGATCATCAGATCACATTTGATGGTAATTTTATGCAGAAATGTGAGAAATTCCAAAAGGTTCAGATACTTTTTCATATGACCGTGCTGTATTGTACCTTCTTGTTAAGCTCAATATTCTCCAATACTTTAATAGCCTGGTAGTAATCTCCAAGTAGGGAGTGTAGCCTCAGCAGCCCAACCAGGCTGAAGTAGCCCAACATCTTGTAGAGCGAGTGGCGACCATACTCGCCCGCCACACTTTCGGGGTCCCCTGCAATAAGGCAACTCATTTTTAGCTCCTACTCAACATAAATGCGTTAATGACTACGGTTAACGTGAATGTCTTACCTCCGCTGGTATAGACTTCAAGCTGACGGTTGATGTTACTTTTATCCACAAGGGAATGGAGCACATTCAGAACACTGTGGACGTTCCAGATCTTTGGGTTGCTTCGCAGGAACTCGATCTCATGTTCTGGTTTCTTGGCAGTTTTGCAGCGGTACTGACTGAATGACTGGAACTAAAGAAAACAAAGGGCTTGTTACTTGACATTACTAGATTTGTCATAGCACTACAGTAGGGCTGCAGCTATCGATTATTTTAGTAGTCGATTAATCAATGAGCTAGTTAGTCCGAATAATCGAGTAATAAGGAACATGAGAAATTAACTGAACTGAGCCTCAAACGGTATAAAAAAATAAATAAGGATCTATGTACAACAAAAGAACAATGGCTAACTTACATAGCAAAAGTCCGCTAGCTTAATCTCTATAAATGCTAATGTGTGTGTGTTTTTTTTTGCAATGCTCTTAACAAATGGTTCAGACACATATTCCCACAAGAAAAAAAAACTGCTAAATATACCAAAAACTAAATTATGAATGCATATAAAAAAATAGTGCGGCAACGATTAGAAAAAAAAAATCAAATTAAAATTTATTGGTTTGAGTATTCATTTAATTAAAGTGGTGTTGTAATAGTTTATTTTGAAAGTGTTTGCATTTAGTTTTATTGATTAGGGTGGATACACTGCCCTCTGGTCTGCCTCATTTCACATGGCCGAATCCAACTGCTCCTTGTTAAGACCAATGTAATCTAAGTTTTTGTTTGTGTAATGTTTTTTTAAATGCATTTGTATTTCATTTATAGATATATTAAGCCATTTTTTGGGAATATGTGTTTGAACCTTTTGTTAAGAGCATTGTTTAAAAAAAAAAAAAAAAGTCCGCTAGCTTAAATGCTATAAAATGCTAACTTTTGTTATGTAAGTTTTTTCTTTTGTTGTACAGAGATCCTCATTTTTTTTTTTTTAAATACCGTTTGAGGCTCAGCTCAGTGTTTTTTAATTTTTCATGTTCCTTATCCGATTATTTGAATTAACTAGTTCATCGATTAACTGACTGCTAAACAAATCGATAGCTGCAGCCCTAAAAAAACATTAGCTCACAAAATCTTGGCTTATGTTGGTCTTAACATGGCGCAGCTGGATTCAGCCATGTGAAATGAGGCAGACAAGAGGGCAGTGTATTCACCCAAATCAATAAAACTTTCAAAATAAACCATTACAACGCCACTTTTATTAAACGAATACTTGAAGCAGCAAAATTGAATTCAAATCTTTTTTTCTAATCGAATACTCGAGTTAATCGATTTATCGTAGCAGCACTACACAATAGCATTTGGTTCTTTTTCTTGGGTGCTTATAATTCAACTCTTTCTGGGATTTCGTGCTTTCTGTAAAGTGCGTTGCTTAAGAAAATTGGACAAACCTGGTAGATAAATTCATCAATGATGTCCCAAAGCCATTGGTTGGGTAGCTCCAAGGGGGCGGGGCCATTAGCATCTGTAATTATTAAAAAAAAACATCCACAAATAATGGGCATTCCAGTGAGAACTTAAAGAAATTTTAATTTAAAACTTACTCAGAATGTAGTTGAAGAGGTTGCAGTAATTGTAGTAGGACTCAAATCTCTGGTCTAAAGTGGGTCCCCCCTGGACATTGTAAAATAGGAAGCCTTTATTGTCATTGTACCAGTGTTTTTTTCCCTCAACAATGACGATAACAAAAATATTTCGTCGACAATTTTTTCATGACGACGACGAGGAGCTAAAAACGTGGCTCGGGAGACTAGAACATAGTGAAACGACGACGAGACGAAAATGCAACCTCATTTCTGTCATATGTTCACAATGCTTGACATTTTCACATTGTACGTGGAGTACGTCAACTTGCATTGTAACAGTGTTTAGGTCGTGTCCAAATGTGTCCATAGATATGCTATAATGTAACTGTGCAAATATTGCATATGCAGTACCCAGATTGAGACAGATGTCTGAAAACATTAGTGAAATGTGTGTGACAATGTTATAGCATTAGCAGTGCAATGACAGTGACTCCCACTAATAACTTTATGACAGCCGCTCGTAGCGGAATGAAATTGAAGACATGTCTGCCGCCAGGACACCTTTAGTACAACGTTATGATGGATGCTGCCGGTTACTGAGTGAGAGATTTACTCCTTGTCAAAAGACTGGAAAATAAATTTCTTTATGAGACAGGCAGGAACCCGGCGGTCGCACTTCTGTGCACAATTTATTTTTTAGAGTGAGAGGGGAAGCGAGATAGTTCATTGCTCCTTGTCTTTCAGTTGTCCAGCAGTACATATGTTCAAGTCGTGTTAATTGGAAAGTCCCGTGTCCGTCTATCATAGGTGAGTACACGAACCCTCTTGTACTGTTTAGCCTTTATTATTGTTGTTTTTGAAATGTTACTAGTTAGCGCCGGGCACTATGCAAGTTGTGCGTTGTTTGGTGGTGTACACAAGTTACTCCAGATGCAGAATGTTTAAAACCAGGTGTTGGAGCAGTTTTTTGTGTTGAGTGACGTAATGTGGCAGTGCCGCCAATATGTGCGTATAAATCAATGACTTACTCAGCACAGGTGTGGAACGCTGGCGGATATAGTTTTCAACCGCATGTAAACGCACATGTATGTTATAGATGACCGCAGAGTTGCAAGTATATTGTTTTGTTTGTTTGAAAGGTTGAAGACACAAAGTTAGCATTTTTTGTTTGTTATTTGACCACACGACATGACTTTGGACTGAATGACCACGATTTGCTTGACTATACTCATTGACGATTTGACACCTTGGATTACCATCGGCCACGGCGTTTTGTCTGATCCTGCCGCCTGACATCGACACATGGTGAGTGCGCGTTGAAACATTCCTAAACCAACGTGTATTGAAAATTGTCAGAACACCAGGATTAAGTACAGCGGTAACACTAAAAGCATGCGAAATAGTACAGAAATCTGTGAAAACCAAGTACATTGGTTAAAAGTAGTCTTATTTCTAAAGACACTTAGTTTGTTTCATGAAAATGTGGAATTCATTCCACCTGTGTAAATTTTATTGTGTTGTTGAGAGAAATAAGTACTGCCTTTGAAACAGCTAATGGCTTTGCACCTTCTTGTGAAAAAGAGTATCTCAAGGTCAGCTGTGTGTTGTACGGGCATGTTGAGAAATAAGTACTGCTTTTAAAATAGTAAACGTTTTTGCACTTTCTTGTATTAAAAAAAAAAAAAAAAAAAAAAAAAAAAAAAAAAAAAAAAAACACTTTAAGGGCCGCTTTTTGTTGTATTGGAATGTTTCCATCGTTCCTGTTGAATCATTAGGTTATTTTAAATAAATAATGGACATAAATTTGTTTGGCTACTTTATTAATTAGTAATGTACGATGCATCGATAACCGTGATCATCGTCAATATTGTGATCATCGTTCAATAATCGAATCGTAGCACCCTGATATCGTAATCGAATCGAATTGTGGGGTGCCTAACACCCCTAACGTGAACGCTGCCTCTTTTACTTTTCAAAATGACAGCGCACTTCCAAAAAGTAGCGAATGATAAGTTTTTAAAAGAATATTTATCGTCAATTTGCAAGTTTTTTTTGACGCCAGCATGAAACCTCAATGTACACATTTATTACTGGTGCATGATAATTATTGGTCCGATAATATGAATTATGACGTCATCCCGATAAATCCAATAACATTATTAATAGGACCGATAGTATGTACAGTGCTGGCTTTACAGTTTACATACTAGTATGGGAAATCAGTTGACCATTTGCAGGGCATTGCTGCCACCTGCTGGTCAGAATAATTCGCTGCATCTATTTTTTGTTACAGTAGTTTGGTTCATTCACTTACACATCGCGGTGTCTAGCAGTAGCCTTGACAATCGTGAATGCTTTCTGTTATGTTTCCGCCTTGGAAATATATCTCTAAGTATTTTATGTTTACTATAACATATGGATGTGCAATATATCTTTACTTCTGTGGTGAAGGGTCGTACGTACAGAACTTCATAAGTTGTTGTGTTATAGAAGCCAGCCAATGCTTTAGTAGCTCAAGCTAGTGTGCTATGCTATAAATATAATTGTTGTATATATAAGTGTATTGTGCAATTTGTTGTATATTGAGTAGGGGTGTAACGGTACAAAAAAATCTCGGTTAGGTACGTACCTCGGTTTTGAGGTCACGGTTCGGTTCATTTTCGGTACAGTAAGAAACCAAAATGCAAAATATAAAAGTGCCAGTTGTTAATTACACACTTTTGTGCTTTCAACAATAGGAACATTAGCCTTTACAAAGCTAGGATTCTGCTCAAAAAGTAGCGGGTATTTAAAGATAATATTCCAACAACAATTTCCCTTTCAGACCCTGCGTATTGGTCAGCTTTCTTTCTGAAAGAAAGAAGAAAAAAGAAGTCCTGTGCTAAAGAGAAAATCCTAATGACAAAGATTTTAACATGTATTTTACAAATTAAATGCCTCAATGAAATCTTTTTTTTTTTTTTTTTTTTTTATGAACGGTTTTCAAAAGCTTTATTGGTGGATTTTCTCAAAGCGCCACACAGAAATTAATAAATTTGTGTAAGCAGGATCTGTATATTATTCTTATTATTTAATTACAGGTGTTTTAGCTCATTTCAATGTATTTTATTTAAATGGGCTATTATTTATTTTATTATGCGTTTATATTTTACAAATGTGATGTAGTATTCATTATGTTGTATAACTTTAGTTCCTATGTGAATATGAGTTCCTACTTGTTTTGTTGTGGTAGGAGGGTTTTGTATTGAACACAGGGCCGTGTTGGTTATTATTATAGCAGAGAAGACAGCAGTAAATCAACAAAGACAAGTCAACTGTGCCCCGATCTACCACTCAAGAGATCTGATGGAGTCAAAAAGTACGTTATGATTGCATATTAGTTGGAAAATCGACCGGATCCACCGTATTTTTACACGAGTGACTTCCGGTCTCCCAGATCCTAGCTACCGGTAGTAGTATTGACGCAGGTGGGTCGCGTCTAGCGTCAAATAATAAACTCTGCCGTTCTTTTCGTGTGCGTTGCGTTGAGCCGCATCTGGGACGCGTCTAACACACGGCCGCACTGCGACTGGTGTCCATTGGTTGATCAACTTTAACGCCCGCGTTTCACTGCATCCTCGCAGCGGCCATGTTGTCGCGCCGTTGACATTTCTGGGTTATATACTGCCCTACCGTATTGGTCCTTATTATAGTAGAGGTATGTAACCCGATCGACTGACAGCCTCGAAAAGTAAGGGTTACATTACGTCAGAAACTCGTTCGGTACGCTTCCGTTCCGAACCGAGCACTGCGTACCGAAACGGTTCAATACAAATACATGTACCGTTACACCCTTAGTAATGTACAATGCATCGATAATCGTGGCGATCATCGCCAATAGCGTGATCATCGTTCAATAATCGAAACATAGCGCCCTTAATCGTAATCGAATCAAATCGTGGGGTGCCTAAGATAGCACACCTGTGAACATCGCCTCTTTTACTTTTCAAAATGGCAGCGCACGTCCAACAAGTTGCTAATGATAAGTTTTTAAAGAATATTTATCGTCAATTTGCAAGTATTTTTTTGACGCCAGCATGAAACCGTAATGTACACATTTATAACTTATTTTGCAACCAAGTGTTAACTAAAATGTTCCACTACAAAAACTTCCCGTTTGCATTTTCATGCATTCTCTTCTTGTTGTAGTAGATTAATTAAAATGTCTAAAAGAGTTTTCTACACGCAACAAACCGAAATAGTCCGCGTCTACTATGTTTTTTCTTTTTTTTTTTTGCAACAACAACAAAAGTACATTAACAGGATATACTCGTAATTACCAATTAGCAAGCGGTAAGCAGCTTTCCCACAGTATGTGAAGGCAGCATAAATACAAAGAATGACTCTCAAAGCTTTCCCCTGCTATTTAAGTATCTTTCAAAGACATATTTTTGTAGAAAATGCTGGTGACTTACGCTGACTTTAGCATAGATGTGTCTGTAGTAAAGTTCCTTATAGAGAATGAGGAAGACGGCATCTTTCAGAAGCAAAATGTGACAGGTTAACATCACGTGTCATACTCGGAAATCAGACGAATATATCAGTCACAACATTATTAACCGACTAACCGTTGCCAACAAGTGACGAAATGGACTCCGCCTCCGGCCAAGGAGACGTCTTAAAGAATCGGTCGGTCAGTTTGTTCCAACTTGAAAGCAAGGTGAACACGTCAGCATCGGCAAAAGTGACATTGGGATGATCGCCGTTACCTGTTTTCATAGACATCTTGGATCTCATAGATCTTCTGTTCAATACTCTCGCTGGACACGCGGTTGGACTGCAGCTCGTAGACCTTCTGGTCGATCAAGTCCGAGATGGTTTTGTGGAAGTATTGAAGGAAATTCTTGATGACCTCTGGGATGACGTGGTAGGTCTGCTGCTCATACTGCCGCTCGAAAGCCATGTCTGCTTTGGGGTCACCTGCGAACATATCATGTAAGATTTGAACAGTAACATGCACAAAAGTCATCTTTATGTCCGTGAAATGAATGGAGTTAATGTTCACAAACCGGTGTGGAGATCATAGTCATTGGAGTAGCCATCATACTGGAAGAACAAAATGAATAAACATGAGCACCGAGCATGTAGTCAAAATTTAGAAAAAAATAAAGACGGCAATTTAATAGGACAAGTACATATTAAACACGACAAATGAAGGCAGTTTTAGACAAAACAACCAGAAACCCGATGTTATTTCGGTCAATACAGCTTAAATGAATTATCTTCTTGTACCACGGATAAAGCTAAGCTAGCCGGCTATAAAGTCTAGCTTTCCTATTGTCTTTTACAAACAAAAAAGGTTCTGATGACCAACGTTCTACTAACATCGTCGTCGTCGTGGTACGACATGATTCCAGAAGTAATCCGATTGATTGGTTCCTTCAAATTAGGACCAATTTGGGAAATAGCAGCTAGCTAACTCTGCTAAACCACGCAGTTGCTGCTTGAGGGAAAGCAGGAACGGGAAAGAACAAATATGACGTACGGTTGAAACATCGCGAGATTTGGTAAGCGTTATCGTTTTGTTGTTTTTATAAACTAAGAAATATATTTTGTCATGCATTTCACGGACAAATGATCTTATCGAAGGAAGTCTTATTCACGCAAATTTCTTAACCCTCAAAATTTATTTATTTATTTATTAATACACCCACGCATTTTGGAAAACAGCAGCTAGCTAATCCCGCTAAACCGCGTAGCTGCTGCCTCAACTACCTGACTGGACACAGACCTGTCAATAACGATCTTTATTATTTATTTACATGATAAATGAACAAATGAACAATCATGTCAGTACCCGTTCGTGACGGGCTACCACATCTACTGCTTGTCATTTAAATGCAGCGCTTTTTGATGACGCACTTCCGCTTCCGATGTAAACAAAGCCGTCAAAATGGCGTTTCACATCGGCCGAACGTGAACGTTTTCCTGCTATTTATCGTTAGATAAGGCTTGAAACTTGGGAGTATAATGGTAAATAAAGGCAACGAGGTGGGTGTTATTCGCTACTTTTGCTCGGCCGGTTACGGAATGGAACAGTTTGTTGTAGACGAAGTGACGGGGAAGCTGGAAGCTCAAGACGTAAGTGGAGACTGCTACGTTCAAAACTTGAGTTATCATTAATCAAAAATGAAAATAATATGAATTGAGCGAATAAACACTTGATATTGCAGGTTAATTTTGATGACAGTATAGTATTTCAAATTAATAATGCATAAATAAATTGATTGCTATGTTTGCATGGAGGTGGGTGGAGTAGCCAAAAATTGTACTCAAGTAAGAGTAGCGTTACTTCAAAACAATATTACTCATATAAAAGTGGTCATCCAAAAATTGTACTCAAGTACAAGTATAAAAGTATTTGGTGAAAAGAATACTCAAGTAATGAGTACTAGGCCTGTACAATAAATCGTTTGAACATCGACATACCATCATTAGCCAAGAAAAGAACAAGTGGCTAAAGTGCTTGCCTAAATGCTATAAAATGCTAGCGTTTTTTTTTTTTTTTTTTTGTTTTTTAACAATGCTCTTAGCAAATCATTCAAACACACATTATCACCAAAAACGGCTAAATATACCGATCAACTAAATTACGAATCCATAAAAAACATACTAGTTCAAACAAAAACTCACCTTATGTGTGTCTAGCTGTGGTAAAATGTGTTTTTTTTTTCTCTCTGGCAACTGTCTGTGTTGAGAAGGATAGTGCGTGTATAATGTAAATATGATTTGAGTCATACACACGTGCTATTTAATGCAAAACAATTAAATATTTTTCTGATGGTAGTAATGTTGAGCTGTGGCTGTGGGTTCACGCTCACTTAAAGGACTGCATTTATTTTAATTTTATTTAGAATATATATATATTTTTTAATTTAACTTAACATTAAACTTATGTTCCTTTTTGCTAATATGTTTTGAAAAATAAAAATCCTGTTCAATGTTTGTTTTTTTAACCCAGATATGACAAAGTAACATATTTTAGAGCTGTAATTGCAATACCGTGGAACCGTGATATTTTGGCTTAAGGTTATCATACTGTCAGAATCTCATACATGCACATGCCTAATTCTGTAACTGTGCAAGTATTGCATATGCAGTACCCAGATTGAAACATTTCTGAGAACATATTACTTCGTGGGATGCATGTAACAATGTTGTAGCATTAGCAGTGCAATGACATTTCAGTGCAAACTGAAGGTTGCTAGGGGGCAACAGGTTGAGGAGGTGTAAGCTGAGGTGTTTATAGTCCTCGATGATGCTCCTTGCCCTTCCTAGACACCGAGAGTTTTAGATGGCAGCAAATCCTAGGACCTTTTGTGCTGTTCATAATATAATAATAATAAATGGCAAAGTGTTTGTCATCAAACTGCAACCCGAAATGATTCTTTGACAGATTGAGCGGTTGCAAGGTAAAGTGTTGTTCAGCTCCTCCGCAAACATTAGCCGAGTCAAGCAGCTCAAGTCAGTGGAAAGACTCTTCCTGTTGATAAAGCGAGATTCACCTCTCAAAATGTCTGCTCATGCCAACCCAGGTAACAACAAGTAAAGACGTTAAATAGCGCGCTTGGTAATGTTTGATTTCAGAGTTTTCCCGGCTATATTCACAGCCCGAGTCGCATCTGTGCTGAAGTCAACGCTGATGGGTGACCAACAACAGTGGATCCATGCTGTAATGACTTGGAAGCGCCTGCAGGGGGTGGTAGCAGACAGGACGGAAGACGAGGAAAATGAAGTTCAAGTGATGAAGAAAAGGAGAAAGATGGACTTCGAGGATGAGTTAACTGCGAGAGAACATGGTAATTAAGCAGTATTATGTGCTAACCTATCTGTTAGCTCAGTTGTCTCGGGTGCACGAAAAAGTTCACCGGTCAATGTGACCAGCCATCAAATGGTTTGACATTTCGGTCCACGTTTTGCTTGTTTTTTCACTCTTGGGTCATTATTTAATCCTAACAAACCACGTCCATTTAGAAAAAAATAGACCTTGTGTAAATGATTAACTCCTGTGGGTTAAATTGACCTGTTAATATCAAACTTTGTTACTACTTTTAGCTTGTTGAACCCTTATGTTATACTGAGAGTCAAGCTGATTAATAAAAGCCATTTTACTTTGAGTTCATTTAAACCAGACATGTCCAATGTCCGGCCCGGGGGCCAAATGCGGCCCGTGGTCAAATTTCATCCGGTCCCCAGCCTCTGTCATAAAATCAATAACATCTGGCCCGCACACAGACTTAATAAAATGGTCAGCAGTACTGCAACCAGCATATGAAGTAGCTAACACATGAAATGCTGCTCCTTATTTACCCACTAAAAGGCAGCAGCACTTTAACCCTTTATTGCCAAATGTATCACATTTGATACACCTAAAATTTCATGATTTTCAGACTAATTTTTCATTTTGACTAGGGCTGTCAAACGATTAAAATTTTTAATCGAGTTAATTACAGCTTAAAAATTAATTAATCGTAATTAATCGCAATTCAAACCATCTATAAAATATGCCATATTTTTCTGTAAATTATTGTTGGAATGGAAAGATAAGACACCAGACGGATATATACATTCAACATACAGTACATAAGTACTGTATTTGTTTATTATAACAATAAATCAACAAGATGGCATTAACATTATTAACATTCTCTTAAAGCGATCCATGAATAGAAAGACAAATGAAAGAAAGATAAATGTTAGTACAAGTTATAGAAATTTTATATTAAAACCCCTCTTAATGTTTTCGTTTTATTAAAATTTGTAAAAATTTCAATCCAAAAAAAAAAAACTTGTAGCACGCCATTGTTGATGTCAATAATTACACCATGCTCACTCATTGTGCTGAAAACCCATAAAATCATTTGGGCCCAAGCACCAGCAGAGGGCGCCAAACACCAAAAAACAAGTAACAAGCGGACGTTACACTGCTGTCATTTTAATTTGTTTGAGCGGGGCATGTGCGTTAATTGCGTCAAATATTTTAACGTGATTAATTTAAAAAATTAATTACCGCCCGTTAATGCGATAATTTTGACAGCCCTAATTTTGACATTTCTTTTTGGGAAAAAAAATGATGGATGCAAGTCAACACATGCATCTGCAGGTTCCATAATAAAAAAACATGATTTAGCATGGGTTATCGATATTAGAGCGCTTATTACACACACTCATTTTTACTTTTCTTTTCACAAATTTGAAAAAAAGGTTTCATTAGGACCTTATTTTTCAAATTTTGGGATTCTCTGATAATTGCTTCATGTTGCAGGTATTTAAGGGCTAAGCAACATTACTCCATGTGACCCTTTACTTCCAATTTTCTAAAATGGCGACAATCAAAAAAAAAAGTTGACTGTGACGGCAAAGCAAAGAGACAGTCGCTGTTTTTAAAGATTTCAATGTGAGGCAATATTACCAAACAAGACACGCTGACATGTACGACAAGATTACAGGGAAGATACGCAGCAAGAAATTGAAGCAACTTGAAGCTAGTTTAATTTCACAGCAGTAGTATTTCGCAAGAGCCCGAGAGTCCAAAGATAACGCCGCAAAGGCTAGTTGCGAGATTGTTGAAATTATTCATTTAAAAAATGATAAAGCAAATGTGACACACTGAATGGCTTGCTAAATTTTGCTTAAATATATTGTTCTACGTAAAGGACGTCAGCCGAGTCCGGCCCCCCACATTTTTACCTCGCCAAATCTGGCCCCCTTTGCAAAAAGTTTGGACACCCCTAATTTAAACCCTTGATGCCTGAATCATAGACTTCATAATGTATTGACAGGACACGTGTCGCGGGGCCAATAAATTGGGGGGTTGAATTGTTGGCGAGGCAGTCAAAGCTGACCGAGTGGAATCACAGGCAAAGAGCTTTTTTCGTTGAAAATTCTTGTGAATAAATGCTTAAATGCCCGAATTTTTTATAGATGTGGATGTAAAACAGTCTCGATTCTTGGTTAAACGCAAAAAAAAAACCGTGCAGTTGGCATATATTTTACGTAAATATCTCAAAGTACTATGCTAGTCTGTTGGTAAATGGAGCTAGCAGCCGCCTTATGTAAACAGAGCTTTTTCGGTGAAAATTAATCTGAATTATTGCTTAAATTCCCGAATTCTTTATAGATATGGACGTAAAACAATCTCGATTCTTGGTTAAAAGCAAAAAAAAAAACCAAAAAAAACATGCGGTTAGCATTTATGTAACGTAACTATGTTGAAATACAATGCAAGTCTGTTAGTGAATGTAGCTAGCGGCCGCCTTTTGTATACAGAGCTTTTCCAGTGAAAATTCTTGTGAATACATGCTTACATCCCCAAATTCTTTATAGATATGCACGTAAAACAGTCTCAATTGATGGTTAAAAGCAAAAAAAAAACGTGCAATTAGCATTTATTTTACGTAAATATTGCCAACCATGATGCCAATGCAGTAGCGGCTAATTTCCCCCATTGATTTTTTTCACAACGTTTCAAAATGCATGCATGGTAAGAAAAATATAATAATTACCTTGAATCTAGGGCTGGGCGATATTTCCTTAAGTACGTATCACGGTAAATTGAGCAGATTTACCTCGATAATGATAAATGACGATAAATTCGCCCAAGTGGACTGTTATATAATTTGAAAATCTGAATCAATGCATGAAACACAAATGAACCGTTTCTCGTTGATTTATTTACCAGCTTTCAATTTAACACATGCAGTCGAAACATTAAGTATATAAAAAATTCTTGTAAACAATAAGGATTTAAGTAAGAACATTTAGAACAGCTTGTATGACTTGAACAATGTACAACATTATAAAAATCAATATGTCGACTGTGCAAACATGTCATTGTAAGACAAATGACTTACAGCTTGAACAGTACACTTCAAACAGACAACATATTGTTAATGGCAGCTGTGACATAATTAATCAACACAAGTGTTTACTTCAATGTTTCAGTTTTTTTTTTCCAGAGCATTTTTTAAATACATGCACGCACAGCTGCACCCCCCCCCCCCCCCCACACACACACACACACATACACAACCACATGAACCCTTTAACACCTAAGCCTATTTTGACCGAATTTGCATGCCTTTGATGTTGCCTTTATATTTCAAAGAAAAAACTGTTCACAATGGCCAAGTTGGGTCCTTTTTTTTCAGGACACCTTGAACTTCATGTCCAAACTTGTTTTCTTCACTGACCAATTTTAATCCACATTTTGGACCCAAAAAGACAACAACAAAAAAATCCCAAAATCTTTTTTCAAAATTTGTAATGTTGATGTCCCGCTGACAACCAAACATGCTAAACCAACCGTTTTGAAGCTTGATAAAATTTATTTAACTTGCTAGGACAAACATTCAATAGAAAAAAATAAGATTGAATAGTTTTATGTTTGACAATTCAACACAAATAGCAGCTATGGTCATAGGCGTTTTACATACTATGGTCAAAACATATTATATACTGTGCAAAATAGTGAGAGAAAAAATTTATATATATATGATCCAACACAAAAAGGGTTTGGAGGAAATATCTTTGTGAAGTTAGGTATGGTACCCATCACCTTATCAAAGGTATATATGTACATGCAATTAGGCTTCTCGAACACACATCTATATAAAAATTGAAAAGATTCATAGTGAAGAAAAAAATATATATAACATTGAAAAAAAGTATTTTCAAAAGTATTGACAAGTAGTTCAGTTCAATTCAATTTTTTCAGGCATGCGACCCAATAAAGTTTTTTTCTTCTTTTTTTTTTGGCGCACTCAATAAAGTTGGTTTTGAACAGGTCACTGAGCTGCGTCACATACGTCACATAGCCTACTCTTCTGCCGTTTGCGCGCTGCTGTCACTTCTACTCGCCGAGACGCCGACTAATCCGAGGAAAACAATGACAAATACAGCTCATCCTATTCCTTGAGTTAATGAAATAATGCATTAGCTTGCGCTAAATTTAGTTTTCGATTCATTCTGCACGTTTCAAAGTCGCTCGCTCAATCCAACCGGCCGTTGCTTGTTTTGCGTGTCTCCTTTTCCTTAGTTGGCACCTTGCTCGTCAATTTATTAAAAATGTTCACATTAGGTTCGTCATTCTTGACATCACAACGGCTCTTGGGATATGTAGTCTTTTGTGCTGCTTTCGGTTTTGAAAAAAGGACAAGAAATGATGGAAATATGGAGATAGACACATGGTCCGTGCAGCGTTTTAATGCATATTTGTGAGTGCAATAAAACTATAAAACTCAAATGACATTATCTCCCATTTTACTTGGTTGATTGACTTCAAATAAAAACTGGTGTGGACATCAACTTCCGTACTTTCAAGTGAGAGCAACCAGGGGCATGTGGGTGATGTAATTACAGGGTTACGAGGCTTCAAAGATGATATGCGTGAACGTGTCGCATCCGACACGTTCGGTGTTAAAGGGTTAAAGTTGTATTGCGCTTATGCCACTGAAACATTTAAGATTTTATGATGGCAGTAACGACACAGAATAAAGCAAGCACATACAGAAAAATAGCTGTGGCCATTAAACGGTCATATTATAGGCTTCACTGTTGGATTATACTTTATGCTGAATGCTTTACCATCATAAAAGCTATCAGAGAAATCACACACAAACACAGATACAAAATAACACGACATACTGATTGGTAGAGGCAGTCCGTGCCCAATCCACTCATTAAGTTCAGCCGTTTCAACAAGGGTTGAGCCGCTATCCGACTCCATCACGTTCATATGTAGCGTTAGCCGCTAGCATTAGCCCGTGGCCTGCCTACCAGTAGAAAGCACTGAAAGCATCCTCTCCTGAAATTGAGAGAACTAGGCGGGACAGAGGTTGAAAGCTTGCCTGGAGGCCTCCAAGAGTCTACTTAATGTCGGATGAAAATTTGGCAAAGCTCCCTTATGCCCGACTCCATCATGTTTGCTTGTAGCGTTAGCCGCTAGCATTAGCCTACCAGGCTTCTGTTTGTTTGATTCCTGATGACCACGTGAGTCGGATGAAAACTTGGCAAAATCCCCATAAGCCCGACTCCATCACGTTTGCTTGTAGCGTTAGCCGCTAGTGTTAGCTTACCAGGCTTCTGTTTGTTTGATTCCTGATAACCACGACGTCATACGTAAGACACTGACTGCTTTCTTAAAGGGGAATGAACATAGCCAAACAACACAGCGTCAAAGCGGGATAAAAATACTTTATTTTCTTGTTTTATTAAATTACCAAATTTACCAACATGGTCAAAATTACGTCGGTCATCGAGAAGAATTTCGGTAACGGTAAATTTTCGGTACACTGCCCGGCTTTACATCTGGCACTCTAGTTTCTTTCCCTATCGAGCAGCGGGTGCTGCTGAGCCCCTACACCATCACAAAGCACTCAAAAGCCGACACACTTTGAGCTTCCCTCTCACTGAAAGACCAGCATCTTCCACTGCTTTGCTTCTATATTGCAAGAACAAACGGACCCATTTTCATACATTTTTTGGATTATGCTATTTTCATTTTCTCAACTGGCCATTTCACTTCATCTTTGCTTTTAATCAGATCGTGATGAAACATCACCTCAAGAAAACCGGGATTCTTCTCCTCTTCTCTCCTTTCGGATCAGCTGCAAGTGTTCCGGAGCTTTGTCCCGCTGCCTTAGCGTTCAGGTATGCTAACGCTAAGTGGCACAAGATATATATACATATACCGTAATTTTCGGACTATAAAGCGCACTTGACTATAAGCCGCCACCCACCAAATTTGACACGAAAACGACATTTCTTCATAAATAAGCCGCAGCTGTCCTCACTGTATTATGGGATATTTAGGCTAAAAGATTAACAGGTAACACGTTATTTGACAGCGGCGTCATAAGACTGTCATAAGACCAAATGAACCACTATGAAGCTTTGAACCAATTAGCTGCAAAGCCTCATTGCTTCAAGAAGCTTCATTTGCCCATCACTGTTCCCTTGGGGGAGATAGTCAACCTCTGCTGCCACCTGCTGTCAACACTGTTGTCATCCAACATTCCTCCTAGAATGCATTGCAGCACTACAGATATATATAACAATCACATAAGCTGCAGCTGTCCTCACTGTATTACGGAATATTTACACCACAAGATATTAACCGGTAACACTTAATTTGACGGTGGCGTCATAAGACTGTCATAAGACCAAATGAACCACCATGAAGCTTTGAAGCAGTTAACTACAAAGCTTCATTGCTTCAAGAAGCTTAATTTACTCATCACTGCTCCCTTGGGGAAGATAGTCAACTTGTTCTGCCAACACTAATGTCATCCAACATGCCTCCTAGCATGCGTTGCGGCGCTACAGATGTAAATAACGATCAAAATTCATGTTCTGTGCTAATTATTTCTTTAATTTCTGTTCCAGTTGTTTCATTAATTGCTAGTTCTGGTATTTGGTAACACTTTATTTGACAGTGGCGCCATAAGACTGTCGTAAGACCATCATAATTATGACATGACAATGTCATAAGCATTAATGAATGCTTATAACATATGTTATTGAATGTCATCCAACAATTATCTCACTTGTGAAACGATGTAAAAGAGCCAAATTGGACATAAATGAAGTTAGTGGCATAATTTGCCGGATGACAATTAATGACATCTGTCATAAGTAGAGATGTGGTCCGATCACGTCATTTTCAAAGTATCGGAATCGGCAAAAAAAATATCGGCCATGCCTTTGTTTAATATATATACAGTATATATATTTTTTAATTAAATCGTTTTCTAATTGTATTTAATGTTACAGACATAATATGTTACACTCATCCAGAGTCTTTAGTTTAGGCTTAAGGTAAGGTCATCAAATTTATCTCGATAACGGCGGTAATTTAAAAAAAAAAAAAAAAAAAAGTATCACGTTAAATTATTTAATGCAATTAATGCATGCGCTGCACGACCCACTCACGCATTGTCGTGCTCAATCTGTAATGGCGCCGTTTTACCGACATAGAGATAAAAGGTAGCGTAAAATGAGTAGAATGAATTTTGGCAGCCTTTGGAGCCTTTTTTTAATTGGCTAAAGCCTTACACTCCCTCTCCTTACAATTAGAAATATCATGGGAAGCAATGTGGGGAAGCAAGGTAGCAATTGAACTTTTTCTTAACACCTTACGTTATTTCCCAACACAGAGAAGATATATCAATTGGTAGCACTACGCACAGTCATGGTTCCACTTCCCATCATGCATTTGGCCATGGCTACAGTATCATTTACTGAAAGCTCAACAAATACACTAGATGGCAATATTTAGTCACAATATACAAAGTCACAAGTCTTTCTATCCGTGGATCCCTCTCACAGAAAGAATGTTAATAATGTAAATGCCATCTTGAGGATTTATTGTCATAATAAACAAATACAGTACTTGTGTACTGTATGTTGAATGTATATATTCGTCCGAGTTTTATTCATTTTTTTCTTAATGCATTGTCAAAATGTATATGATTGGGAAAAATGATCGGAATTGAATCGGGAGCAAAAAAAAGCAATCGGATCAGGAATTATCGGGATCGGCAGATACTCAAACTAAAACGATCGGATCGGGAGCAAAAAAACATGATCAGAATAACTCTAGTCATAAGCATTCAGTACTGCCCATGATAGTGTCATGTCATAGTTATGACGGTCTTATGACGCCACTGTCAAATAAAGCGTAATCTATTCACCCAAATAAATCAACAAATAAGCCACACTGGGCTAAGGGCCTCAGGATTCAAAATGAGGGAAAAAAGTAGCGGCTTATAGTCCGAAAATTACAAAATGTATAAAACTGTAAAACTGTTTGGCATGAAAAGGAGGTGAGCAAAGTGTTGGGGGCCAGTTTGAAACAGTTGGGCTGGAAAGTTGACTTGAGGAACCCTCAAATTGAGGTAAATCCAATTGGTTTGTTGCTTATTGTTTGTTGTTTTCAATTTGTCCGTACGTCATTTTGAGTCGCTTTTCTCGTAGATCACCGTCTATTTGAATGACGATCATTGTCTGCTGGGTGTACCGCTCACCAGGTAAGCATTAAAGACCGGCCTTAAATGTTTGGATTTCAGTTGTAAATGTTGTTTTGTGTGTCCCAGGTTACCGCTCGCTAATCGCAGCTACATTAAAACCACAGGACTGAGGTCTACGGTTGCCTGGGCGATGGCCGAACTGGCACACATTCAGGTATTCGCACCTGGTTAAAATGTACTTTCTTATATTAAATAGTTTTGTATTTATGATTTGAATGTTTTTGTTTTTTTTACTGTAATTCATTTGATTTCCCAATTGGCTAATACGGTTGGGAACCTCTGGGTAGCTCACGATTCAATACGATTTGCGACACAAGGGTCACGATAATCTCACGATATAGCGATTTAACAATTATCGACACATGGGTCAGGAAATCAGTCTGCAATATTACACTATACATGTAATGAATAGGAAAAACAGACTATTTTCATCCTTCTGCTGTAAATTGGAATGCGTTTATCACTAGTAGACGTCCAGTCAATTCGAAGCGGGATTTGAAACGGATTAGACGTCTATAGCCGTCAGTGGCAGCCAATGACTTGATATTACAAATCTATTGTTTCCCAGGCAGGTTTCCTTGTACTCGATCCAATGTGTGGCGCAGGAACCATTTTAGTAGAAGCAGCACAGGAACATAAGGTCGCTAATTATACCATTGTAACTTGCTGTAAATGTGATAAATAATATTATGACTCTATATTGAATTTTCAGCTGGCTTGTTTCCTGGGTTTGGACATCGATGACGGACAGCTGAACAAGGCCAGTGACAATGTGGCGTTTGCTAAGCTAGGAGACAGGACGCACATTATCAGAGCTTCGTCTACTGGTAGGGAATGGATGTAGAGTCATGCCAAAATTGCGTGGAATGTAATTGTTTCATCTGGTAGATATGCCTTTGCCGAGCGCAAGCGTTGACGCGGTGGTCTGTGACCTGCCATTTGGGAGGAAGTTTGGCAGCAAAACCGACATGGCTGCTAGTTTGCCGCTCATCCTTGCCGAGATGGAAAGGTTCGTTGACTCCGAAATAAACTGACTAGTAGCGGTGGGAATCGATTTGCGATAAAAGGGTCACGATAACGATGATCTTCTGATATGGCGACACAACAATTGTCGATACTTTGGTCAGGAGATAATTCTGCTAGACAACTACAGTGGTATAAAAAAAGTATCTGAACCTTTTGAAATTTCACACATTTCTGCATAAAATCACCGTCAAATGTGATATGATCTTTGTCAAAATCACACAGATGAAAAAAACAGTGTCTGCTTTAACTAAAACCATCCAAACATTTATAGGTTTTCATATTTTAATGAGGATAGCATGCAAACAATGACAGAAGGGAGAAGAATAAGTCAGTGAACCCTCTGCCTAAGAGACTTAAACAGCAACTGAAACCAATTTTTTACCAAACATTTTAAGTCAAGTGTGTGCTCAATCACTGATAAGCGGTTTAACGCTGCCCTGCCTACTATAAAACACACACCTGGTAAGGAATGTCTTGATGAGAAGCATTGTCTGATGTGCATGATGGCTTGGTCAAAAGAGCTGTCTGAAGACCTGTGATCAAGGATTGTTGATTGGTATAAAGCTGTAAAACGGATACAAAACCATCTCTGAAAGTCTGGATGTTCATCAATTTGACAATCAGAGAAGTTGTGTACAAATGGAGAGTGTTTGGCACTGTTGCTTCTCTCCCAAGGAGAGGCCATCCACCAAAGATGACGCCAATAGTTCGGCGCAGAATACTCAGATAGGTCAAAAAGAAGCCTAGAGTGTCTGCTAAAGACTTACAGAAATTACTGGCACAGTCCAGTATACAAAATATTAAATGTGATGGTTCACTTACTTGTTTTTCTCCATTCTGTCATTGTCTGCATACTATCCTCATTCAAATATGAAAACCTATAAATGTTTGGATGGTTTTAGTTAACGCAGACACTGTTTTTTCATCTGTGTGATTTTGACAAAGATCAGATCGCATTTGATGGTGATGCAGAAATGTGAGAAATTCTAAAAAGGTTCAGATACTTTTTCATACTTCTGTAATTCACAGAAAAGCTATTTTCATCCGTCTGTTGCGAATTGGAATGAGCTAGTAGACGCCCAATCCGTTTGACTTAGGGGTGATTCGATGCACTCAAAAGCCATTGACAGCGCTAGATGTCCAATTCACTCAGAATGAATTGAATGTCTAGCACTGTTAGTGGCAGCCAGTGAGCTAACGTTTTCTAATGGAAGATTTTGCTAGCAACCTGTTACCAGTAAGAAAAAGCATAGGCTAACGGCACTGTTCTTTGCAGGGTCCTGCGTGTCGGTGGAACCTTGGTGCTCCTTCTCAGTCCTCAACTATCGTGTGTCTTGAAAAAAATCCTGACGCACAAAGAGCCTGCTCGATCAGACCAAGAATTGCAACGTGGATCCCAGGGTATCACGACAATTCCTACCCAGGGAACAGAGCCTCCTATTGGGCTTATGAGCGAAACGTACCCCCCTCTCTACTCTCTGAAGCACCAAGCCACGCTGAGGCTTAGTTTAGGAGCCATAGATGGACTTTTACATAAATATATCAAAACTTATACCTAATCTTTAAGAATTGGACATTTTATACTACTGCTACTACTTTTATACGCCAATAAATGACATTTTTGTTATTCATTGTCTGAGAACATATTCCTTCGTGTGATGCGTGTGGCAATGTTGTGGCATTAGCAGTGCAATGACAGTGACATCCGTGCAAATTTGTGTTGAGTAAGGTGACAAACTGTCTCTCATTCTGTATGTTTTGGCTGGTGTGGCCATGGAGCGCATGCCAAAAGCACAAGTTATAATGTACACAGATTGTACTTTTTGTACAATTACTTGAGTATTTTCAAAAATACATGTCACTCCGTTAAAGTTCGGAATGAAAAGGTACTTTTACTAACCCCTATAATGCCTGACCCCAGAAGTAATGTAATACAACTTTTGCTATATGAAAGCAGGATACAACTTCGCACTTCTATTTTTTTTTTTTTTACAGTGGTATGAAAAAGTATCTTAACCTTTTGGAATTTCGCACATTCCTGCATAAAATCACTATCAAATGTGATCTGATCTTCGTAAAAATCACACAGATGAAATAACAGTGATTTAACTAAAACCACCCAAACATTTAGAGGTTTTCATATTTTTATGAGGATAGTATGCAAACAATGAGAGGAAGGGGGAAAATAAGTCAGTGAACCATCACAATTAATATTTTGTGCCCCCCTTCTTTGGCAGCAATAACTTCAACCAGATGTCTCCTGTAGCTGCAGATCAGTCTGGCACATCGATCAGGACTATTCTTCTCTGCAAAACTGCTGGAGTTCAGTCAGATTCCTGGGATGTCTGGCATGAATCGCTGTCTTTAGGTCATGCCACAGCATCTCAATGGGATTCAAGTCTGGGCTTGGCCACTCCAGAACGTGTATTTTGTTCTTCTGAAACCATTCTGAAGTTGATTTACTTTTGTGTTTTGGATCATTATCTTGTTGCAGCATCCATCCTCTTTTAAGCTTCAACTTTCTGACAGACGGCCTCAGGTTTTCATGCAAAACATTCTTATAAACATTTGAATTCAGTCTTCCATTAATGATTGCAAGTTGTCCAGGCCCTGAGGCAGGAAAACAGCCCCAAATCATGATGCTCCCTCCATCATGCTTCACGATGGGGATGAGGTGTTGATGTTGGCGAGCTGTTCCAGTTTTCCTCCACACATGACATTGTGTGTTACTCCCAAACAATTCAACTTTGGTTTCATCAGTCCACAAAATATTTTGCCAAAACCTCTGTGGAGTGTCCAAGTGTCTTTTTGCGAACATTAAACAAGCAACAATGCTTTTTTTTTTTTTTTTTTTTTTTTTAGACAGCAGTGGCTTCCTCCGTGGAGTCCTTCCATGAATACCATTCTTGGCCATAGTTTCATATATAGTCGAGATATTGGACTGTGCCAGTGATTTTTCTAAGTCTTAAGGAGACACTGTAGGGTTGTTTTTACCTCTCTGAGTATTCTGCGCTGAACTCTTGGTGTCATCTTTGGTGGACGGCCACTCCTTGGGCTAGAAGCAACAGTGCCAAACTCTCTCCATTTGTAGACAACTTCTCTGACTGTCGATTGATGAACATGCAGAGAAGGTTTTATATCCTTTCCCAGCTTTATACAAATCAACAATCCTTGCTCGCAGGTCTTCAGACAGCTCGAGCCACGATGCACATCAGACAATGCTTCTCATCAAAACATTTCTTACCAGGTGTGTGCTTTATAGTGGACAGGGCAGCTTTAAACCACTCATCAGTAATTTGTGCACACGCCTGACTTAAAATGTTTGGTAAAAATTGGTTTCAGTTGCTCTTTAAGTCTCCTAAGGCAGAGAGGGTTCACTTACTTATCTTTCCCCCTTCTGTCATTGTTTACATGCTATCATTAAAATAGGAAAACCTGTAAATGTTTGGCTGGTTTTGGTTAAAGCAGACAGTTTTTTTCATCTGTGTGATTTTGACAAAGATCACATTTGATGGTGATTTTATGCTGAAATGTGAGAAATTCCTAAAGGTTCTGATACTTTTTCATACCACAGTTTATCTCCAATGACTTCAAGTTCCATTTGAGCACACAGGGTCAATTTCACAGTCATAGTTTGATTAAAACTACTTAAAAATGTCGTCATTTTGGCCTAGAAGAACTTTCAGACCATGAGAAACACATAGCACTCATGGCCGTGCTGTGTACATTTAATTAGCAAACTTTCTGGTACAGTGTATGGAGCATTGACCTAAAAGAAACCACGGGCGATTTATAGTGCTCACACACTGACCCCCATCAGCTGGATCACAATGCTGCCATCTGCCAGCGTTTAGCCCTGCTTAGCCCAGTTAAACTGTGCTGGGGCCAGACACGGCCACACTCAGGACTTACTTACAGGCTTCCATTCACTTCTCCTTAAGCCAATCACTTGTGATTTTTGATGCCAGCACTCCCAACGACTGCTCGGTTACATCCACCACTAATATATTTGGTCAATCAAGCTGATTTTGATGCTGATGTTAGTCACCCTGACGCAAACTTTGGTGGGCATGTCTATCCTAATATGACAAACAAAAATCAGACATTGAAGAGGAAGTCAGACAACTTAGTTTAAAGAAGTTAACGCTATCTCACTAACACTACTTGCTCAGAGCCGACGTGTCCACGGTTTGGAAATATTTTCCAAAGTTTTATTAGCAAGTAGCGTTAGCGTGATAGCGTCAGTAAACGTGTTACTTCTCGCCATGTTTTAATGAGTTCATCACAAGAGGATGAAAGTTCTTCACACTATTCAGTGGTAAACTTTTGGTTTTCAAAACCGATAATGCATTTTTAGCTATTTTTGGGCTGTATTTTTCAGCGCCAAATTTTCGGTCACATCGATACTTGATATGTTAGAAATCGGTCACATCGATACTTGATATGTTAGAAAACGTTCGAGAAGCGTAGCATGATCATTTTTTTTAGGTCATTCTTTTTTTTCGAAAGCAATTTTGCGCCTCTGCCACCAGATGGCGCCCTAGACAACCGCCTAGGGTGCCTATGCTCAGAGCCGGCCCTGTACTGTATATGTATTACACTAACAATCACTGACTTACACAATTATGGTACAGGTAGTCCCCGGGTTACAATGTACTTGACTTGCACGATTTCGACTTTACGATGCCGGAGTCTCGCCATTTTGTCTCCAGCCGTTTTTTTTTTTCATCACATAAACAGTACCTTATTGTACCTTACAGTATCTTATTTTATACTTTGATTTATTAATATGTAGGGCTGTCAAAATTATCGTGTTAACGGGCGGTAATTAATTTTTTAAATTAATCACGTTTGACGCAATTAACGCACATGCCCCGCTCAAACAGACTAAAATGACAGTACAGTGTAATGTCCGCTTGTGACTTGTTTTTTGGGGTTTGGCTCCCTCTGCTGGCGCTTGGGTCCAACTGATTTTATGGGTTAGTACAATGAGTGTAATTATCGACATCAACAATGGCGAGCTAATACTTTATATTTTGATTGAAAATTTTACAAATTTTAATAAAACGAAAACATTAAGAGGGGTTTTAATATATAATTTCTATAACTTGTACGAACATTTATCTTTTAAGAACTACAAGTCTTTCTATCCATGGATCGCTTTAAGAGAATGTTAATAATGTTAATGCCATCTTGTTGATTTATTGTTATAATAAACAAATACAGTACTTATGTACCGTATGTTGAATGTGTATATCCGTCTTGTGTCTTATCTTTCCATTCCAACAATAATTTACAGAAAAATATGGCATATTTTATAGATGGTTTGAATTGCGATTAATTACGATGAATTATTTTTTAAGCTGTAATTAACTCGATTAAAAATTTTAATCGTTTGACAGCCCTATTAATATGACGTGTTCTGTCCTCACAAAACAGGAGGTTGTTCAGCTTGAAGGACAGCAAACAAGGCAATTGTGCTTTTTTTTTTTTTTTTTTTTACTTTCTTCACTTTTGACAATTTGTAAAGCAGTAACGCACATATGTACACTTATGGTAAATGGTGTTATACTTATGTAGCGCTTTTCCACCTTTCAAGGCGCTCAAAGCGCTTTACACTATCTCGTCATCCACCTACTGGTGACGCATGTTCAAAACGACACGCTTTTTAACTATAAAACACCTCACACAAAACAACTGGTGTTCAAATGTCCATCTAATCTGATCAATATGTAAATTTAGTAGATTAAATTAGCCTAATTTGCCTAACAAAAGTCCGCTATCTTAAATGCTACGAATGCTGACGTATTTACAATTCTCATAGCAAATCGTTCACACATCCACAAATTGAAGCTGTAAACTTAATTACAAATGCATGCACAAAAATTATGTTAGCTGAAACAACTTACAGCCTGATGTGGTGAAAACCAGAGCGCAGGTATCCTTTATCCATGTCAGATGTCTGATTCTGCTACTCAGTCATACAAGGCCAGCCAGAGTGCAGTGTATCCTTCATCATTACACAAAATACAATACTTGTGGACTTTTTGGATAGTTACTTTGAGATTTAGGGGTACTTAATGGGTTAATTACGATTACGCAGAAATTCGGGTTACGTCGCCAGCGTGGGAACTGGACTAGTTCGTAACCCGGGGACTACCTGTACCAGATTTTTGGAATAGCATACCGCACGAATGTTATTTTTAGATCGTGACGTTGCCATCATAACGCGGAAGTGGGACATTATAGACATGCCCTGACATACAATCCATATTATTTCTGTTTGATTTCTCTGGTAATCTTTCAAAAAAAGAACATGCCGACCAAACACTGCTGCTATGGAACTTGTAGAAACGACTCTAGACATTACGAATATGAAGGATGTTTTCTTCATACGTTTCTTGAAACCAAAAACTCGGGAGGAAAAATGTGAATGGATCTACTTGCGCGGACGTCCAAAAGACCAGTTTAACGCCAGCAAGCTGCATTTAATATTCAGTAAACATTTTGTTGGAGGCCATGGTCCTAAGAGGACGGAGAGGTAAGCCATTTTTGTAAGCTGTGCTGCTTCTGTCTGACAATGAATGACCTGAAAAAAATTACAATTATATCTGACTGCCACTCTTACCTTTTATGTTATGAAAAAAATAACTTTAGTAAGGGGGAAGTGTAAATGAATTATAGAATTAAGTTTTGTAATTAATGAAAAAATTAAAAGTGTTAGCATTTGGGATCGCTACACAAAAATAGCAATGTAAATTGTCGAAAAAAACAGTCAGAGACTAAATGGACAACCAAAGGATATAATATATAAAAAAAGACAGGGCAAAGGAGGTGGTAAAGGATAGATTGTTGAAACAGGAGAATGTCATTGTCAGTGGCGTAAAAAAAAGGTGTCTTTTCCCGTCTTTTTCAGCCCTCAACACTCAAGCCATCTCTTTAACTGAACATTTGTATGTTCTTCCACATCTTTACCAGTGAATTTGGCACCAGGGACATCATTTTCGGAATTGGTAGGTTTAGTTCAGTAAACATCTCCATACACTATTTCCATTCATTTACTGTTAAGGACAAACGCGAGGTCGACCCGCCTAGCAACTATTGCTAACGTCATGAATATTAATGAGCAAAAGTGACGTGTTGCTTGTGGTCAGTACTGGACAATATCGGGGTATCGCTTATTGGTTAAAAAGTCGTCATCGGATAACATTATCGGGTTAACTGACGTAACCCGGGGACCATCTGTATTCGTTTTTTTTTTCGTTTGAAAACGTTTTCGTTTTCAAATTTCGCCAAAGAAATTTGGCGCCCCTGACACCAGATGGCGCCCTAGGCAACCACCTTGCTCACATATGCCCAGGGCCCGCCCTGTATGTATATTACAGTAATACTGACTTATACAATTATGGTATTTGGCTAGCAAAATGGAAAATTATGTTATTCTTTATATATTTATATAAGATATGTATGACTATTTTCACACATGATGGATTCAGTGATTCAACGAATTACAATTAATCAAGCTCTCCTCTAAGGATATACGTTTATTAAAAAATATATTACATTGTAGGTTTTTTTTTTTCTGTTATTGCTTTGTTTTTATATTATCTTTTTTTTTTAATTATATTTATGAGGCGTGTCGTTTCTGCCTTGCATCGACTCCATGGGGGACGAGGCACGTCTACTGCGCATGCTCCTTGCGCAGTGGCCGCCATGTTGGACCAGGAGTGGGCTCGGGCTGCTATTTTCTGACGCCGTATGTTTTTTTTTTCGCCTTCTGACTATTATCCGCCTTCGCACATAACATCGTCGGTGTCCGTCAACCGCCCGCGTCGTCAGGCGCCCTGAGCGGCACTTGGCCATGATGAACGCCAGCGTCGACCTGTCCCGTCGCAATCCGCAGGAGGATTTCGAGCTGATCCAGAGGATAGGAAGCGGCACCTACGGCGATGTGTACAAGGTAAAAAGCTGGAGAAAAAAAGCGCTGTTGCATTATCGGACATCTTTTTGCGTTGCTGTCTTTATGCTAAAGTTGAATTTAATGCGCGGTTTTGGCTCCCACTCAGGCTGAAAATGAGTACTGTCACTATCTGAAGCTGCGGGCCGTTTAAAAGTGCGTCAATTGGAGCTAACGCTGGCCTCGTCGCTCCATCCCAGACCAGCTCATTGTTTTCTTTTTGGTAAAATGTAAGCGTTGAAATAGAAAAATAAATAGGAAAATAGAAAACGGCACTGGAAAGATGACATGTGGAAAGCTAGCTGTCCGAAAATGGACTCAGCCTATTTGTGTTAGCATGTTGATGCTAATCCCGTCTGCTCAGCAGAGGGAAATATTGTCAAAAATACAACGAATGTTGATTTGGGTGTTCAAATGTTGAATGGGGAGCATCAGCCAGTTCGTGTTTTTGCGCAGCTGCTGGTAAAATGACGTTAGTTGACGCCCTCGACCCCCAATTGACAGCTGTCGTACACAACAATAACAATCGCAACATTTCTGGCGCTCCTGAAACACGCATTTAGGGCTGCAGCAAGTGCTGCAACGATTAATCGATTAACTCGGGTATTCGATTAGAAAAAAATATTCGCTTTAAATTTTGTTGCTTCGAGTATTCATTAATTTAAAGTGGTGTTGTAATGGTTTATTTTGAAAGTGTTTACATTTAGTTTTATCGATTAGGGTGGATACACTGCCCCCTGGTCTGCCTCATTTCACATGGCTGAATCCAACTGCTCTCTGTTAAGACCAACGTAAGTTGCTAATGTTTTTTTAATGCATTCTTAATTTAGTTTATAGGCATATTTAGCTGTTTTATTGTGGGAAATGAGTCTGAACCATTTGTTAAGAGCATTGTTAAAAAAGAACCTCGCATTTTATAGCATTTAAGCTAGCAGACGTTTGCTATGTAAGTTAGCCAATTTTTATTTTGTTGTACATACATCCCCATTTATTTATTTTTTTCTACCGTTTGATGCTCAGCTCAGGTATTTTAATTTTTCATGTTCTTTATCCGATGACTCGATTATTCAAACTAACCAGTTGATGGATTAATCAATCAACTACTTTATTCGATTTTTCGAACTAACTAGTTGATAGATAAATCAATCAACTAGTTAGTTTGAATTATCGAGTCACGAACTAGTGGATAGATTAATCAGTGAACTAGTTAGTTCGAATAATCGAGTCTTCGGATAAGGAACATGAAAAATTAAAATTCCTGAGCTGAGCCTCAAACGGTAGACTAGTTAGTTCGAATTATCGAGTCACGAACTAGTGGATAGATTAACCAATGAACTAGTTAGTTCGAATAAGCGAGTCATCGGATAAGGAACATGAAAAATTCAAATACCTGAGCTGAGCCTCAAATGGTAGACTAGTTAGTTCAAATTATCGAGTCACGAACTCGTGGATAGATTAATCAATGAACTTGTTAGTTCGAATCGAGTCATCGGATAAGGAACATGAAAAATTCAAATACCTGAGCTGAGCCTCAAACGGTAGACTAGTTAGTTCGAATTTTCGAGTCACGAACTTGTGGATAGATTAATCAATGAACTAGTTAGTTCGAATAATCGAGTCATCGCATAAGGAACATGAAAAATTCAAATACCTGAGCTGAGACTCAAAGGGTAGAAAAAAATAAATAAATGAGGATCTAGATTTATTAATCTATCCACTAGTTTGTGACTCGATAATTCGAACTAACTAGTTGACTGATTTATCTATCAACTAGTTAGTTCGAATAATCAAGTCATCGGATTAGGAACATGTAAAGCGTTGCAGAATAAATTTTTAGGAGATGTAAAACAAAGGCTTGCACTTTCAAAAGAATGCAAACACAAAGTAAAATTACTGAATGTTTCTTCAAACTTGCATTGTAAAAGTCCGCTAGCTTAAATGCAAAAAGTTTTTTCTTTAATAGTTCATACTCTTAGCAAATCATTCAAACACTTATTCCCACAAAAAACAGCTACTGTAAATCCACCTTTAAACTAAATTACGAATGCGCCAAAAACATTAGCTTATGTTGGTCTTGACAGGGAGCAGCTCAATTCAAACCATTTTAAATTAGTTAAGTCACATTCCAATAAATATGAAAAGATCTGTTTACATATGGCGGCCGCCACATTGACTGATAGACTAGCATCGTACTTCGACATATTTACGTAAAATAAATACTAACTGCACGTTTTTTTTGTTTGTTTTTATTGCTTGAAATCATGACTAGAGACTGTTTTACGTCCATATCTTTAAAGAATTCAGGGATATAAACATTTATTCACAAGAATTTTCAATGAAAAAAGCTCTTTTTTAGTGATTCCACTCGGTCAGCTTTGACGGCCACGCCAACAATGCTATTAATCGGCCCTGCGACCCTTGTCCTGTCAATATCATTAGGGAGTCTATGTTTTATATATATATTTTGTCAAATGATAATCCACCCTATTTTTACACTACAGTCACAGTTGGCACAGTTCAGGCTGAGTGAATCATCGAACACTTTTAATACCATCTGATAACGTTTACTCTGCTTCCAGGTGTCATGCCTTGAATTCAGTTTTGTTAGGATTTTGCCCTAGTGTGTCTGGTCATTGCGATTACTAGGAGTGGGAACCTCTTGGTACCTACGATTTGCAATACAAAGCTCACGATAACGATGATCTGACGATTTTGGGGTATTTTATGGGTCTCTTCTTGTTTATTTTGAGTTACAGAACAGGAAATGACCTGGGAATCACCCAAATGAATAGGCAGTGACTCAAACTCCACAGAAAATGACCTGTAAATGCTCTAAATTGAACAGTAAGTGACCTGTAAATGCCCTGAAAATCGGACAGAATGACTGAATGCGCTGGTTTCGAATGAACGAACGTTCCCAGTCTAAATGGATTGGGCGTCGAGCACCATCAATTAGGGCTGCAGCTATCGATTATTTTAGTAGTCGATTAATCGATTAACTATTTAGTTCGAATAATCGAGTTATTGGATAGGGACCATTAAAATTAAAATACTTGAGCTGAGCCTCAAACGATGCATATACTGTATATATAAAAGAGGATCTATGTACAACAAGAACAGTCGGCTAACTTACATAGCAGAAGTCCGAGAGCTTAAATGCTATAAATTGCTAACGTGTTTTTACAATGCTATTAACGAATGGTTCAGACACATATTCCCACAAAAAATGGCTAAATATACCAATAAACTAAATTGCGAATGCATTGAAAAAAACTAACTTAAACAAAAACCTAGCTTATGTTGGTCTTAACAGGGAGCAGATGGATTCAACCATGTGAAATGATGTATACTAGAGGGCTGTGTATCCACCCAAATCAATTCAACTAAATACAAACACTTTCAAAACAAACTAGGGCTGCAGCTATCGATTATTTTAATAGTCGATTAATCAATGAACTAGTTAGATTGAATATTCGAGTAATCTGATAAGGTCCATATAAAATTTAAAACACCTGAGCTGAGCCTCAAACGGTACATTTTTTAAAAATGAGGATGTATGTACAACAACAACAAAAATTTGGTTAACTTACATAGCAGAAGTCCGCTAGCTTAAATGCTATAAAACTAGAGTTGAAACGAATACTCGAGCAACTCGAGTAACTCGAGTTTAAAAACTGATCCGAGTAATTTTATTCACCTCGAGTATTCGTTTATTTTGACAGCTCTAAGCATCACGTTTTGCTCGGACTACTTTTAATGCGGGACAACGTGCTGATGTTACGTGCGTAGAGGACGAAGCAAAAAAACAACAACAACAAAACTTACTGCAGCAGACAGCCGCTGCACACGACGCCGACGTTGCTAAATACTTGCCCGCACGATGCTAGTTGGTCGCAGGTAGCGTCTGATGCGTCTCATAGAGATCACATGTATGTTGAACTAGATGCGAAATGACAGACTCGGCCGCGTCTAGGCAGCGTTAGTAAACCGCCGCCATCTTAAAGCAGTAGAGTGCTAAGCGCTAATAAAGAGCGCTAAGCGCTAATAAATAAGATTACCGTTACTGTCGCTATTAGCTCACGTAACGTTAGCCCTGCGGAGGGCTAGGTTTCTATTAATTATGACCACTGTCGATGCGTGGCTAACGTGTCTTACATAGCTTTAACATAACATAGCGTTGTGGAGTGATGAGGGTATAAAATAAAAACTCAATAATGCTAACTATCAATTTTAGCTCAGTAGTCATTGCTGGATAAAACACCAAGTAGCACTGGTCCCTAATGTGCTCCAATACAGCCTGTATCATACATTTATTTTGAACACTGCAAAAACTCAAAATCCTATCAGGACTTACAGTTTAGACTAACTTAAAACTTAACTAGAACTTAAAAATGGCTTGACACAAAAAGAAATTCAATTGAAACACGTGGGACAAAAATCCTAACTTTTAAGTGATGTGTGTTATCAAGCGTAACGGCATTTGTAGGTAAGATATATATAATTTTTTTTCTTTTTATAAGATCTGAAAGTTTTTTGAGTGAAAGCAGTGAATTAGTCTTTTTTTTATTCTAGTTACATCTGAGATGCAATTGTTGGCTGTTTTCAACAATATACATCGAAAATAAAGACATTGATTGACTGAAAATGGTTCAAGATTAGATGAAATGTCTTGTTTTCTCATGTATATTTATAATTACTCTTCACCTAAAATTATATTTGTTTTATCCGATTACTCGATTAATCTATAGAATTTTCAGTCGATTACTCGATTACTAAAATATTCGATAGCTGCAGCCCTATATAAAACGCTAAGGTTTTTTTTTTTTTTTTTACAACGCTCTTAACAAATGGTTCAGACACATATTTCCACAAAAAACTGCTAAATATACCAATAAACTACTTTACGAATGCAATAAAAAAATATTAGCCCAAACAAAAACTCTGGATTCAGTCACCAGAAATGAGGCAGACTAGAGGGCACTGTATCCACCCCAAAAAAACAAAAAAAACCTAAATGAAAACACTTTCAAAATAAACCATTACATCGCCACTAGAGGTGTGCAAAATTTCCGATTCTTAGATTATTCGCGATTCGGCCGTGGAAGATTCGAGAACGATTCACAAACATCCAAATTCCGATTATTGAAATATGCCAAGTAAAGCGGAAGTACACAACACTCAGCGCGCCGCGCGGTCTTCGGGATGGAACGGAGCGAGGGTAGCTAAACATCATGCTTCCCATTACCCGGCCCCTCGGGTAATGCCAATTTTCAACTCACGGCTCTAGCTCAACTCATGCAACGAGATAAAAAAACACAACAACACACCTGACTGCTGCTGAAAAGCTGCTTCAAAGTACATCCGTATAATGTTACAGTGAATATCATTTATATAGGACTAGATGCAATATATATTTGGTAGTGTTAGCAGCACATCTACAAAAAGCTAGATGCGTGCGTTATCAACGGCCGCCATCTTAAAGCGGTACACTTCCCTGCAAGGCTGTTGTAGCGAACCTTCCAAGCAAACCTAATTAACTTTTTATCTAAAATACTCCTAAATTGGTAAAATATTGACTTGAATCTATCTTTAAAATAGTTTTAAAACTTTCACATGTCGAAAGTAGACAAAAGGGAAATTATGGAATAACGGAAGCAATTTTAACAAATTTAACGGTTGATTCACAACATTAATTGAAAGTAGTTTAAAGCTGCTGATACAGAATGGGGACTGGAGTTTTTTTATTTAATGTTATTTTTGTATATTTGTTTACTGCTATATGTTAACTTGATACTGAAATAGTAGTGTGGTTTAGCCTGAGAGTATTTTTGAACAATTTTGGAACTAATGTACAAAACATTAAAAAAAAAAAAAAAAAAAAAAAGAGAGAAAAAATGGAGGGGGGTGCATCAATAATCGTTTTATAATCGAATCGGAGCCTCTGAATCGTAATCGTAATCGAATCGTTAGGTGCCCAAAGATTCCCAGCTCTAATCGCCACCTTAATTAAATGAATACTCGAAGCAGCAAAATTTAATTCGAATCCTTTTTTCTAATCGAATACTCGAGTTAATCGATTAATCGTTGCAGCACTAAAACAAACCATTACAACGCCACTTTAATTAAACGAATACTCGAATCAGCCAAATTTAATTCGAATCTTTTTTTCTAATCGAATACTCAAGTTAATTGATTAATTGTTATAGCACTACCGTCAATGCAGCCTTAGGGTTAACTGAGACACTATTATGGTGGAAAATTTTGGTAGCAAATCGTTGGTTCATTTTTATTTTATTTTTTTGACATTGACACTTTTTTCAAAACGATATCTCGATTCTTGGCAGGAGCATTTCGATAACCTTTTGGGATACAAAGTATCACGAGATAGCACCATTTTGATAGTTTGTCACACCCCTCGTGATTACCCATTGATTTCACCTGTTATGGCCTGCTCCTTGCGTTCCCTCTTGTATCAAACACCTGTGTCTCATTGTGTCATTATCCCTTGTCTGTATTTAAGATCCCCATGTGCCTTCTGTTCTTGTTGTGTCATTCTGTTCTCACCTCGTGTCCGTGTCCATGCTCCCATCGTGTCTGTATCCCATTGTTTTCTCTGCTTTTGGGTCCACCATGCCTAAGCACACTGACACCAGGGCCTTTTTGTTGCGGTCGACGCCATGCTAAAGTGCAACCACAAGATTTTTGAGGCTTTCTGTTGGATATCCCCCTTGTTTTTTGTGTTTGTATTTTGCATCTCGCATGCCTCCCCCTGCTGGAGTAGTGTGTATCTAATTTTAGGTACTTTATCTTGGCATGTTGCAGTCACTCAGGCTCTGACAAACTTGTCAATAACCTCAATGGACCTGTAATAGTTGATCATTTAGTTTGCTCGGCACAATTTTGACCAAATGTTTACATTCGCGGTTATGCCGCGCTTGATGACACCTGGTGGGGGCTCAAACGCGAAATCCCTCTGAATTAGGAAGCCGTCTGCGGAAGCACCGGGCGGCCTGCTCGGCAAACCTCGTTGATGCCTATATTTGGCTCTGCCGCCCTGTGAGAATCTGCGGCTCTGGTCGGAATGTTTGAGGAGGAAGCGACGTGTGAAGCCGGCTTCTGTGTTTTCTCCTCCTGTTTGTTGCACTGCACCAGAGGCCGGGAGCTAGACGGGCCTCCCGGCACGTTTGCGCGACGAAGGCGCTCAATTTCACATAAGCATTTTGAACTCTGGAATTTGCATCTCATTCCTGGAAGCACGGTCATACCGGGTGACCTTTCTCCATATTTCGGGGGCTGTCAAGTCCAGACAAAGTGGCTGTTGTGTTAGCGCCTAGCGTGCACCTTGCATGGATCCGACGGGAAACATCAAGAACAGGCATGCATGGATCCCAATAGGAATAAATAGGCATTCTTCACATTCTGGTTCAATCTGTTGGCGTCTTGGGCTGGAGCTGTCAATTATTTAAAGTGATCCTCTACCTTAAATACATGTAGGCTCTAATAAACCACAATTGTTCTCTTGTACTAAAATATGTTGTTAGAAGCACATAAAATGTTAAATCAATGACAATATTTTAAAACATTTTACGACATATTTTGACCGTTAGTTGGCGCCATGGTTTGCGGGCTCGCAGTGATGACGTCATTGGGATCTTTCCTAATGTGTAGCGTGTTCAACAATTGCTTATTGCTGCCTAAATTCGTGAAGTAAAATGTCACGATGTGCTGCTTTTGGATGCAATTTCCAGTCAAATGGAACCAAGGGGAGTGAAGTGAGTCGTCAAGGTGGAATTATTATTTTCAGTGAATAAATGTGCATAAGTGGAAGCTTCTCCCCCTTTTTGGTCCCTGTATGCACGTATCCTACCCACCACACATTACAACTGGCGCCCAAACATTTTTCCTGGATCCTTAGTCAAGTGAGGGATCCATCTATTTTCTGGATCTGACGGCCCCATGGCGTCTGCAATATTGGTTTCGGATCTGTCCATTTTTTTGATTTGTCGGTCCCACAGCGGCTTTTCGGATCAGTCTATTATGTGGAATCGACGGCCTGATCGCGGCTGCAACGTTATCATGGGATCGGTCTAATTCCTGGGTCTTCGAGTGAGTGGAAAGAAACGCGGATTTGGATTACTATTGCCATCTTTTTTGTTGACTATTCTTCGTGGGAGTTTTCCCCAAATCATACCAAATAATCACGCTACAGTGACGACAGTGACTCTGACATGGACCTTACAACAATGTTGGAGTTCGTCAGGGAACGCGTGTTTGCGTACTGCTGAGCTCCTGAGTGACGAGTGGTCAAGGTGGAAATATTATTTTTTGTGAATAAATGTGCATGGGTGGAAGCTTCTCCCCTTTCTGGTACTTTTATACACGTATCACACCTACCACACGTGACAATGTACAAGACATGGATTACACAAGGTGTGCTCTTTGGCCTGTACTGTATGAAAAGCACACGACAGCTCTGGATGCTAACAGTCTACATAATTATATTGGGATAAGTTTGAAAACGCAACATGCTTACCTTGAATATCTGCTTATAAAACCAGAGTTCTCAACGCATACACTCTCGCTCCCAACCAGAGTTCCCAACAACATACGCTCTCTCACTCTGTTGTCATTGAGACTTTTGCCCAACTTTTGTCTTATCAGGTATTTGCTGCACGCATTTTTCCCTGAAGCTCGTCTTGTGAACGACCGACAGTGCTGTCCTGCTTCTTTCTTTTCAGATCTGGTTCAAATAGGAAGGGTAGAACCGACGACATGTTGGGAAAGCTAACGAGTGACACGCTGGAATTTCGGCAACGGGCCCGGTGACATCACGCACTGCGACGTAACAAGAATGGCGACCTATCACTTAAAATAATTTTACAAACTTTATTCAAACAAAAACATTAAGAGGGGTTTTAATATCAAATTATTATAACTCATACTAATATTTATCTTTTAAGAATTACTTGTCTTAAAAATAGAGGATCCCTTTAAGTCATCGATTCAACCTCAGTTCGAACAATCGAGTAGTGCTTCAACGATTAACACTGCTTCTCCCGTCAGCCCTTGTCTTTGAATCTTCAGGTAAATTAATCTTATCACAAAGCTATCTTTTAACTATAAATGATACCGATGATGATAATGATGATGACAATAAACAACAACAACAACATTGCTCCCGTCCTGCCTGCCGGTTTCGCTTTGCTGATGTCATTGCTGCATGAATTGAATCTGATTCAGGAGACTTGAAAGTTCAGACCGCCAGCCACATTCTGGAAAAATGTGGCCCAGATCGGATTTAGACCACATACGAAAGTGATCCAGATCGGATTTGAAATGGTCCACTTCTATGCGACTTGTCACGTTCAGGCCGTCAAGTTAATGCCTCACTCGAGTCGGAAACACACGAAAAAATCGACTTCATGCATTAAGACCTGTAGTATGAACGTAGCCTATAGGCTAGGTTCAAATGTGTAAAACGAACATACCCAGAAGTCAATAAAACAGAATGAATCCTCATCACAGCATATTGCGCTGTTGGTAACAAGGAAGCCAAACTTTTAACAGCACGTCCGCCGCACATCTGCTGCACACGCACGCACGCACGTACGCACGCACGTGAGGCGATAAATCGCAGCGGGAAAATTACCGCCTCATTTTCATTTACTGTGCGATATATGGAATTATTGCATATTGCAACAGGCTTACTCCACGATCTTATTTTTCTATAATTTGCATCATAGTGTCACCTTTTTCCTTGTTTCACCACCTGTACCAACCTTTTTGAAACCTGTGTTGATTTCTCTCACAAGAAAATCCACCGTGCGTTTGTCTGCAGTGCTGTCATGTCGTCATATTTCGAGCATGTCGTCGGATGTAGAAACAAATGACGAGTTAAATTTTACGTCGGATGTCGAAAAGATCGTATGTCGAGATACCACTGTACTTTGGGTGTCAAATTCGCCTCTGGTAGATGTTTCGCCGGTGTAGCACATTTTGGCAGAACACTGGTTTTGTCATGCTCTCGTCTCGTCTAATCCCGTCTTTCAGGTATATTTTTTTTTGCTGCTCGTTTTGTGAAATATCGATGGTGCGGTCATGCTCATTCATGTTCCTCACGGGTTCAAATTTCAGAGGCTGAACAGATTAACAGTTTATGTAGCTAGAGTCCCAGCACAGTAACCCAGTGACGTAACTGCCCTGCGACGTCAAAAACAGTGGCGACCTGCTAGCTAAGCTAATTTTACAAATTGTACAAAAACGAAAACATCAAGAGGGGTTTTCATATCGAATTATTCTAACTCATAATAATGTTGATCTTTTAAGACCTTCAAGTCTTTCTATCCGTGGTTCCCTGTTCGTCAAATTTCCAAATATTGGCCCAATATATCGGCCAGCCGATATATCGGTCCATCTCCGATTTTGATACGACTAAAATATGACTAAGAATAAAAAGTATTTTCATCCAAAAGACTAAGACACAAATTAAAAGGGCTGCCAAAAACAACACTGCTTGACAGTAACTGAAAGCAATTTAGTCTTAATGCAGTGCTTCTCAATTATTTTCTGTAATGCCCCCCCCCCCCCCCCCAATGGAAGACGTAAATGTTTTGCGCCCCCCCCCAACTCTGTCTCCACTGTAAATGTCGTATCATTTTTCTTTAAGATTATTATTATAAACCGTACACCTCTGAATAACATTGTGTCCTTTTTAATATTAAAGAAAAAACGTAATATAGATCAACTTACAATAAAATACAATATGACTTTACTAACATTGTTTTGTTTTTAACAGAAAAGACTTCAAGCACATCAATTTGCCTAAATTAAAAAACAAACAACACTTCCAAACTGTAAAAAATACACTCAAGGCACATTTGTTGACCGTTTGATACGGAAAAATAAAATGTAATGAAATCAAAAAAGTATTATAAATTCAAATTGATGAGCAACATTAACTCTTGAGGACTAAATCCCAAACAATTTGACCGGAAAAAACAAAAATTAATAGAACCAACACGACATTGTCATTGACCAGAGGGACAGTTTTTTTATTTTTGCTGTAAATTTACATATAATTATTGATAATAAATCATCCATATTTGTTTTTTTTTAATATAGACCAAAAATATGACTAAGATTACAACAAGAAATGAGAACATGTGAAAAAAATTTAAATATTTAAAAAATAAAAAAAATATTGTAAATGGAGGAAAAAAAGGGAAATCATTAAAAATAAAAATGGAATTTATTCTTTTAAAAAATTCTTTACATTTTTCAAGTTTTTTATTTTAATTTTTATGTCCAATTTTCTATATATATATTTTTTTACATATCATACCTGTTTTTTTTTTTTGTTTTTGTTTTTTTAATTTAGACCTTTTTTTTTTTTTAAATTGGACAATTTTCATCCATAATAATTTTTGATTCATATTCATTTTTTTCCATTTAATTTTTATTTTGATTAAACTGAGATGTCTTTTTGTGACCTCTTAATTGATTTGGCATCCTGCTTTCCACTGCGAACATTTTTAGACACGGTAAACAGCCTCTTCTTTCCTGGTCTCCCACTGTGCTAAAAGTCAAAGCCAAACGCTACATAGGCTTCGTCATATTTCCTCGTCTTAGCTTTGCATATCTCCAGTGTCCAAAGCGCCACTGGCACCCACTGAGTGGATGTCCAATTACACTTTATTCTAATACAGCAAAAAACGTATGTTCCCCAAGGTCACATGCGCCACCCCTGGCATAGCTCCGCGCCCCCCTTGGTGGGCCCGTCCAGGCCCGGAGTGACTAATCGGGAGCTTCTGGACGATTCCAGAAGGGCCGGCCGGCCAGATGGGCCGGTCCGCGTTTTATTAAAAAAAAAAAAAAAATTACACTGTTATCATTTTTTGTTTGGTATTTATTTATGACAGTGTCACTGAGTATAACTTACATTCTGTTACCGCTGTCCCTGTGGGCCGTCTTAAAAAAAAAAAAAAACAGTATTATTTTTTTTCCCAGACTCATCCTCACGTGTGCAGACGAAAAATACAGCATGCAGCTCCGCCCCCTAATTGTAGTCTGTATTGAGCCAAATTAGCTGCTATCTCGGTGCTCGGATGGATAAAAAGAGCAAGGGTGGCGCTGAAAAATAAGAATTAAAAAGAGAAAAGCACTCGTGAAAGAATCGGCAAAATGCGCGAAAATAGCTAATTTTTTTCATGCAACGACCTTGCTGCCTCAAACTACAGAGGATTACAACGAAAGTGGTAAGGCCAGATGGCGAATAAAATGCAACTTGCACCGTGTGATACGACAATATGTAATTGTGGAAACTTTGGCTTCTTGTAGCACCTCACAAGGGATATGTAGCAGCAAGCATTAGCCATAATGAACGCACCACAGGTGCAGAGCTGGAAGGTAGGATTGCCATGTCGTTCAGCGAGTGAACATTAGAATTAATATAATCAATTACGTGGCGTTTTTAAAGTGGAAATGGAAAATGGATAATAGTATCATTAGAAGTTGTTACAATGTGCAATACGTATTCTTTATTTTTCATATTGTTATGTTGCTATGTTTGTTTTATCTGTAAGCACTCATTTTGTTAATATTTGATGTTGCAGAAAAGGTCTTATTTATTCATTTATTTTGGGGCTGCCAAAATTATCGCGTTAACGGGCGGTAATTAATTTTTTTAATGAATCACGTTAAAATATTTGACGCAATTAACGCACATGCCCTGCTCAGACAGATTTAAATGACAGTACAATGACATGCCCACTTGTTAATTGTGCTTTATGGAGTTTTGCCGCCCTCCGCTGGCGTTTGGGTGCGACTGATTTTATAGGCTTCAGCACCCATGAGCATTGTGTAAGTAATTATTGACATCAACAATGGCGGGCTACTAGTTTATTTTTTGATTGAAAATTTTACAAATTTTATTAAAACGAAAACATTAAGAGGGGTTTTAATATAAAATTTCTATAACTTGTACTAACATTTATCTTTTAAGAACTACAAGTCTTTCTATCCATGGATCGCTTTAACAGAATGTTAATAATGTTAATGCCATCTTGTTGATTTATTGTTATAATAAACAAATACAGTCCTTATGTACCTTATGTTGAATGTATATATCCATCTTGTGTCTCATCTTTCCATTCCAACAATAATTTACAGAAAAATATGGCATATTTTATAGATGGTTTGAATTGCGATTAATTACAATTAATTTTTAAGCTGTAATTAACTCGATCAAAAATTTTAATCATTTGACAGGCCTAATTTATTTTTCAAATGTATCATTTAATATAGTTTTTTTTTTTAAATCCATTTTTAAATTTGTTCAAAATATGTTGTGTTGCACTTGTTAAAATAAAGCCACCTTGTTAAACAACCATGACCTGCACTGAATTGGAATACACAGAATTACAGTACACGGCTTTAGAGAACACTGAACTTAACACGTGTATGCATAATGACATAATTTTAAATGAGTGGGCCGGTCTGAGGCATGAAATTCCAGGGCCGAAAATGAGTCCCACTCCGGCCCTGGGCCCGTCCCACCATTTGAGAAGTACTGTCTTAATGGAATGTCATTTGACTTCGAGGAATTCCTGCAACTCAGCACTGCACGCTTAGCTCGTAGCTATCCGACCGGTTTGCAGTGCTTGAAGCCAAAGCGTTGTTATTGATTTGTACCGCCGTCTAACTAATGACACAGTGTTTCGCAGCCGTCCGCCCTTCATCCCGATATACGAGCCAAAATAGCTTCGTCTCTCAAGTATTTACCATCAGACAGGATGCGACACCGAGTCCCATCTTTGAATGGGATGACCTTCCTCTTCCAGCAAGGTGACTACAAGTGCTGCTTCGGATTAAGGAAGTACAGTGGGGAAAATAAGTATTTAGTCAACCACCAATTGTGCAAGTTCTTCTACTTGAAAAGATTCAGGGAGGCCTGTAATTGTCAACATGGGTAAACCTCAACCATGAGAGACAGAATGTGGGGGGAAAAAAACTGAAAATCACATTGTTTGATTTTTTTTCCAAATTAGATTGGAAAATAAGTAGAAAATAAGTATTTGGTCACTTACAAACAAGCAAGATTTCTGGCTGTCAAAGAGGTCTAACTTCTTCTAACGAGGTCTAACGAGGCTCCACTCGTTACCTGTATAAATGGCACCGGTTTTAACTCTATCGGTATAAAAGACACCTATCCACAACCTCAGTCAGTCACACTCCAAACTCCACTATGGCCAAGATCAAAGAGCTGTCCAAGGACACCAGAGACAAAATTGTAGACCTGCACCAGGCTGGGAAGACTGAATCTGCAATAGGTAAAACGCTTGCTGTAAAGAAATCAACTGTGGGAGCAATTATTAGAAGATGGAAAACATACAAGACCACTGATCATCTCCCTCGATCTGGGGCTCCATGCAAGATCTCACCCCGTGGCGTCAAAATGATAACAAGAGCAGTGAGCAAAAATCCCAGAACCACACGGGGTGGCCTAGTGAATGACCTACTGAGAGCTGGGACCACGGTAACAAAGGCTACTATCAGTAACACAATGCGCCGCCAGGGACTCAATCCTGCACTGCCAGACGTGTCCCCCTGCTGAAGAAAGTACACATCCAGGCCCGTCTGCGGTACGCTAGGGAGCATTTGGATGATCCAGAAGAGGACTGGGAGAATGTTTTATGGTCAGATGAAACCAAAATAGAACCTTTTGGTAGAAACACAGGTTCTCGTGTTTGGAGGAGAAAGAATACTGAATTGCATCCGAAGAACACCATACCCACTGTGAAGCATGGGGGTGGAAACATCATGCTTAGGGGCTGTTTTTCTGCAAAGGGACCAGGACGACTGATCTGTGTAAAGGAAAGAATGAATGGGTTCAGGGTTAGTGGCCTGGAGTGGCCTAGCCAGTCTCCAGATCTCAACCCCATAGAAAATCTGTGGAGGGAGTTGAAAGTCCGTGTTGCCCAACGACAGCCCCAAAACATCACTGCTCTAGAGGAGATCTGCATGAAGGAATGGGCCAAAATACCAGCAACAGTGTGTGAAAAGCTTGTGAAGAGTTACAGAAAATGTTATTGCCAACAAAGGGTACATAACAAAGTATTGAGATGAACTTTTGGTATTGACCAAATACTTATTTTCCACCATGATTTGCAAATAAATTCTTTAAAAATCAAACAATGTGATTTTCTGTTTTTTTTCCCCACATTCTGTCTCTCATGGTTGAGATTTACCCATGTTGAAAATTACAGGCCTCTCTAATATTTTCAAGTGGGAGAAATTGCACAATTAGTGGTTGACTAAATACTTATTTGCCCCACTGTACGAGCCAAAATAGCTTCGCCTCTCAAGTATTTACCATCAGACAGGATGCGACACCGAGTCCCATCTTTGAATGGGATGACATTCCTCTTCCAGCAAGGTGACTACAAGTGCTGCTTCGGATTAAGGAAGTAACAGTCACACAATGGCCTTCCGATCGTGACCAGTGTACGAGTCACTTGAAATGTCGTTTAGGTCAACATTGTTACATTGTTAGCGGATTATAGTCGAGCAAAATGAGTCAAAACAATGAAAGAATTTGGCTTTTGTAGACATGTGTGCATCCTGCTGGGTTTAATGTGAAACTCAAGCAGGTAGCAGTTATAATGTGCTTATAGTAGCAATTTCCTCTCACCAGGCCTTGTTGTGTGTTTGCGAGACATCTGGACGACCGTGGCGCAGGAATGCAACAGTCGTGGCTTCCTTTATGTTTGCGTGTGTGATGGCGAGGGCCTCGTGTTCCATTGTTTCAGAGGAAGACGGCCGAGCAGAAAGCTGCGGCGTGACCCGCCCACAAACCCGGGCCGATCGTGGGCCGTCACAAGCCCCGCAGATGGCTGACGGGTCGGTCGACCCGTGAACCATCCTGTTTTTGTCACCCTTCCTCTACTTGTTCACCCAGGGGTGAAAAGACAGACAATAGAAACACTCGTTTCAATCATGTGTAGACTTTCAAAAATGTCTTTTTTAAAAATGCCTGAAAAGACAGAAACTCCGCTGATTTTGTTTAGTGTGGCAAATATAGTTACGTTTAGCCCGTTTCCAGGTTCATTCAAAGGCAAATCTGTTGATTTTGTCGAGTTGCTAAGTAATTTGAATTCACTTTATGGAAACGTTAAACAGCACAGAATTTGAGTGTAATGGTCGAGAATACAGGTGGTTCCCTGGTTACGAACAAGTTCCGCTCCTATGCTGCTGACATAACCCAAATTTCCGCGCAAGTCGGAATTAAGCCTTTAAAGAAACACTTGGTAATTTTTTAGTTTTGGTATATTTTGGCACGCCGGTGGACATAAGCGGTTGTGATTTGCCTTAAGGGAGACTGCGCTCCCCTTTTCCATGAGGACCAGCGCTGCATCATAGACTTCACTATCAGTTGACAGGACATGGGGCTCGGGGACGATCCATAGAGGGCCTATTTTCAAAAACTTAAAATTCAAATATTTTTAAAACCAAAACGGGCACCTCTCTTAGGCATATACGAGTCTCCATGAGCAGCGACATAAAAAAATTTCAAAGTCATTCCCGGATAAAAGCCCGTTATTTTTTAATGTATTAATTTATTTTGTAAGTTAACAAGACTTAAAATGGCTGTAAAATTCTCAAATTTTATGCTACATGCACAAAATCACCAAAAGCAGAGATAATCACCAATATTTTCAGGATCACTTGCAATATTTAACATCGTATAGGTTTTCGCCCAAAATATCAATTTATTTTTATTTATGTTTGTTTTCAACAGCGTATAAATCACTCAATTTTCACACCAGAACTTAATACTTGAGGAAAGCATGCAGAATCATCTTAATTTTACTCGGCAAAAGCAACATTTGCATTTTCGTATATACATTTACAATTTATTTAGGTTGAATTCTGCTATTGGGGAAAGATACAAAATCCAACATGGCGGCCGTCACAAAACAAAGAGCTTTTTAAGTTCAAAATTCTTGTAAATAAACGCATAAGTCGCGGAATTTTTACAGATATGAACGTAAAACAGTCTAGATTCTTGGTTTAAATTTAAAAAATTTTTTTTTTTTTTTTTTTTTAAAAAGGGCAGTTATCTTTCATTTTTCGTAAATATTTCAAGCAAAAGTTACAGTATTGTGTAATCCAGCATGGCGGCCGTCACGAAACAGAGCTTTTAAGTTGAAAATTCTTGTAAATGAAGGCTTAAATTTTGGAATTTCTATAGATATGAACGTAAAACACTCTAGACTCTTGGGTAAAAACAAAAAAATGGGCAGTTATCACTCATTTTACGTAAATATTTCTAGCTGAAGTTAGGCTAATTTCTTTTCATTCATTTCATTGTATTCACAACATTTCAAAGTGCATGCATCGTGCGAAAAGTATAATAATTACTAGAGGTGTGCGAAATTTCCGATTCTTAGATTATTCGCGATTCGACCGTGGAAGATTCGAGAACGATTCACAAATATCCAAATTATTGAATCATACCAGGTAAAGCGGAAGTACAACACAGTCAGCGTGGTCTTTGGGACACAATGAGGAACGGACCGAGAGTAAATATGAATGTTCAACTCATGCCGCTAGATAAAAAAACAATCTTACCTTACTGCGGTTGACAGCCGCTACAAACAACGCCCAGTTGCTAGTTGCTACAAACATACGGCTACAGTAGATATATATGTAGAACTAGATGCAAAATGACAGACGGCGTCGGTGTTAGAACGTATTATTGAACAGAGATGCGAAATGACACTTTTCGGCGTAAGTAAACAGCCGCCATCTTAAAGCAGTAGACCTTTCTAGAAGGCTCTGTTGCAGCGAACCTAATTAACTTTTTATCTAAAATACTCCTAAATCGGCAGAATCTGGTCTTGAATCTATCTTTAAATGATAAAATAATGTTAAAACTTTGACAAAAGTAGACAGAAGGGAAATTATGGAATAACGGGAGCAATTTTAACAACTGTAACAGTTGATTCACAACATTAGATTAATTGAATGTAGTTTAAAGAGCATATGACACCAGAAAAAAAGTCTTAAATGGCATTATTATGTGAATTAGAATCATATTTTGAGACGGTTCAACTATATACAACAATTTAGCAAAGCGCAGATGACGAGAAATTAGTCTTTTAATCTGCCGGTTAGCCACGCCTACCATTATAGGGCTTTAGCGTCCCCAACAGGTGGATGACGTCAGCGGTAGACTAGGCTCATCGGTTTTACTATTCAGCCCATTGAGGGGGAATTGTTCAGAACGAGGAAAACGCGACGAAGAGAGCTGCAAAATGTCATTGTTTCAGTCTCTCTACTCCCAATATTTTTACAGGATATTCTTTTTATCCAAGTATTTTTCCCCAATAGCTATATAAATGGCTTGAGGAGGACCAGTCAGCCCGTCGAGGGGGAACTATTCACAATGAGGAAAACGCGACGAAGAGAGCGGCAAAATGTCATTGTTTCAGTCTCTCTACTCCCAATATTTTTACAGGATATTCTTTTTACCCAAGTACTTTCCCCAATTGCTAAATAAATGGCATGGTCATGACAAATAACAATCTTGTGCTAAATGGAATATAAAATAATAAAAATCCATTTATTCAAGACGAAATGGCAAAATTACTCCATAATGGTCAAAACAGTCGACTTCTCCTTTACTGTCACACCTCCCGAACAATATTTTATGACACCTAAATCGGACATATGTAATTTCCCTTCCCCGGCTTCGGAGAATGTAAACAGACCAGAAGGAGTGACAGCTAGCCGACACGCTAACCCGAACCGAGGGATGTTTCAAAGTCTTCGAAGTGGAAAATCACACATAACTAGCCTGGATTATTTGACATGACGACCCGGTTGTCGAGTTTCTTTGCGGATCGGCATACCGCACGGCGGAGAGCAATTTACAGTTCGTTCCCTGGAGGAGGGTGGCTGGAGTTGTTGTGTAGCTAACGCGCTAACAGCTAACTGCTAATGAGCATGAGGATAGCTTTTTACATGCCTATCAATGATCAAACGTAAGTAGTCCTTTATTTAAAGGAATTTTATAGTGTTTACTTTGTAATCACTGTATTCGTATTTGACATAATACAAAACAAGATGTTTACTCACTTCCTTGTAAGTCCAATGGTCCCACAGTAAATATCCACGGTGAATGGGAACCTTTTGAAACTCCAAAAAGGCGCATACGCCTCTCCCGCATACAGAATGATTTTTCTGCAGCCGTTTGGCTGGCGTGATGCAAAAAATAAAAGTATTAATCCACAAAATCAGCTGAATCCTTCGTCCTCATACACAACAGTACACTGTATAGTGAAGAGAACGTCTTCTACCGTACACGTCACAGCGCCCTCCTCCTCAATGCAAGACCGAAGCCGGAAGTCACTCATTTTCATGGCGCGGGATTCAAAAAAATAAATAAATATAGCGATCGCTTCCACACACATCCAAGCGGTCCATATCATTCAGGGGCATAAAATACCGCGTGTATTATGAAATAAACATGCTTTTTCGTGTCACAGGCACTTTAAAGCTGCTGATACAGAATGGGGACTGGAGTTTTTTATTTACTGTTATTTTTGTATATTTGTTTACTGTTATATGTTAACTTGATACTGAAATAGTAGTTTGGTTTAACCCGAGAGGATTTTTGAACAATTTTGGAACTAATGTACAAAACATTAAAAAAAAAAAAAAAAAAAAAAGGGGGGGGTGCATCAATAATCGTTTTATAATCGAATCGGAGCCTCTGAATCGTTATCGAATCGTTAGGTGCCCAAAGATTCCCAGCTCTAACAATTTCCTTGAATCCTCAACTAAATCACTCTTGAGAAACTCCTGCCTGCTTGTATGCAGTAAAACCTTCGTCCTATTTCCACTTAAATCCGGCGTTAGAACGCAGCGTGTGTTTGAGTTAACACAGTTAAAGACAATTCAACTTCTGCCTGGGTCCGTCCCACTACGGGAAGGCATTGCGCAATGTCTGTGGGAGCTGTCCTGTCAACTGATGGTGGAGTTTATGGCTGCGCTTCCCATGAAGACCAACGCACACCCGCAAAGAAAACCTCACTAGGTTCCTATGTCGCATTTAGCACGTAGCTATTTTTTTCTAGAACATAGCATCGAAGAAACTCACAGTCCTCATTAACACCTTGGCCACACAGGGCGCATGTAAAATATTCAGCACAGTGGTGAGTCCGTGTGGCATTTCACCCTCTTCTGACTAAGACCGGTTGGCATTTTGCAACTATTGTGAGCCGCTTCACGCTTGCTACGTTAGCGCGAACGCGGCCGAGGCTAACCAACAACAGGACAGGACAACTGCTTAGGTGAATTCATTTACTTCAGGTCAGGGTTCACGCTAAGGTCAACTCTGGGAGGGTCAAAGATCAAGGCCTGACTTTAGCATGTTCACACCCGAGTAGTGCATTCAGTGAGCTCAGTAGTAATCAGGTTCAGTGACGTGATAAGCATCTGACTGAACAAGTAACTTTCCATTTACGGTTTACGCACATGAAAACAAACCAAAAAAGAACCTGATATCAACTGTGAGAAGTTGAATTTGAGTCACGCTACTTCTGTCAATGGCCCATCCCCGGATCATTTTTATGAGTACTTGTAATTAGGGGTGGGAACCTTGATACATTGGTCAGGAAATCATTCTGGGATATTCTACAAAACAACTAATAAACAGGAAAAAAATTAAATGAATTTTTTTGCTGTGTTGATGGGGGCACAGATGGTCTGGGGGACCGCCCTGGGTCCCGGGAGGATGACCGCGGCCTCTTTGCTGGAGCCGCTGCCGGGAGGGGTGTGCCCACCGCCGATCGACGGAGGTGGTGCCCCAGAGTAGCCCCACGCATCATTTCCACATTTCTGCAGGATTATCACATGTCGGAGTACCAATTAGACACACTCAGGAAAATGTGATTGCGAGTGCCAGGATTGGCGATCAGGTAGCATAGAATAGGATGTCACCATGTCCACACTTACAGGTGATTTACATTATACTGGGCTCTCGACATCACATTGCCTGAATTGTGTACGCTTAATCATGTTTCGTTTCGACTTACCTTCCCTCCTCCTTCTCCTCGGTTTGCCGGCCCTCCATATAGTGTTCACGGGTAAATATACTGTAGTTTTTGGGCTAAAAGACGCGACTTTATTCCATCATTTTGAATCCTGCGGTTTACAGTGTACAATACAGTGCAGCTTATTTGTTGCTTTATTTGGGTTAATAGTTAACACTTTATTTGACACTGCCATAAAATGGTCATAATCATGACATGACACTATCATGGGCATAAATGAATGCTTATGACAGATGTCATTAAGTGTCATCTGGCAAATTATGTCACTAACTCCATTTAAGCTTAGATCCTTAACATCCATTCAAAAGTGAGATAATTTGCCGGATGACACAAAATGGCATCTGTCATAAGCATTCAATAATGCTCATGGCAGTGTCATGTCATATTTATGATGGTCTTATGACGGTCTTATGGCGCCACTCTCAGATCAAGTGTTTAAAAATCCTCTCAGGCTAAATAAACCAAACTACTATTTTAGTATCAAGTTACCGGTTAAAATCAGAAAATAAAATACTGAAGTCCCCATTCAGTATCAGCAGCTTTAAACTACATTCAATTAATTTAATGTTGTGAATCAACCGTTAAAGTTGTCAAAATTGTTAAAATTTTAACAATAAAGTTGTTAAAATTGGTAGTAGTTTCATTACTACCGATTAATGAAACAACTGGAACAGTAACTGAAGAAATAATTAGCACAGAACAGGAATTTTGATTGTTATTTACATCTGTAGTGCTGCAATGCACGCTAGGGGGCATGTTGGATGACACCAGTGTTGACAGCCATGTGGCAAAATGGATTTTGCCATGTGGCATTTTTTTGCCATGTAACATTTTTTTGCCATGTGGCTAAATGGATTTTGCCATGTGGCTAAATTGATTTTGCCATGTGTTTTTTTTTTTTTTTTTTTTGCCATTTGGCAAAATGGATTTTGCCATGTGGCATTTTTTTTTTTTTTTTTTGCCATTTGGCAAAATAGATTTTGCCATGTGGCAAATTGGATTTTGCCATGTGGCATTTGCCTTGTGGCAAAATGGATTTTGCCATGTGGCATTTGCTTTGTGGCAAATGGATTTTGCCATGTGGCATTTTTTTTGCCATTTGGCAAAATGGATTTTGCCATGTGGATTTTTTTTTTGCCATGTGGCAAAATGGATTTTGCCATGTGGCATTTTTTTGTTTGCATGTGGCATTTTTTGGCCATGTGGCAAAATGGATTTTGCCCTGTGGAATTTTTTTTGCCATGTGGCAAAATGTATTTTGATGCATTTTTTTATTGGTATGTGGCAAAATTGATTTGGGTTTGTGGCATATGTTTTTGGGATGTGGCATTTTTTTCGGGGTATATGGCATTTTTGCAGGCCATGCACGTCCATGCCATTGACGGCTATGCACATCCAAATTTTCCATTCATTTTAAATGGCAAAAAAACATGGCAGGCTGTGATTTTTGACCATACACGTTACATTATAGCACATTGTCAATTACTGGCACCCAAGTAAGGCCATGCCATTGACTCGCTATGCACGTCGTGCAAAATTACGGAAATCAGTTAATGATACACGACTATTTTAACAGGCAGCATAGGCGTTTAATTATGTATTTTTTTTGTTTATTGTTTTTTTGTTCTTCTCTTCTGTCTGCTTCCTTCCTTTCTGTCCCCCCTAAAACCCTTTCCTGTTTGCCGTTTTCTCCTTAATAAATAAAACATAATGAACAACCACAATGGGAGTATATCAAACAGACAGGATTCTATTGACTGATTTGGAACAGGTTCCTGGAAGATTAAGAAAAACGATACCATTTTAATCAAGCGTGTAAACACTAGCAAGCGCAGCACGGATCGGACAGTGACACCAGACGCGATCAATTGGACTCATTCAAGTGTGTGCCGTTGCCTTTAGCCGTGCCATCGAGCGCTTATGAGTCATGCTCGTCGGTCTGCATAGCTAACGAACACACTGCTGGGCTCTGTGCGTCTTCTTTCTTGCCTCTGGACGTCTCTTTGTGTCTCCTCCCTCCTGCCACGGCTTTGTTACGTGTTTTTGTGCTGCGATGTGGTATTGTGCGCTGTCAATCATTCCCCTGTTCTCCACTTGTGGCCTCAATAGAAGGCAAAGCGCCTCACATTCCTGCCGGACTCAACTACAAGTGTTGTTTTGTCGTCGCAGTCGCGCTCGAAAAAATGTTGCCGTGTTGACATTTCGAGGGTTTTAACCGAAGCGTGTCCTGATGTTTGTTTTGCTTCAGGTCACTTTTATCAGACGTTTCACTCTGTTATAATAAAGTGAGCGGAGCACTGTGTGAAATGTCATGGCCTGTTGTTTACAAGCTGTTGGCTAAACATGTGGCGAGGCCGATGAGGGCGTGTGTTTTCAGGACTGTGCTGCGCTGCTTATGTTGGATGTTGGTGTCTTGTCCTCAAGGTCGAGGCTTTCTTAAGCTACTGTGGAAGGGAACCAGCTCTTGTTTTTCACATTTTTAGGAAGTTCTGTGTTGGAAAATTGACTTGTGTCCATTAGGGTTATGTGCAGGGGTGTAATGATACACACAAGTCACGGTTCAAACAAGAAAGCTTTTTTTTCTTTCTTTTTTATTACAGCATAGAGCCGGGCGGTATTCCGAAAATGTACCGTTACCGAAATGCTTCACGATGACCGACATAATTTTGACCTTGTCGTTAAATTCAGTAATTTAATAAAACAAGATAATGTAGTCTTTTCATCCTGCTTTGACTCTGTGTTGTTCAGTTATGTTCATTTCCCTTGAAGAAAGTAGTCAGTGTGCTTACGTCTGAAGTCACGTGGTTATTAGGAACTCAAACAAACAGAAGCCCGGTAGGCTAACGCTAGCGGCTATCGGTAGAGGCAAATGTGATGGAGTCAGGCTTAAGGGAGCTTCGCCAAACTTTCACCCGACATTAAGTAGACTCTTGGCAGCCTCCAAACGGGATTTCATTCGCTTTCGTCCCTGGTTCTCATGATTACAGGAAAGGGTGCTTCCTACTGGTAACCTGGCCACAGGCTAACGGTATAAAATGAATGTGATGGAGTCGGATAGCAACTAAATCTTCTCAAAACGGCTAAACTTAATGAGTGGCTTGGGCACGGACTGCAATTAGTATGTCGCGTTATTTTGTATGTGTGTGTGTGTGTGATTTCCTTTGATATCTTTTATGAGGGTAAAGCATTCAGCATAAATTATAATGCATCAGTGAAGCCTATAATATGACCGTTTAATGGCCACAGCTATTTTTCTGTATGTGCTTGCTTCATTCTGGGTCATTACTACCATGATAAAATGTTAAATGTTTCATTGGCAAAAGAGCAATATAGCTTTAATGTGTGTGTGTGTGTGTGTGTGTGTGTGTGTGTGTGTGTGTGTGTGTGTGTGTGCGTGTCTGTGTGGGGGGTGCATGTGTGTGTGCATGTATTATTAAAAAAAAAAAAAAAAAAAAAACTTCTAACCTTGAAGTAAACACTTGTGTTTAGTAATTGTCACAGCAGCCATTAACAATAAGTTGTCAGTTTAAAGTGTTTTGTTCAAACTGTGTCATTTGTAGTGCTGCAACGATTAATCAATAAACTCGAGTAATTGTTTAGAATAAAAGATTTGAATTAAATTTTGCTGCTTCGAGTATTCGATTAATTGAAGTGGCGTTGTAATGGTTTATTTTGAAAGTGTTTGCATTTAGTTTTATTGATTGGGGTGGATACACTGCCCACTTGTCTGCCTCATTTCACATGGGTGAATCCAGCTGCTCCCTGTTAAGACCAACATAAGCTTATGCTTGAGCTGATGTTCTTTTTTAATGCATTTGTAATTTAGTTTCTAGGTATATTTAGCTGTTTTTTTGTGTGAATATATGTTTGTTGAGAACATTGTAAAAAAACATTAGCATTTTACAGCATTGAAGCTAGCGGACTTTTTTTATGTAAGTTAGCCAATTGTTCTTTTGTTGTACATAGATCTTCATTTATTTACTTTTTATACTGTTTGAGGCTTAGCTTAGGTATTTTAATTTTTCATGCTCCTTATCCGATTACTCGATTATTCGAACTAACTAGTTCATCGATTAATCGAGTACTAAAACAATCAATAGCTGCAACCCTAGTCATTTGTGTTACAATGACATGTTTGCACAGTCGTTGTATTGATTTTTATAATGTCGTACATTGTTCAAGTCGTACAAGCTGTTATAAATGTTCATACTTGAATTCTTATGGTTTACAATAATTTTTTTATATACTTAATGTTTGCATGTACAATTGTTTAAATATGTTAAATTAAAATCTGGTAAATAAATCAATGAGAAACGGTTAAAAACAGTTTATGTGTATTTCACTCATTGATTCAGATTTCAGATTTTCAAATTATATAACCGTCCGCTTGCGCGAATTATCGTCGTTTATCGTTTATCTGTCTTACAGTGAATACATGAAACAGTGTTCGCCTTGGTGTTCAGCTCGCTTCCTCTATATTCATGCATGGTTGATATCAAATATATCTGCCGCATCTGTCTTCTTCTTCCCGTACGTACGTGTAAGCCTGTCGCGATATACAATAATTCACTTAATCGAACGCAAGTACACGTTTCACTGTGCTGTCATTGTAATCTCTTTGAGCAGGGTATTTGTGCGTTAATTGCGTCAAAGATTTTAACGTGATTAATTTAAAAAATTAATTAACGCCCGTTAACGCGATCATTTTGACAGCCCTACTATACTATACTATAAAAAGATTTCTGGAGTTAATCCCACATACGTCAGATTCTACATTAAGAATAGCTTTAAAATGACACACATCAAGAAAAATCTGATTGGCAATGGACAATTCAGCTTCAAATTTGCCTACATGGGCACTTTAAAGGACAAGATGACAGTCATTTTGGATAAATTCAACACTTTTGACGGGCTCTAATTGGCAGTGAACAAAAATGAACAAATATTCTGCACTTAGCTAGCTTTCAAATGACTCGTTATGCATTGTTTTTTTTTCCTAATATTATTTTTAATATAGTTTGTGTTTTATTTAAGAATTACAATTTATTGCATTTGAATGGGTGATTTATTAGGATGTATTGTCACTACAAAAGTGGTTAAACTGATCTAAAAATAAATGACAATAATATCGCATATCGGCAATAATTTCTGAGACAATGTATCGGCCACTAAAATTTGTTATCGCGACAAGCCTACGTACGTGACGTCGCCGTTGTGCCGCATTAAAAGTAGTCCGGGTGAAACGTCATGCTTAGAGCTGGCGAAATTAAACGATTCCTCGAGGCGGAAAAAATTCCTCAATCAATATTTAACATCGAGTTACTCAAATTATTCGAGGAATCGTTTCAGCTCTAATTTACTGATTAGTTAGTGCAGCCTTACTACTCCTCCCAGTTCAAATGCGTTCAACGTCTATTACCGTCAGTTGCAGAGAATGAGTTAATAAGTAACGACGGAAAAAAAAAAAACTGCGATTAAAGCCATTGACTTTCACGCATTCTTATGCAGTTCAGCTTCTGCCCCCCGAGAGAAGTGGGCGATTCACATTTCCTCTCTTCGGATCATCTTTTATTCATGTCTCGTTTCACAGAGGAACTCCTCTTCCCTCAGCAGCGCCGCGGCCAGATGTAAACACCACTTGCTATTTATAGAAAATTCGGCCTGCCAATATGTCGTTTACCAAAGAATTCCCGGCTTTTCAGGAATGCCGCTCTGTTTCCTAGCCATACTTTCCTGTGTCAATTCAATGTCACGCAAAAAGCAGTACATACAGTAACATAAAACAATTGAAGGACTCTCAGTGGGATATTTTTGGGCCATCTTGTATTTCTCCTGATTGCTTCTTTTTCCTCTCCTTCTTTCAGGCTCGTAATGTAAACACGGGAGAGCTGGCAGCTATCAAAGTCATCAAACTGGAGCCAGGTGAGCACTTTCCCGTCATCCGCTGTGGAAATCTCATCTCACTTCATTGTTTTCAATGTCCCTATGAGGAGAAAGCGGCGTCTTCTGCATCAGTCATTACGGTGTCACTGTGTTCTCTTTAGGAGAAGACTTTGCTGTTGTCCAGCAGGAGATCCTGATGATGAAGGATTGTAAGCACTCCAACATCGTGGCCTACTTTGGCAGCTATCTCCGGTAAGAATATTTTCCATAGTTTACTGACGTGCATGTGTTTCTCTTTTTAGATAATGAGGGATGAAAAATGGTCGAGGAAAATGATAGGTGGAGCTTTGGACAAGGAATTGAGGCTTAGGGCGCTTTCACACCAGCACTGTTTAGTCCGTTTTAAAGGGACTGAAATTATTTTTCTCTGATAGTCCGCTTCATTTTGTAAATGCGAACGCGCATCTGAACTCTAGTTCAAACCAAACAAACGAACTCTGGTCCACTCAAAAATCGTCGATCTCGGTCCGCTGTTAGCGCACCCTGCATCGCTTGTGAATGCAGCTGGAGCAGGGTCAGCTTTTGCTTAAAAAGAAAAAAAAACAACAAGAGGCAATATTTTCGTGTTATGGCAAAATAGCTTTTGGCGTATGACCTTTTTTTTTTCTTTTTTCGGTATATAGCTTTTGGCATATGGCTTTTTTTTTTTTTTTTTTTTTTTTTTTTTACTTTTTTTGGATATGGTATTTTGTTTTTGGCATATGGCAAAATGGCTTTTGGCATATGGATTTTTTTTTGCAGGCAGACCAAGCACGTCTGTGCCACTGACAACCAAGCACAAAATGGCTTTTGGCATATGACATTTGTTTTGGTGTATGGCTTTTGACGTTTTTGGCATATGGCAAAATGGCTTTTTGTATATGGCATTTTTTGGCATATGATGGCTTTTTTTTTTTTTTTTTTTTTTGGTATATGGCAAAATGGATTTTGGCACATGGCATTTTTTTACCTATGGACTTGTTTTGGATATGGTATTTTGTTTTTGGCAAAGGGCAAAACGGCTTTTGGCATATGGAATTTTTTTGCAGGCAGGCAAAGCACGTCTGTGCCACTGACAACCATGCACAAAATGGCTTTTGGCATAAGACATTTGTTTTGGTATATGGCTTTTATTTGGCATTTGTCATTTTTTGGGACATTGCATTTTGTTTTTGGCATATGGCAAAATGGCTTTTGGCAGATGAAATTTTTTTGCAGGCTAAGGACATCTGTGCCATTGACGGCTGTGCACAATATGGCTTTTGGCATGTGACATTTGTTTTGGTATATGGCGAAATGGCTTTTGGCATATGGTAGTTTTTTTTTTGTATATGGCAAAATGGCTTTTGGGATATGGCATTTCTTTTAGGAATATGGCGTTTGGCATATGGCACTTTTTTGGTGTATGACAAAATGGATTTTGGTACATAGCATTTTTTTGACACATGGCATTTTTGGGGGAATATGCCAAAATAGCTTTTGGCATATGGTATTTTTTGTGGCATATGGCAAAATGACTTTTTTCATATGGCATATTTTTGTATGTGGCAATTTGTTTTTGGCATATGGAAAAATGGCTTTTTTGAATATGGATTTTTTTTTGGGGGGGGGGCATGTGGCAAAAGGGCTTTTGGTATATGGCTTTTGGGGGGGGGGGGGTTGTTTGGCATGTGGCATTTCTTTGCAGGCCATGCAAGTCCATGCCATTGACGGCCATGCACGTCCGAATTTCCCATTCATTTTGAATGGCAGAAAAACGCGTGGGTGTGATGTTTGACCATACACTTACCATTACGACGTTTTTTTCTGCAATTAGATGAATCGAAAATTTGGACGTCCAAGACTGTCAATCGCACCGCCTTACTTGGGTGACAGTTGAATGTCAGTGTCCTGTAAAAACCATTTTGCCATATTAAAAAAATGCCAGATGTAAAAAAAAAATGTCATATGCCAAAAGCATGTGTTATCGGCCCTGCAGAAATTCTGAATGTAGAGATGTTCGTACGTAAAGGTACCACTGTAATTGAAAGCTTAAAACATGCCATTTAAGACGCCAGCAATCGATTAAACTTTAGATCAGGTTTAGTCCCGCGCACTGACTTTGATCGGTGAGTTTGACAGATGAAATAAATTCATGAAGTGCTGCAACATGTGTCCATTAAGTAATTAATGAAATAGTGACAATTAAGTACTTATTTAAACATGTATTTATATGTTTCATTTGGTCCCATTTGGTCATCAATACGACACAACTCCTGTGAAGCTAAAATTTATGGTAGTTTAACCACTTTAAGCTGGAAGAAGTTAATAAATTGAAAAATTAACAACAGTATGCTACGTTTGCTGTGACATGATGCAGATGTACCCGATGTATAAACTCTATGTGTTTGTGTGCAGACGTGACAAGTTATGGATCAGCATGGAGTACTGCGGGGGAGGTTCTCTCCAAGACATCTATCATGGTGACGCACACATTCTGATTGTTTATGTGTTAGTCACATCTGCTCCTCTTCTTACTGACCTTTCACTCTCTGGCTTTTTTAGTAACTGGGCCTTTGTTAGAGTCTCAAATAGCCTACATGTCACGGGAGACCCTGCAGGTAAGCGTATGCTGCAAATACTTGCTTGCATCTCTGTTGTTATTATTGCCATAACAGCTATTGTGTGCTTGTTTTGGCAGGGTTTATACTACCTTCACAATAAAGGCAAAATGCACAGAGACATCAAGGTGAATTTGCTCACAACTTTCTCTGCGATATTTATACTGAATGTGGTGGTGGTTTTCATTAATTTTTGAAGAAATTGCATCAACAGGGATTTCAGGGAAGTCACTTCAATAAAAAAAAATTGTTTTTGATTGCAAAAATAAATTTGAAACAAAAAAAGCATTTGAAAACTATTTTTCTTGATTGAAACAAATTTCACTTCGCGGTTTTCACTTATTGCGGCGGGTTCTGGTCCCCATTAACCGCGAAAAACGAGGGATCCCTGTATTTCTGAAAAGCTTTAAGAAGCAAGAGTCATTCCCACCACTCGTCGGGCCGGTGTTGTGCCGACACCGGCCGTCAGCTCAAGTCCCAGCCGAAAATAACGCGTCTCGGGCGAACGACGGAAGCAATGCGAGGCGCCCCCCTCCATCCGAGAGCATGCTGCTTAATTTGACTCAACAGTGTGTTTCTTCATTTATATTACCGCTTAATACACAAGCTTGACGCCAATTTAACGGGAGCTATTTTTTCACGGGAGATTTGGCTAGCTCTGGCAGTGTTCAACGCAAGTTGCAAAGAATGGCAGTAACTTTACTATATCGCAAAATATGAAAACGATTGAAACCATTACTCACCAAATTCAATCTGCTGGCAAATACAGGGAAGTGTGTATGCTGCGCTCTGGTCTGCCCCAGTGTGGATAAGGCCTGCTTTTTGTTTTCGCAGCTTTTCAATGCAACCAAAGGCTCTCCAAGCACTCCATTTACACGTAGAGTGCGCGCGATTGGAATAATGGAACGCTGTTTTGGCCGATGATTGGTTCTCGTCTGCGAATCATCTCGAAGGCCTTTCTGACTGTCCAAGTGTCACTTTTATAAAGAACCGATTTATTAAGTGCTCAGTTTACGTACTAAGTTAATCACATGATGATAATAATAATAATAATAATTAAATAAAACCTTCCGACCCCCCCCCCCCCCCCCCCCAAATAATTTCTCCTCGGATCTACGCAATTCACGTAGGTCGCCCTTTTTGACTTCAAAACGGCGAATTTCGCCGAAAGGTGAGAGATTTTCATGCCTGCATAGCACAGCTATGAGTCTGGTGTACCAGGCTAGTAGTCCCGTCTATGAGCGCGACCTGTTGGCGCGTGTGTCTGTGTGTGTGCACACACGCACGCGTGCGCTCTCTGGCTCGCGCGGGTAGTAGAGTGGAGTGGGCTACAGCTGTGTAATCGGCTGACTGACGCATCTGATTATTATCTTTTCTTTTCTTTTCGGTGGGGGGGGGCATTGGTGGGAAACACTGTTCTGTATAAAAATTTGGTGTTCAAAAAGTCTTTTTTTTTTTTTTTCAAACTTGAGTCTTGAAAAAGAGAGCGTCGTCCTGTAATCACTGCCGTCTTATATTCGGGCCAATACAGTATTATCTGGAGTAACGCTACTCTTACTTGAGTATAATTTTTCGCTACTCTACCCACCTCTGGTAGCTTCACACTTTTTTTCTTGTCATTAAATGTTGATGCAGAAAACCGAAGAGGCAAAATGTTAGTTTCAGATGATTAATTGCCACTTTTTTTATTATTTTATTTTATTATTATTATTTTTTTTATAAAGACAGTGTAAACATACTGCGTTCTCTTGTCTAGTTCAGTTGAAACACGCTGTTATATAGTTTATCCTGACATGCCTTTTGTCTCTAACAGGGTGCCAACATCCTTTTGACAGACAACGGTTATGTCAAACTAGGTGAGAGGAATCTGCCATTTGGCCATTTGGGGATTCTTTTTTGGTCATAAATCCCTCATTTCATTCATTTTTCTCTTATAGCCGACTTTGGTGTATCAGCACAGATCACTGCAACTCTGGCCAAGAGGAAGTCATTCATTGGAACACCTTACTGGTGAGTTATTGATGTTTTTTTGGGGGGCGTACACACTGCAGCAATCTATCCTCTCTGGAGTCAGAATGAAAGAATTTGATTGATTAGTTGATGAAACAGCACTTCTTTTTCAACCTTAATGAATGGGGCCATGTGTTTGGCACGCTCTCTCGCGTCAGGATGGCTCCAGAGGTGGCGGCAGTGGAGAGGAAAGGAGGTTACAACCAGCTGTGTGATATCTGGGCCGTGGGCATTACCGCAATAGAGCTGGCCGAGTTGCAGCCGCCCATGTTTGAGCTGCATCCCATGAGGTGTGTGGGAGTCTTGTTTAATGCTTTCAATGAATGCTCATTGGCAGCCATTGCCAATGAGCGCCTCAAATCCATTTTGACTGGGAGAGGCTGCCAGCAAACGGTTATCAACCAAAATGGAAACACATTTTTATATATATGAATACACATTACCGTAATTTCCCGAATATAACGCACACTTTTTTCCCCCCAAATCAACTTGTAAAATCGTGGTGCGCATTATAAACGGGTACATGGATGGAGACAGAAATATATATATATTACATATATAAACCAATTTTTTTTAATTGACACGGCCACGTTGTGTTGAAGAAACGTATGCGGCGACCCGTTACCGACCATTACGGCACGTGACGTCACCATTTTGCTTCGGTAATACTTCACTCAAACCGGCTGACTGATTTCGTCTGTGTTAAATTCTGCTTTTTTCACTCTTCATAAAGCACATAATTTAGTTTCTTGAACTCATTTGAGTCAACGTTTATTGCAGCTCAGCAACTCGGACCTTAACAAATGTAACCACGCAGACTTCCTGTGTGTGTCCGTCAACTATATCTGTCCCTCGGGAAACTCAAACCCAAATAACAATAGTTCCTATCGTTACTGTCGTGTCGACAGCGATGAGCTCTCACGGATTTCCGACTTACGTTCGTTCTCACTTTCATTTTACCGTATCAATCCATGGAAGAAACATTTATTCATCATGATGAAAGGAGCAAGCCTTTAAAAGAAAAGTCGCATCTGTTTTGTTTTCTCCTTGATTCTGGTAAGTTGGAGAAGTTGTCAAATCATATTATTACCGTAAATATTGTCAGTTTATGGTAATGTTTTGAACTACCAATATGCTTGTGCTGTGTTTCACCAGTCAGTCAGTAAAATGACATTTCTGTATCTGTACAAGAGCTCTGTTTTCTTGTATTCTTCTATTTATTGGTGCTAAAATTAGGGTGCGCGTTATAAACGGGTACAATAATTTTCCCTGGATTTTACAAGTAAATTTGGGGTGCGCATTATACACGGGTGCGCCTTATATTCGGGAAATTACGGTATTTTTAATTGACAACTGGCATCCACCTACCAAATGTCGATATTGTCACTTCCATGACCTAAAATGTTATGTCCACACAACTGGACGCTATGTCATTATGAAGTTTTTTTTTTTTTTTTTTTCAAATGACCAAAAATAGTCGCTAGCCATTACAGGTGGGAATCTTTGGGCACCGAACGATTCGATTACGATTCAGAGGCCCCGATTCGATTATAAATCGATTATTGATGCACCACAACCCCCCCGCTTTTAATTTTTTGTACACTAGTTCCAAAATTGTTCAAAAATCCTCTCAGGCTAAACAAACTACTATTTCAGTATCAAGTTAACCGTTAAAAACAGTAAATAAAATACTCAAGTCTCCATTCTGTATCGGCAAACTACATTCAGTTAATTTAATATTGTGAATCAACCGTTAAAGTTGTTAAAATTGCTCCCGTTATTCCATAATTTCCCTTCTGTCTACTTTCGACGTGAAAGTTTTAAAACTTTTTTTTTTTTAGATAAAAAGTAATTAGGTTCGCTACAACAGAGCCTTCTAGAGAAGTCTACTGCTTTAAGATGGCGCCTGTTTACTAGCGCGGGAAAGTCTGTCATTTCGCATCTATTTCTTGGTATATGATCGAACACGGCCGTCGTCTGTCATTTCACATCTAGTTCTAGATATATGTGATATCTACCATAGCCGTATGTTGCCGTATGTTTGTAGCGGCTGACGGCCGCAGTCAGGTATTTTTTTTTTTTTTTTTTTATTATCTAGCGGCATGAGTTTGAACATGATATTTACTCTCGGTCCGTTCCTCATTGCGTCCTGAAGACCGTGCTGACTGTGTTTTTTTTCCACTTTACCTGGTATAATTCAATAATCGGAATTTGGATGTTTGTGAATCGTTCTCGAAGCTTCCACGGCCGAATCGCGAATAATCTAAGAATCGGAAATTTCGCACGCCTCTACTAGCCATATGAAGGGTTAACTGTGATTGTGCAATGATTGCTCACAACCATTAAATCTCTATTTATTTTCACAGAGCTCTTTTTTTAATGACTAAGAGTAATTTCCAGCCACCCAAGTTGAAAGACAAGGTCAAGTGGTAAGGCGCTCTTCCCGTATCCAATAAAGATGACACCAGCACTTTTGTCATTGATATTCCGTAACATATTCTGCACCGCAGGACAGACAACTTTCACCATTTTGTAAAAGTAGCCCTGACCAAGAACCCAAAGAAGAGGCCAACAGCAGAGAAACTACTACAGGTGAGTAGCTTGTCGGTGTGTGACAATATGTCGAAAATGTGATATACGCTGCTGGCCAAAAGTATTGGCACCACTGCAATTCTGTCAGATAATTCTCCCAGAAAATGATTGCAATTACAAATGCTTTGGTAGTAATATCTCCATTGATTTTGTTTGCAATGAAAAAACACAAAAGAGAATGGAAAAAAAAAAAACGAAATCATTATCATTTTACACAAAAGTCCAAAAATGTGCCGGACAAAAGTATTGGCACCCTCAGCCTAATACTCGGTCTTAAACAATTTTTTAAACAGCAAAACTCTATCTGGAGGTGAGAGCACGCGAGAGCAGAATTACAGACGCCATGACTTGAACGAGATATTATCGCGTACTTACCTTGTTTTGATCCGAAAACTCCATGTAGCATGTATCACTGATTGTCAAGACACAGCTGTGACTGGCCACAGCTGGATTTTTGGGGGATTTTATGAGTGAAACATGGTAATATAACAAGGGTCGCGATGCAGAAATCGCAGACATCAAGGAGTGGTCGAGATTTTCTTTTTCATATACAGTGCCCTCCATAATTATTGGCACCCCTGGTTAAGATGAGTTTTTTGGCTTCTAATATTTTTTTTTTTCTAAATAATATGGGACCTTAATGGAAACAAAGAGAAAAATCCAACCTTCAATACAAGTGCATTTATTCAGTGGGAGACAAAGTCCCACATAAAGAAATAATTATTTGACATCAAATAATGTGTGTCACAATTATTAGCACCCCTGGTGTTAATACTTTGTACAACCCCCTTTTGCCAACAAAACAAGGTCTGGGGACTGAGATGACCATGGGAGGAGCTTGATTTTGTGTCTGGTGAACCATTTCTGTGTAGATTTGCCCATATGTTTAGGGTCATTGTCTTGCTGAAAGACCCAGTGACGACCCATCTTCAGCTTTCGGGCAGAGGGCAACAGATTTTGATTTAAAATGTCCTGGTATTTCAAAGCATTCATGATGCCATGCACCCTAACAAGGTTCCCAGGGGCTTCGGAAGCGAAATAGCATCACTGACCCACCCCCATACTTCACAGTGGGTATGAGGTGCTTTTCAGCATGCGCATCTTTCGTGGTACGCCAGACCCACTTAGAGTGTTTGTTGCCAAAAAGCTTAATCTTGGTCTCATCTGACCAAAGCACACGGTCCCAGTTGAAGCCTGGGACCGTGTGTATTTTTGTGTGACAGCTTGAACTTGTTTGGATGTTAGTTGAGGTTCTTTATCCACCGTCCGCACAATCTTTCGTTGAAATCTCTCGTCAATTTTTTTTCCCGTCCACATCTTGGAGGTTAGCCACAGTGCCGTGGACTTTACACTTACTGTGCATGGTAGACACAGGAACATTCCGGTCTTTGGAGATGGACTTGTAGCCTTGAGATTGCCCATGCTTCCTCACAATTTTGCTTCTCAAGTCCTTAGACAGTTCTTTGGTCTTTTTTTCTTTTCAATGCGGTACACATAAGGACACAGGACAGAGGTTGAGTCAACTTTAATCCATTTAATCTGGCTGAAAGTGTGATTTACTTATTGCCACTACCTGTTATCCTGTGGCACAATTTTCCTTCTGAAGTCTTCTTTCTTTTCTCCATGCTCAATTTGGTACGCACAACGACACAGGACAGAGGTGGAGTCAAATTTAATACATTTTAACTGTCTGCAAGTGTGATTTTAGTTATTGCCACCACCTGTTTTGTGCCACAGGTAAGTAGCAGGTGCTGGTAATTACACAAATTAGAGAAGCATCACATGATTTTTCAAAGGGTGCCAATACTTTTGTCCGGCCCATTTTTGGAGTTTTGTATAAAATGGGGGGAAAAAATCATTATCATTCTCTTTTGTGTTTTTTCATTGCAGGCAAAATAAATGAAGATATTACTACCAAAGCATTTGTAATTACAGTCATTTTCTGGGAGAAATTGAGCATTATCTGACAGAATTGCAGGTGTGCCAATTCTTTTGCCCAGCAGTGTAATAGTTACTAATAACAATAAACCAAGGAAGCCAAAAAATCGCATCCACTTGCTCTGAAAAACTGCCATGAAAAGAGCCAAATGATCCGGTATCTAATATCGTCAATGGCCGATTCGATTGCTAACACGAAGACACATCACATTTAGCGCCACTGAAGTCATTGTGAGTTGAGAACTCAATTGGCTGGAATGTATCTTATAATAGGAAGCAGGTTTTTCACATTGACTGTGATTTCTCAAGAATTTCTTCAGTATGCTAATAATAGATTTGCAAATAGTAGCCGCTTGTTTGCGCAGAGAGTCGATTTAATGGCTGTAAAATGAAACTTTGGGCCAAAAACTTAAAAGCCTGGCTTCCTGTCTTTTCAGCACCCGTTCGTGTCTCAGCCTTTGAGCAGGACGCTGGCTAAAGAGCTGCTGGACCGAGCCAAAAACCCCGACCACAACAACTACAACGACTTTGACGACGACGACCCCGAACCGGAGGTAAACTCAGACCTTTTATTTGTACTCAAACCAGAAATAGGGTTGATGAGCCAAAGACAGATTCAATCAATCAATCAATCAACTTTATTTGTATAGCACATTTAAAAATCCGCCAAGGAGACCAAAGTGCTTTACATAGCAAAACACAGCAAAATAAGTCAACTTTGAAAAATAAAACAAACACATAAAATAAAATAAATAAAAGACAAGGTCATAAACTGTCATTGCACATTAAAAGCTGAAGAAAAATAAAATGTTTTAAGACGTGATTTAAAATCCGTAAGTGAGGGGGCCTGTCTAATAGTAAGTGGTAATTGGTTCCACAGCCTGGGCGCCATCACCGCAAATGCACGGTCACCCCTAAGCTTCAGCCTTGATCTTGGGACTACTAGAAGCAGGTGGTCAGCTGATCTGAGGGTTCTGGTTGGACTGTAAGGCTGAAGCAGTTCTGACAAATATGGCTTATATTATTCCATGTGGTACAAGGGGAACAACAGTGCAAGAATGAAATAAATAAATATTGGAATAAATAAATAATTAAATGAATAAATAATGAAGTAAAATTCATTCATTTTCTATACCGCTTATCCTCACTAGGGTCGCGGCAAAATAAAAAAAAATAATTAAATGAAAATAAAGATTAAAATAAATAAATAAAAATTGAAATAATTGAATGTTACACTAAATAAATATATATTGGAATAAATAAAGGATGAAATAGATAAATAAAATGGAAATAAATGTTGAAATATTGAAATAAAAAATGGAATACATAAATTAAAAAATGGAAATAAATATACATCGAAATAAGAAAATAATTATTGAAATTATGAAATGTTGAAATTAAAAAAATCATGTTGAAATAATGAAATTAAAAAAAAAATGTTGAAATAAATAAAATGGAAATGTTGAAATAATTAAATAAAATATTAAATACATAAATAATAATGGAAATAAATAAATTTAAATTAAAGCAAAAATTGAAATAAAAATTAAAATACCTAAAAATTGAAATAATTACTTAAATACTGAAATAAATAGTATGTATTAGAATAAGTAAAATGAAAATAAATGTTGAAATAATGAAATAAAAAATTAAATACGTAAATAAAAATGGAAATAAATGAATATAAATTGAAACAAGCAAAGATTGAAATAAATAAATAATTACTGAAATAATGAAATAAATAAATAATGGAATAAATAATATGTATTAGAATAAATAAAATGGAAATACATGTTGAAATAATGGAATACAAAATTGTATACATAAATAAAAATGGAAATAGATAAAAAATAAATTGAAATGAATTGGTAAAAAGTGAAATAAATAAGTAAATAAAAACATAAATAAATATTGAAATAAATAAATGTTGAAGTAAATCAAATGGATGTACGTGTTGAAATAATCAAATAAAAAAATTTAATACATAAATAGTAATGGGAATAAATAAATTAAATTAAAAGTAAAGTAAATATTGAAATAGAAGCGTTTTAATGACACATTTGATAATTTATTCCATTGTGTATTGATTTCATTTTTGCACTGCCGGTCTACCATAAATACACAGTTGTCTGTAAAGTCAAAACCACTTGTCAAAAATTAGTAGATATCTTTACATTTGAGCAAAAATATGTATACTATTGTGCTGCTGCTTTTTCTTACACTGAATAGTTTTCGGTTGCAGCACCACTTGATCATAATTGTTATATAATTCATCCAAATAATTAAAAATATATGATGTTGTTCTATATCGATATCGTAATATGAAATAGTGCATTTTGTGATTGATTTTTCTTTCCCATATATCGCACAGCAGTACGTGACAACACGATGGTAGTAATAATTTTTTTTTTTTTTTTAAATTTTTACTGGATATTGCTTTTTCCCCTTCCCAAAACATCTCTCATCTGTTCTCAATTCATCAAATTCCTTCCGCATTCTTCCAGCATCCTTAATTTCTCCATTGCACTCCCTCACTAAATGCTCTCCACTCTTTTGTCACCTCCATCTTGCAGCGCTTCCTCCTTTCCTCCTTCTTTCCTTTCCTCTCCTCCCCTCTCTTCTGTTCTTGTCTGCCTTCCCACCATCCTCTACCTTCCTCCTCCTCCTCCACAGTTTAAGTACAGGGGTCACTTCCTACCCGTAAGCCCCGGCGCTCGGCGTCCGCCACGCTTTCTCGCCCGTCGGAAGGTACCGCCCCGGGCTGCTGTGTCTGCAGTGATGTGAAATCTTAACAAAAGCGCTTGTGATTTGTATTGAAGTGTTCCTTTACTGGTGTTGTTTTGGAGATGTACTATTTTTTTTAGTTTCTGGTTTTTAGGGCTGCCATGAACGAACGACTAAGAGAAAAACGTATCGATTATCAAATTGATTGACAACTAGTGGTATTGTTGTGCTCATTTTTTGATTGACAACTAGTGGTATTGTTGTGCTCATTTTTTAAGCATGTCATTGACAACAATAGATATCCAATTCATTTAAACAGGGAGGTTGGCTTTAAAAGCATTGACGGTTCGAGAACAGTCAAAATGGATTGGATGTCTTGTGCCGTCAATGGGCAGCTGCTTGTTTGTTTGTTTTTAAACAAAAAAGGAGAAAAATATTTTCTATTGTTCTATTTTTCATTCTTTACATTTTTATGAAAAGGGAAAAAAACTGTTGAAAAACACAGAAAAACGCTATCCATATTCACCACGACAGAAATGGGGGAAACCAAGAAGACATTGGGGCCACCCCTAAACCAAAAAAAAGTTCAGTGTCACGTTTTTACATGATAATTATTACATTTTTATATGATAGTTGTCACGTTTCTTACATGATACAGTGGTATGAAAAAAATATCTGAACCTTTTGGAATTTCTCACATTTCTGCAAAAAAATCACCATCAAATGTGATCTTTGTCAAAATCACACAGATGAAAAAACAGTCTCTGCTTTAACAAAAACCACATAAACATGTATTTAATGAGGATAATATGCAAACAATGACAAAGGCGTAAATATTAGTAAGTGAAACGTCACATTTAATATTTTGTGCCCCCCTTTTGGCAGCAATAACTTCAACCAGACGCTTCCTGAAGCTGCAGATCAGTCTGGCATATCAGTCAGGACTAATCTTGGCCGATTTTTCTCGACAAAACTGCTGTAGGTCAGTCAGATTCCTGGGATATCTAGCATGAATCGCTGTCTTCAGGTCATGCCACAGTATCTCAATAGGGTTCAAGTCTGGACTTTGACTTAGCCACTCGAGAAGGGTTCTTCTGAAACCATTCTGAAGTTGATTTACTTCTGTGTTTTGGATCATTAACTTGCTGCAGCTTTTTAGCTTCAACTGTCTGACAAACAGCGTCAGGTTTTCCTCCAAAACTTTTGAATTCAATCTTCCATTAATGATTGCACGTTGTCCAGGCCCTGAGAAAGCAAAACAGCGGTGGGGATGAGCTGTTGATGTTGGTGAGCTGTTCCATTTTTCCTCCACACATGACGTTGTCTGTTACTCCCAAACGATTCAACTTTGGTTTCCACAAAATATTTTGCCAAAACTTCTGTGAAGTATCCAAGTGCCTTTTTGCAAACATTAAACAAGCAACAATGTTTTTTTTTGTTTGTTTTTTTTTAGATGGCAGTGGCTTCCTCTGTGGAGTCCTTCCATGAACACCATTCTTGGCCATAGTTTTACATATAGTTGATGTGTGCACAGAGATATTGGACTGTGCCAGGGATTTCTGTAAGTCTTAAGCAGACACTCTTGGGTTCTTTTTTACCTCTCTGAGTATTCTGCGCTGAACTCTTGGCGTCATCTTTGGTGGACGGCCACAGAAGCAACAGTGCCAAACTTCATCTTCTCTGACTGTCGATTGATAAACATTCATCATTGATTTGGCCAGGTGTGTATTTTATAGTGGGCAGAGCAGCTTTAAACCGCTCATCAGTGATTGGGCATACACCTGACTTAAATAGTTTGGTAAAAATTGGTTACAGTTGCTCTTTAAGTCTCCTTAGGCATAGGGTTTACTTACTTATTTTTGCCCTTCAGTATAATATGATAACCTATTAATATTTGGGTGGTTTTAGTTAAAGCAGACTGTTTTTTCATCTGTGTGATTTTGACAAAGATCGGATCACATTTGATGGTGATTTTATGCAGAAATGTGAGAAATTCCAAAAGATTCAGATACTTTTTCATACCACTGTAGTTACCACATTTCATAGCTACTTCATTGCGGCATGATAGTTAATATGCTTCTACAAAATCACATTTTTACATTCGATCATGTTCATTCGATCATGTTTTTGCATGATGGTTTATCCTGTTTTACATGATAGTTATCACATTTTTTTCATGTAAAAACGTGATACTTGACTTTTTTTTTTGGTTGACAGCAATATGCCTTCGTCAAAAGAAATAAATACGCTCTTATTTATTTGTAATCGTTTTTTTTTTTTTTTTTTACAATTTTATTTAATAGATGAGTGAGGAAAAAAAGGTCGATCTCCGATTCTCACATTTTCTGAACGTTTCGCAGTTATATTGCAAAAATGCTACTTTTCTGATTGTTTTATTCCCCATTGGCTACCATTGACGACAGTAGACGTCCAATCCGTTTATAATGAGTTAAGCATGGTGTGTGGCTGCTTGCGTTGTTATGAATTAGAACTTGTATTAAAAAGTTGTGTAAACTGTTTTTCCCCTTTCCCCCAGTTCATTCTTTTTTAATTAAGGATTTAAAACCCATTGTGAACATTTTTATCGTCTTGGACTTCATCTCACAGTGTCAATATAAATCTTCTCCAGTTGGGAGCTTTTGTTCGATTTGATTGCGTTGACCTTGTTGCTGCGTGCAGCTGTCTCTTTTTGCCGTGTCATCAAATTCCCACCGGAGGGAAATCGCAAACATGTTTTGTTTTTCACCTTGCCTAATCTTCTCGAGTGGCCACCGCTCCATTTCATTTTTTTGTCTCTGTTTTCCATGTTTGTTCTCACAGTCTCCAGTGTCCGTCCCTCACCGGATTCGCTCCACCAGCAGAAGCACCCGAGAAGGAAAGACGCTTTCTGAGATTAACTGTGAGTTTCTACACGGATTAATGAGTGTATGCACAAGAGGCGTGGGAACCTCTGGGCAGCTCACGATACGATGCGATTTGCGTTTACAAGGCTCATGATAATCTCACCATATGGCGAGACAACAGTTAACGATACATGGGTCAGGAAAACATTCTAGGACAGGGGTCCCCAACCTTTTTTGCACCACGGACCGGTGGGATTTGGGTCTTTTATTTTCACGGACCGGTGTTCTGTCAAATTTTGCATTTTGCTCCCAAAGCTTTTGTCGCGGTGAAAAGGCCCTCTTTTATATTCAGTTGGACTCTCAATGTTATCCAAAGGTGCAAAAAAACTATTTACATCATAAACATACATGTACAACACGAAAATGGCATAAATTAATGCTTAACGACGGGGCGAAGTCGTTAAGTGAGAGAGCTGTGTGCAGTTGTTGTGTGCAGCTAACATGGCAAACGTAAGTTAATACCGTATTGGCCTGAATATAAGACTGGCCTTATTATAAGACAACCCCCTCTTTTTCAAGACTCAAGTTTGAAAAAAGACCTTTTGTACACCATATTCATTTTTATACAAAAAATACAGTACATCTGAAACAAATGATTATAACAATACATTTGAGAGAAAAAGCATGTTATTTTGCCTCATTCAAATCTTAATATCTGAACATTTAAATATGTAAACAAAAGTACAATCACATTTGTAAATGAATGGCTTTTGAAATGTAAATGACCCAAATTTTAGGGCTGTCAAAATTATCACGTTAACAGGCGGTAATTAATTTTTTAAATTAATCACGTTAAAATATTTGACGCAATTAACGCACATGCCCCGCTCAAACAGATTAAAATGACAGCACAGTGCAATGCCAACTTGTTACTTGTGTTTTTTTTGGAGTTTTGTCGCCCTCTGCTGGCGCTTGGGTGCGACTGATTTTATGGGCTTAAGCAACCATTAACATTGTGTAATTATTGATATCAACAATGGCGGGCTTCTAGTTTATTTTTTGATTGAAAATTTTTAGGGCTGTCAAAATTATTGCGTTAACGGGCGTTAATTAATTTTTTAAATTAATCACGTTAAAATATTTGACACAATTAACGCAGATGCCCCGCTCAGACAGATTTAAATGACAGTACAGTGAAACGCTCACTTGTTGTGTTTTGTGGAGTTTTGCCGCCCTCTGCTGGCGCTTGGGTGCAACTGATTTCATAGGCTTCAGCACCCATGAGCATTGTGTAAGTAATTATTGACATCAACAATGGTGGGCTACTAGTTTATTTTTTGATTGAAAATTTTACAAATTTTATTAAAACAAAAACATTAAGAGGGGTTTTAATATAAAATTTCTATAACTTGTACTAACATTTATCTTTTAAGAACTACAAGTCCCTCTATCCATGGATCGCTTTAACAGAATGTTAATAATGTTAATGCCATCTTGTTGATTTATTGTTATAATAAACAAATACAGTCCTTATGTACCGTTTGTTGAATGTATATATCCGCCTTGTGTCTTATCTTTTCATTCCAACAATAATTTACAGAAAAATATGGCATATTTTATTGATGGTTTGAATTGCGATTAATTGCGGTTAATTACGATGAATTAATTTTTAAGATGTAATTAACTCGATTAAAAATTTTAATCGTTTGACAGCCCTAATATATATATAACAGAAACGGTAACAGTGGCAGTCAGATACCATTGTAATTCTTTTCAGATCGTTCATTGTCAGACAGAAGCATTACGGCACAACGTTATGCAAAAAAAAAAAAAAAGTTAAAAATATAAAAATGGCTTACCTCTTTGTCCTCTGAAAGACCATGCCAACCCAACAAAATGTTTACTGCCTATGAAATGTAAATGGATTCACCGAGCTGGTGTTAAAAGTCCGCGCAAGATGATTTGGTCTTCACATTTTTTCCTCCTGAGTTTTTGGTTTCCGGAAACGTATGAAGAAAACATCCTTCATGTGTCTAGAGTCGTTTCTACAAGTTCCAATAAAGCAATGCGTGATCGGCATGTTCGGTTTTGAAAGATTACCGGAGAAAAGTGGCACAAATTACGTCGTTTCTATGCGAGGGCGGGTCTATAATGTCCCACTTCGGCTTTACTTCCGCTTTACGATGCGACGTCATGGTCTAAAAATAGCATGCGTGCGGTACGCCATTGGCCTGCCAACTCTCCTGACCTGAACCCCATAGAGAATCTGTGGGATATTGTGAAGAGGAAGTTGAGAGACACCAGACCCAACACCCATGCCACGCCGCATTGAAGCAGTCATTTCTGCAAAAGGATTCCCGACCAAGTATTCAGGACATAGCTGATATAATTAATTGAAGGTTGACTTTTTTTGTATGAAAAGCACTTTTTTGTATTGGTCGGATGAAATATGCTCATTTTTTGAGATAAGGATTTTTGTTTTTTTCTTGACTTTAGCCAAAATCATCAATATTAAAACAATAGAAGGCTTGAACTACTTCAGTTGTGTGTAATGAATCTAAAATATATGAAAGTCTAATGTTTATCAGTACATTACAGAAAATAATGAACTTCATCACAATATGCTAATTTTTTGAGAAGGACAATAAGCCGCAGGATTCAAAATGAAGGAAAAAAAGTAGTGATTTATAGTCCGAAAATTACGGTAGTTAGGAATGTAAGAATATTCACTAGCATGATTTGTCCTTGTTTCCCCAGTCGGTCAGGTGAAATTTGACCCTCCATTGCGGAAGGAAACGGAACCTCATCATGAACCGGTGAGTTTTAACATTTCTGATGACGTCACTTCACTCCTTCACCTCCTCAGTGCTTAGTCCAAGAGAACCAGCGCCATTGACTTCGTATAATTCACTCATTTGCTGCCATTGACGGTGCTAGATGTCCAACCCATTTACACTGGGAAGGCTGGCAGCGAATGAACGAACGTTCATTCGCTGCCAGCCTTCCCAGTGCAAATGGGTTGGGTGTCTACTCATGATAAACTCATTTGAAGAGTTTTAATTTCATGTTTAATACCCACGCGATTGCACGTTTATCATCGTCAATGGCACTGGAAGAGTTAACGCCACTTTAGAACCGCTATATCACATTGTCGGGTCTCTTTTTTTTTTTTTTTTTTTTTTGGTGTACATTTCTGTTTCAAAGTATTTAATTGGGTGCTCCACAATGTGCCTTGGAGGAAGTTTGGGCTTTTCAGAGGCATGAAATTGGGTTATTGGAAGTTTTTAAACACGTTGTTGCTCTTGGAGTGCATTTTTCACGTTAAATATTGCAGGAGAGAATTGGAAATCGGACAATGGCCGGTATTGGGCTCATCCACAATCAACATTTATCACTTTTGTTTGTTTGTTCGTTCACCTGTCACAATTCATATTTGAAATTACAGCTGAAGTTCATTGTTATAACAATCACTTTCTAGAGCATTTCATCCAATACAGCATGGTCTTCTGTTTTTTTTTTCTGTTCCTGACCTGTTTGGTTTTGTGGCTTTTAGCTGTTGCGCACCGTTTTGTGATTCATAAATTATTACCATGTGACTTTGGAGGATTTGTTGACAAGTCTCTTTAGCCTTAGGGTTCGGACTGCAGCTATCGAATTAGGGCTGCAGCTATCGAATATTTTAGTAATCGACTGAAAATTCTATCGATTAATTGAGTAATCGGATAAAACAAATATATTTTTAGGTGAAGAGCAATTATAAATATACATGAGGAAACAAGACATTTCATCTAATCTTGAACCATTTTCAGTCAATCAATGTCTTTATTTTCGATGTATATTGTTGAAAACAGCCAACAATTGCATATCAGATGTAACTAGAATTTAAAACAAAAAGACTAATTCACTGCTTTCACTCAAAAAACTTTGTGTCAAGCCAGATTTAAGTTCTAGTTAAGTTTTAAGTTAGTCTAAACTGTAAGTCCTGATAGGATTTTGAGTTTTTGCAGTGTTCAAAATAAATACAGGCTGTATTGGAGCACATTATGCTACTTGGTGTTTTATCCAGCAATGACTACTGAGCTAAAATTGATAGTTAGCATGATTAAGTTTTTATTTTACACCCTCATCACTCCACAATGCTATGTTATGTTAAAGCCTGTATGTAAGACACGTTAGCCACGCATCGACAGTGGTCATAATTAATTGAAACCTAGCACTCCGCAGGGCTAACGTTACGTGAGCTAGTAGCGACAGTAACGTTAATCTTATTTATTAGCGCTTAGTGTTCTTTATTAGCGCTTAGTGCTCTACTGCTTTAAGATGGCGGCTGTTTACTAACGCTGCCCAGACGCGGCCGAGTCTGTCATTTCGCATCTAGTTCAACATACATGTGATCTCTATGAGACGCATCAGACGCTACATTTTACCAACGTAGCATCGTGCGGGCTAGTATTTAGCAACGTCGGCGTCGTTTGTGGCGGCTGTCGGCTGCAGTAAGTTTTTTTTTTTTTTTTCCCCCCCTTCTTCCTCTCCGCACGTGACAGCGCGTTGTCCCGCATTAAAAGTAGTCCGAGCAAAACGTGATGCTTAGAGCTGTCAAAATAAACGATTACTCGAGGTGAATAAAATTACTCGGATCAGTTTTTAAACTCGAGTTACTCGAGTTGCTCGAGTACTCGTTTCAGCTCTATATCGAATATTTTAGTGATCGAGTATTCGACTGAAAATTCTATCGATTAATCGAGTAATCGGATAAAACATTTTTTCAGTAAAGAGCAATTATAAATATACATAAGAAAACAAGACATTTCACCTAAGATTGAACCATTTTCAGACATTCAATGTCTTTATTTTTTATGTACATTGTTAAAAACAGCCAACAATTGCATCTCAGACGTGACTAGAATAAAAAAAAAATTTTTTTTTAACTAATTCACGGCTTTCACTCAAAAAACTTCCAGATCTTATTAAAAAAAAATATATATTTCTTACCAAAAAATATAATTACGTTTATACACATCACTTTAAAAGTTCAGTGTTTTCCCCACGTGTTCCAATTGAATTTCCATTTGTGTCAAGCTATTTTTAAGTTCTATTTAAGTTTTAGGTTAGTCTAAATTTTAAGTCCTGATAGGATTTTGAGTTTTTGCAGTGTTCAAAATAGGGCTGCAGCTATCGATTATTTTAGTAGTCGATTAATCGATGAACTACTTAGTTCGAATAATCAAGTAATCGGATAATGAACATAAAAAATGAAAATACCTGAGCTGAGCCTCAAATGGTATAAAAAAAATAAATGATCTATGTACAACAAAATAACAATTGGCTAACTTACAAAACTCTGTTAGCTAAAATGCTAACGCTTTTACCATGCCCTTAACAAATGGTTCGAACACATATGCCCGCAAAAAAGTTAAATATACCTATAAAGTAAAAAAAAAAAAAAATAACATTAGCTCAAACAAAAACTTAGCTTATGTTGTTCTTAACAGAGAGCAGCTGGATTCAGCCATGAGGCACACTAGAGGGCAGTGTATCCACCCAAATCAATACTACTAAATGCAAACACTTTTAAAACAAACCATTACAACGCCACTATAATTAAACGAATACTCAAAGCAGCAAAATTTAATTCGAATCTTTTTTCTAATCGAATACTCGAGTTAATCGATTAATCATTGCAGCACTACTATTTTTATAATCGATTAATCGCACAATTAATTAAACTACTAATCGATTCATCGCATAAATATCACTTTTTTGAGTTACCTTCGCAATTTAAAGCAACACTAGGTAACTTTTCAGGTTTTGGCCGATTTTAGCGACGTCGTTGGACGTTAAAGCGGTAGTGCTTTGCCTTAAGGACGACTGCGTTTTCCTTAAGGGACCAGTGCACACACACACAGTGTCGTGCCGTGTGGCTAAAGCTGTAACTTGGTCGCTGCCGAGGGGGTTGCCGATCGGTGAAGACCGTCGACAACCCCGTGACATGATCCGGGGTAGTTATGTGTGATTTTTCGTTTTTGAAAGGCGAAAAAGATTGGAACAGCCGCTCGGTAGTTATTCTCCGGCTGCTCCCCTGCAACGAGCACCACTGCCCGCAGCAGGGGAACCACGAGCTGTAACTCGCTAGCTGCCGGGAGGGTTGCCGATCGGTGAAGACGATAGACAACCCCGCTGCTGCGTGACATGATCCAGGGTAGTTTTGCGTGATTTTTTTGTTTTCGGAAGGCGAGAATAAGACTTGGAAACGCCGGGCTGCTAGCTGTCATGCCTCCTGGTTTGCTTGCGCTCTCCGAAGCCGGGGAAATGACAAAAGCCGGGCTAACTCCGGTAGCATAAAATATCGTCTGGAGATGCAAGAAGTCGACAAGTTCGATCATTATGGAGTAATTTTGCCCTGTTGTACTGAATAAATTTGTTAATATTTCATTTTCCATTTAGCACAAGACTGTTATTTGTCATGACCATACCATTTATTTAGCAATTGGGGAATAATACTTGGATATAAAGAATATCCTGTGAAAATATTGACGTAGAGGGACCGAAACAATGAGATTTTGCGTCTCTCTTCGTCGCATTTTCCCCGTTCTGAATAATTCCCCCTCAATGGGCTGAATTCTAAATCAGATGAAATGGTGACCCGGCTGACATCATCCTCCAGCTGGGGACGCTAGAGCGCTATCATGACAGGCAGGGCTAAACGGCAGATTAAAAGACTCATTTCTCGTCATCTAAGCTTTGTATTTAGTCAAATCGTCTCAAAATTAGGGCTGTTAAAATTATCGCGTTAACGGGCGGTAATTAATTTTTTTAATTAATCACGTTAAAATATTTGACGCAATCAATGCACATGCCCTGCTCAAACAGATTAAAATGACAGCACAGTGCAATGCCAAATTGTTACTTGTGATTTTTGGAGGTTTGTCGCCCTCTGCTGACGCTTGGGTGCGACTGATTTTATGGGCTTAAGCACCCATGAGCATTGTGTATTGACATCAACAATGGTGGGCTACTAGTTTATTTTTTGATTGAAAATGTTACCAATTTTATTAAAACGAAAACATTAAGAGGGGTTTTAATTAGGGTTGTTCCGATCATGTTTTTTTGCTCCCGATCCAATCCCGATCGTTTTAGTTTGAGTACCTGCCGATCCCGATATTTCCCGATCCGATTGCTTTTTTTGCTCCCGATTCAATTCCGATCCGATTGCTTTTTTTGCTCCCGATTCAATTCCAATCATTCCCGATAATTTTTGCTAGTCATATACATTTTGGCAATGCATTAAGGAAAAAAATAAATAAAACTCGGACAAATATATACATTCAACATACAGTACATAAGTACTGTATTTGTTTATTATGACAATAAATCCTCAAGATGGCATTTATATTATTAACATTCTTTCTGTGAGAGGGATCCACGGATAGAAAGACTTGTGACGTTGTATATTGTGACTAAATATTGCCATCTAGTGTATTTGTTGAACTTTCAGTTAATGATACTGTAGCCATTTAACTGTTCTGCCCAAATGCATGATGGGAAGTGCAACCATGACTGTGTGTAGTGGCACCAATTGATATATCTTCTCTGCGTTGGGAAATAACATAGGGTGTTAAGGAAAAGATCAACTACTACCTTTCTTCCCCACATTGCTTCCCACGAAATCTCTAATTGTTGAGAGAGGGATTTTAAGGCTTTAGCCAACTAAAGAAAGGATCCAAAGACTGCCAAAACTCACTCTACTCATTTTACGCTGCCTTTTAGCTCTATATATATATATATATATATATAAATATATATATATATATAGGTAAAACGGCGCCATTATAGATTGAATGCGACAATGCGTGAGTGGGTCGTGCAGCGCATGCGTGAATTGCGTTAAATATTTTAACGTGATTAATTTTTAAAGAAATTAATTGCCGCCATTAACGCGATAAATTTGATAGCCCTACTTAAAGGCAAAACTAAAGACTGGACGAGTGTAAGACATTTTGTCTGTAACGTTAAATACAATTAGAAAGCGATTTAATTTAAAAAAAAAAAAAAAAATGTAAAAAGGCATGTCCGATATTTTTTTGCCGATTCCGATACTTTGAAAATGACGTGATCGGACCTGATCGATCAGGGATATCTTTAGTTTTAATATGAAATTTCTATAACTTGTACTAACATTTATCTTTTAAGATCTTTCTATCCATGGATCGCTTTAACAGAATGTTAATAATGTTAATGCCATCTTGTGGATTTATTGTTTTAATATAGTACATATGTACCGTATGTTGAATGTATATATCCATCTTGTGTCTTATCTTTCCATTCCAACAATAATTTACAGAAAAATATGTCATATTTTGTAGATGGTTTGAATTGCGATTAATTACGATTAATTCATTTTTAAGCTGTAATTAACTCGATTAAAAATTGTAATTGTTTGACAGCCCTACTCAAAATATGATTCTAATTCACATAATAAATTTTGTTTTATTGTCACAGGCACTTTAAGGCAAAACACTACCGTTTTTGTCCACTGGTGTCGCTAAAATCGACCAAACCGAAAAGCTACAAAATGTTGCTTTAATGCGGTTCAGAATTTTTGACATGAGGCCTAATCTTGGGACTAGCGCGGTTTTAATTAGTCGGTGGAGTTGATTTCAATTCCGTGCAGTTTGTTCGTTATTTGTCAGTTTCAGGTCTGCGGCGTGGCTAAGCTAGCGCGAGTCAGTGCTCCTGATTTTTATTTCCCGTACATAAACTACAGCAGGTCATTCCCGGGATTCATCTTCGCCCGTTTCACATGTACCCTAAAATGTATCTTCTCTCTCTCTCTCTCTCTCTCTCTCTCCAGAGCCCATTTTGGCTTTTGTCCATTTAGTTTCCCCACCATCCCCATACATCATCTTCTGTCTCGCACCCATGCCCCCCTCCCCCGTTCCCTCCATCGTCCAAGGTTAATGTATTAACGTAAGGTCTCTCCCGCTTTGTCTTGCTGACCAGTGTGATTCTGAGCCCTATCTGGACTGTGTTGAGGAGCTCTACTATACCGCGAGATCTAATCTGGTAGTACTCTCTCTCGTCCCTCTCCTCATTCCTACCTCTCGCCATCCATTTCTATTTATTTGTTGTTCATTTGCCGCCATTTTCACTGACCTCTTCTGCCCTGTCGTTCCTAATCTCCGCCTTCTTTTTGTGCGTGTTCATTTCAGGCGATTGATGTTCTTCTGTGCTTCTACTGATGTGTGGTCTCTTCTTTGTTTGCAGCCTCATTAACCGTCGCTGTCATCTTTCGTGTGTACAATCATACGAAAACAATTAGAACAATCGAACACAAGTAAAGATGTGTGTGGCTTACTCTGAATAGTCCAATGCCTTTCTTCAGGGCACATTGACGATGAGTACAAGACTTCTTTTCCTGCCGGTTGGATAGTCATCTTTGCAACAACAACCAAAAATGTTGGACAATTCTACTCGAGTCACAGGGACTCGGACTTGAGTCTCAAGTTTGATGTCTCGCATCTCAACTCGGATTTGAAGAAAAAGAATTGCAGACCAGGACTTGACACGCTTTAGCTGGGAGGGTCCGAGACTGGACTCGATTCGTGAGACAATGACTCGAGACTTAACAAGCTGACTTGAAAAACTTACCTCCGTGATGTTGCCTCCCCATCAGATGCAAATTGTATTTATGAACTGTATGTTTAAAGAAAAAAAACTAGAGATGCACAATAATATCGGTCACCGATAATTATCGGCCGATAATGGTAATTATGACGTCACACAGATAATCCAGATAAAACGAAATTCAACCGATAATGCAGTCTGATAATTATATTCTTGATTTAGCCTCCAAATGTGCGCAATCAACAGTTTTGTCCAATTCTGCTAGTTTTAAGAGATGTGTGTTTTTGCTGTGTAGTAATGTGATATATGTTAGGAATGGCTTACTTTTAAAGACATTTTTGTGGAACTTGGGTGTTTTCTCTCTACGTAATTGTTAGAGGCGTGCGAAATTTCCGATTCTTACATATATCAGAATTCCGATTATCGAATTAAGAAGTAAGACACAGTCAGCGCGGTCTTTGGGACGCAATGAGGAACGGACCGAGAGTAAATATCATGTTCAACTCATGCCGATTAAAAAAAAATAACAATCATACCTGACTGCGGCTAACAGCCACTACAAACAACGCCCAGTTGCTAGTTGCTACAAACATACGGCTACAGTAGATATAATATATGTAGAACTAGATGCAAATGACAGACGACGTCGATGTTAGAACATGTATTATTGAACAGAGATGCGAAATGACACTTTCCGGCGTAAGTAAACAGCCGCCATCGTAAAGCAGTAGCCCTCTCTAGGAGGCTCTGTTGTAGCGAACCTAATAAACTTTTTATCTAAAATACTCCTAAGTGGGCAGAATCTTGTCTTAAATCTATCTTTAAATGATGAAATAGTTTTAAAACTTTGACAAAAGTAGACAGAAGGGAATTTGTGGAATAACAGGAGCAATTTTAACAACTGTAACAGTTGATTCACAACATTAAATTAATTGAATGTAGTTTAAAGCTGCTGATACAAAATGGGGACTGGAGTTTTTTATTTACTATTATTTTTATATATTTGTTTACTGTTATATGTTAACTTGATACTGAAATAGTAGTTTAGTTTGGCCTAAGAGGATTTTTGAACAATTTTGGAACTAATGTACAAAGCATTAAAAAAAATATATATATATTTTTTTTTTTTTTAAAGGAGGGGGTAGCATTAATAATCGATTTATAATCGAATCGTAATCGAATCGTTAGGTGCCCAAAGATTCCCACCTCTAGTAATTGTTGCCAAAAGCTTACCATCACACAATGTCATTGTCATTGCCATTGTTTAGATATTGGAATTTACTACTTGTTCACATTTGATGTGGAAAAAAAATAGCACTAAATTATATTTTTGCACAGTAACATTAGATTTCTGTATACTTTAAAATTTTACATACATATTTGAATAGAATTATCGGCGTGACATTATCGGTTATCGGGTGGAAGGGGCAGGAAATTATCGGTTATTGATTTCGGTTGAAAAATGTATTATCGTCCATCACAAAAAAAAAACATGATCCAGGTGTTTAAGACGATGCTCACCATGGTTAATGCTAATGCTAACATAAACGCTAGGCTAACGCAATATTACATTTAGTGTGTGATGATCACTCAGCACAGAACTTTAAAGGCTAAAGCAACATGGCATATTTTTTCTAACCAGGATAAGAAAACAAATCTTATTTCAAAACAAACAAGTCTGGAGAGGACACCGGTGAGTGTGGGGGTGGGAGTGGCGGGGCGCAGCACATCACATAAATGACATGACCAAACACTGCTACAATGTAGGCTAACTACACATATGATAAGAAAATTCCACACATTGTGAACATGACAGAAACTATGGCGCATTTTCATCTCGTTCTCGTCCCATCGGACAAAAACTGACATTCGTCTCGTTATGTAAGTCTCCCAAGACACGTTTTGAGGTTGTTATCGTCTCATCATCGCCATGAAAAATTTGTTCGTTGACGAAATATTTTCGTTATCGTCATTGTTGTTGAAATGTTCATTGGAGGACTCCACAGAGGAAGCCACTGCCGTCAAAAAAACAAAACCGTTGTTGCTCATTTAATGTTCGCAGAAAGGCCCTCCACAGAAGTTTTGGCAAAATATTTTGTGGACTGATGAAACTAAAGTTGAATTGTTTGGGAGTAACACAGAAAGTCATGTGTGGAGGAAAAATGAAACAGCTCATCAACATCAACGCATCATCCCCACCGTGAAGCACGGTGGACGGAGCATCATGATTTGGGGCTGTTTTACTGCCTCAGGGCCTGGACAACTTGCAATCATTAATGGAAGAATGAATTCAAAAGTTTTGCAGGAAAACCCGAGGCCGTCTGTCAGACAGTTCAAGCTAAAAAGAGGATGGATGATGCAACAAAACAATGATCCAAAACACAGAAGTAAATCAATTTCAGAAGAACAAAGTACACGTTCTAGAGTGGCCAACTCAAAGTCCAGACTTGAACCCCATTGAGATGATGTGGCATGACCTAAAGACAGTGTTTCATGCCAGCCATCCCAGGAATCTTAACTGAACTACAGCAGTTTTGTCTAGAAGAATTGACCAAGATTAGTCTTGATCGATGTGCCAGACTGATCTGCAGCTACAGGAAGCGTCTGCTTGAAGTTATTGCCGCCAAAGGGGGGGGGCCAAAATATTAAATGCGATGGTTCACTTACTTATTATTCCCCCCTTCTGTCATTGTTTACGTACTATCCTCATTAAAATATATAAACCCATAAATGTTTGGGTGATTTTAGTTAAAGCAGAGTTTTTTTTCATCCGTGTGATTTTGACAAAGATCAGATCACATTTGGTGGAGATTTTATGCAGAAATGTGAGAAATTCTTAAAGGTTCAGATACTTTTTCATACCACTGTATATAATGGTAATGTTGACCAGATAGTTTCTGGTGCACACCAGATTGCTTAAATTTGTTTTTGTCTCTGTCAATGTCCCTTTAGGGGCTGTGTAAAAAACAACACTTTACTGCATTGTTAATTTTCTTACATTGACAGTAAGGTTTCCCTCAAAGATAAACCTGAGTGATTTGTGGGTGGACTGGGGAACAATGGGGAAGGCCTTGACTAACCTGTGTCTCAACTTGACTCGAATTGGCAATCTTTTGACTTGACATGACTCGTCTTTACAACCATGTGGCTCGGCTCGACTTGACTCTACATAACCTCGTGACTCCACTCGACTCGACTTGCCCACAACAAGTAACACTCGAGACTTACTTGTGACTCGTGCAATTGTCTTAAAAATGTGTCTTTGTACACTTCTGCTTTTGTACGGTGCTCTGTTTAACTTCTCACGTTCCGTAGATAGCGAAAACAAGTGCTTAGCTTGCACTTCTTTTGGTTTTTTGTTTGTTATATCCCTCTTCTTTATTTCCTGTCACTTTTCACTTTGAAGGTTATCTTTTCTCCTCCCGCCTTGACATATGGCTGCTTACACATTGTGGCTTTACTTCGTGGTTTTTGTTAGACAACCTCATCAAGTTCTGCTCAATCGATTAAATTCATTAGATTTGCAAAGTGGTACGAGTCCCATCACTGGACTAAAAGTTGCTGTTGTCCATTAGGGGTGGGAACCTCTGGTTAGCTCACGATACGATACGCTTTGCGATACAAGGCTTACAATAACAATCTCATGATATAGCGATACAACAATTCAGGTCAGGAAATCATTCTACGATATTCTACAATACAACTAATTAACAGAAAAATAAGCACTTTTCATCGTTTTGCTGTGAATAGGAACGAGTTTATCACGAATAGCAGCAAATGAATTGTTTTTCTACCTTCCCAGTTCAAGCGGATTGGACGTCTATGGTCGTCAGTGGAACCCAATGCCAGGCAATGAGTTAACTTTGGGGCTTTCCTGTTGATTTTGGAACATTTACAAGTCACTTCCGGTTGATTTTGGGTTTCTGAAAAGGAAGAATGTCCCCAAATGAATAGAAAGTGACTCAGAATCAACAAGAAATAACGTGTAAATGCCCTAAAATTGACAGGAAGTGACCTGTAAAAAAAAGGCCCGGTTTCAGTGCCATTGACGGCACTAGATGTCCAATCCAGTCAAAATGAATTGGATGTCTAGCAATGTCAGTGGCAGCCAGTGAGCTAACAGTGAGCTAACATAGACACTATTCTATTGGAAGCAATTTTGGTAGCAACCTATTGTTTTGTTTTGTTTTTTTTTTTACCTTTTTCAGACACCTTATTAAAATCTATCTATCTATCTATCTATTAAATAATGCTCAGTTTCTCCCCAAAAATGATTGCATTTATTTTCATTTATTTTGCTTGCAATGAAAAAACACAAAAGAGAATGGGGGGGGGGGCAGGGGGGGAATCGTGATCATTTTACACAAAACTCCAAAAATGGGCCGGGCAAAAGTATTGGCACCCTTTGAAAAATCATGTGATGCTTCTCTAATTTGTTTAATTAACAGCACCTGTTACTTACATGTGGCACAAAATAGGTGGTGGCAATAACTGAATCACACTTGCAACCAGTTATAATGGATTCAAGTTGACTCAACCTCTGTCCTATGTCCTTGCGTGTACCACATTGAGCATGGAAAAAAGAAAGAAGACCAAAGAACTGTCTGAGGACTTAAGAAGCAAAATTGTGAGGCAGCATGGGCTATAAAACCATCTCCAAAGGCAAGGCTATGCAAGGCAAATTTACTTATATAGCACAATTCATCACAAGGCAATTCAAAGTGCTTTACATCACATGAAGATCATAAAACTCACATTAAAATCAATAGGATGTAAAAACAAAGACAGTCGAAATAGGAAATAAAATTATACATAGACCAAAGACCTGAATGTTCCTGTGTCTACCGTGCGCAGTGTCATCAATATCTGTAAAGCCCACGGCACCGTGGGTAACCTCCCAAGATGTAGACGGAAAAGAAAAATTGATGAGAGATTTCAACGAAAGATTGTGGGGAAGGTGGATAAAGAACCTCTACTAACATCCACACAAGTTCCAGCTGTCCTGCAGTCTCAGGGTACAACAGTGTCAACCCGTACTATCCGTCGGCGTCTGAATGAAAAGGGACTTTATGGTAGGATACCCAGGAAGTCACAACTTCTGACCCACAGACATAAAAAAGTCAGGCTAGGGCAGGGGTCGCGTTAACCGAATATTTTCCGTCGTTGACCGATTTTTTTAAACGGTGACGGAAAAAACTGAAGTCCATCTGTCATTTTGACAGGTTGCAATTCACACCCCAGACCACAGGGTGGCGAGTGAGCATATTAATTAGCTATTGTCTCTCTTGATGCATGACGTCGTTGGCCTTACTCTGAAAAATGTCAAGGCAACTGAGTGTCCGAAGTTTCTTCAAAAAGCCCCAAACCGACGATGGTTTTGATAAAAGAGGTGAAAAAAGAGGGACTGCACAAGCGGGCACGCAATTCAAGTCCATGCACACCAGGAGGAAAGTGAGAGACTGCGTTCAGGCCACAGCAGGTGAACTGTTAATTTCATTGTTGCATATGTAGCCTAGCTACTGGGGCCACAGTCAGCTGTTTTTGTCAGTGCGGAGAAAAAGTTACATATTCATCTGCTTGATGTGTGATGGCACGGTGTGGATTCTCTGTTAAGCTTGTTCGGACAGAATATTAATTTAAAATGAATGAAAACTAAATACTATTGAATATTTTGAAGCGGTATGCAATGAAGAGTCTTGTTAGCTGGAATTGCTGTGTCCAGCCGCTGTGGCTCTGCTGCTCTCTGTGAACTCTCTATTCAAGCCGCAACGCGCGCGGCTCTTAAGTGTCTGTCATGTGACTGTGTCGTGGCCGGTAACGCGCTCGGCCAAATGGACACACAAGTACGGAAGGTGAATTATGCCAAACAAAGGGTCACCACGATGTCATTATCATCATTTTAAAAAATTAATTTACGGGTAAAAATAGATTATGACCGGATTTTTATGACCCTGTCAGTCAAAATGACAGACAACGAAAAAGTCTAGCGCAACCTCTGGGCTAGAGTTTGCCAAAACGTACCTTAGAACAGGGGTTTTCAACCCAGTCCTCAAGGCACACTGTGGGTCCTGGTTTTTGTTCCAGCCGATCCAGCAGAGACAGTTGAACCAATGAGGCTTCTGCTAAAACAAGCCACACCTGACTGCAATCAACTGATTGCACTTGTAAAACACCAGATTGGGGAAAAAGTGTTGTCATCTTGTTTGGTAAGAATGAAATCCTGCACCCACAGTGTGCCTTAGTGGAATAGGTTGGGAACCCCTGCCTTAGAAAGCCAAAAACGTTTTGGAAGAATGTTCTCTGATCAAATGAGACCAAAGTATAGCTTTTTGGAAAAGGCATCAACATAGTTTTTACAGGATTAAAACGAGGCTTTCAAAGAAAAGAACACGGTCCGCACAGTCAAACAGGGGGAGGTTCTCTGATGTTTTGGGGTTGCTTTGCTGCCTCTTGCACTGGACTTCTTGACCGTGTGCATGGCATTGAAGACAACCAACAAATTTTGCAGCATAATGAAGGGCCCAGTGTAAGAAAGCTGGGTCTCCCTCAGAGGTCATGGGTCTTCCAGCAGAACAATGAGCCAAAACACACTTAAAAAAGCACTAGAAAATGGTTTGAGAGAAAGCACGGAGACTTCTAAAGTGGCCAGCAATTAGTCCAGACCTGACTCCTATAGAACACCTGTGGAGAGATCAGAAAATGGCACCCTTCAAATCTCAGAGAACTGGAGCAGAATGGTCTAAAATTCCAGCAGAGCATTGTAAGAAACTCATTGATGGATACAGGAAGCATTTGATTGCAGTTATTTGGTCTAAAGGTTGTGCTACCGAGTATTAGGCTGAGGGTGCCAAAACTTTTGTCCAGCCCATTTTTGGAGTTTTCTGTAAAGTGATAATGATTTTTTTTTTCATTGTCTATTGTGTTTTTTTATTGCAAGCAAAATAAATGAAGATATTACTACCAAAGCATTTGCAACAACATTGCAATTATTTTGAAATTGAGCATTATCTGACAGAATTGCAGGGGTGCCAATACTTTTGGCCAGCAGTGTAATTCATTGCCTGCATTGACAATGATCGTTAAACCGGGACAAGCTTTAAATGCTCAAGCTTCACACGCCACTCCCAGTCAAAATGGATTGGACGTCTAGCGCTGTCAATGGCGCTGAAAGGTGAGCATTTACTTCCAGTTGGGTTCATGTTGGTGGCACTCAGAGAACCAAATGTTCTTTAGATGCTACAAATGTTCGAGAACAACTGTTGCAGAGGTCAAATGAAAGGTCCTGCACGGAGAATTCGCACCAGAACGCTAAACGGTTTAGCGGCTAGAGTGGCGCCAAAAGGGCCGCCACGGTCGTCATGGCGACCACATAAGGGAGGGAACAAGACAATGATGAGAGCAGACATCTTATAATTACGTTTGTTTTTCTGTCACTATGCATAACATGTGATTAGTGGATGTCAGAGGAAATGCCTTCCGACATGGACGCCATCGACGAGGATGTTAGCCACAAGTTGAAATGTCGAGGCGAAACCGCAATGATTTTAGGATAACACAGTTGTTTTTTTGCGTCCTTGTGGCGCTGAAGTAATGGGAGATAGCAGATTAAATCGTAGAAGCAGTTGATGTTGATGGGCTAACGGTTAGCCGCTAACGTTTGGGAGTGGTGACGCCAGTTTAGCCAAATGTTGTTAACAAGTGAGGTCACACGAGGGTTTTGCAATTGACCACTAAATGTCAGTAGTTAGCCTTCACAATGTTCTGTTTTAAGTCTTTGGCATGGGGTCTTGATGATTTAAGAAGTATTTTTAGTTTAAATGTAGCATGTTAGATGCACGATACATGAATTGTACGGTGATGTTACCCTTCAAAAATGATAGCCAAGGGGCTAATGGTAAACGTTTTTGGTTTTGAGTAGTTTTTGGAAGTATTATGGCAAGATATGCTAAATTTACCGGTTGGCATTTTTTGGGTAGATGGGATTTATTTTGGCACATGGCATTTTTTTTGGTGTATGGCAAAATAGCTTTTGCCATATTGCAGTTTTTTGGCATATGGCAAAATGGCTTTTGGCATGTGAGTTTTTTTGCAATATGCAAAATGGCTTTTGGCATATTTTTGGGTCATATGGCTAAATGGCTTGTGGTATATGGCTGTTTTTAAGGCATACGACATTTTATGCAAACCATACACGTACATGCCATTGACCCCCATGCACTTCCAAATTTTCCATTCATTTTCAATGGTAAGTGTATGGTCAAAAATCACAACCACACGTTATTCTGCCATTGAAAATGAAAGGGAAATTTGGACCTGCATGGCAGTCAATGGCACGAAGGTGCCTGGCCTGAACAAATGCCATATGGCAAAAGCCATTTTGCCATATGCCCAAAAAAAACTCATACGCCAAAAGTCATTTTGCCATATGGCCAAAAAAACTCATATGCCAAAAGCCATTTTGCCATATGCCCAAAAAACTCATATGCCAAAAGCCATTATGCCCAAAAAACTGCTATATGCCAAAAAATGCCATATACCAAAAAAATGCCATATGCCAAAAAATGCCATTTGCCAAAAAATGCCATATGCCAAAAGCTATTTTTCCATATGCCAAAATAAATGCCATATGCCAAAAAAACTCATATGCTAAAAGCAATGCCAAAAGCCATTTTGCCATACGCACCAAAAACTGCTACATGCCAAAAGGAATTTTGCTACATGCTAAAAAAAACTGCAATATACCACAAGACATTTTCCCATGTGCCCCAAAAAATGCCATATGCCAAAAGCCATTTTGCCATATGCAAAAAAAACTGCTACGCGCCAAAAGCCACTTTGCCATATACCAAAAAAATGCCATATGCCAAAAGCTATTTTGTCATTTTGCCATATGCCAAAATTTGCCATGTGCCCCAAAAAATGCCAAAAGCCATTTTGCCATATGCCAAAAAAACTGCTACACGCCAAAAGCCACTTTGCCATATACAAAAAAAAATGCCATATGCCAAAAGCCATTTTGCCATATGCCAAAAGTCATTTTGCCATATGCCAAAACTCATTTTGCCATATGCCAAATACCACTTTTCGTTCTAGGCCGTACTGCATTTTAATCGGTTCAAGTCTTACTTTTTACCTTATTTTTTGGTAGGCAGAGGTGACTGTTATCTCATTGGCTCTCATCAATGGCAATCGAACTGCGACTGAACGTCTATTGCCGTCAATGACACTGAAAAATGATCCCTCACTGCCAGCCCTAACCAGTCAAAATTTGACAGCCACTTGAAAATATAAAAGTTTTCTTTGGTATCCACATTTGATTTTGTTATTATTTATTTTTTTGTGGTAAGCTTTGTTTGAGCCGCGCTTGTAAGGCCACAATGTGAGCACAGCACAAGACGAATATGCCCGGTGCTGAAACATTTCATGAAATTGGACATCCCTGTTGTCTCTTGGCAACAGGGCTTATTAGTCACTATTTCTTTGTGAGTTCTAATGCAAATTTAGGTCATTTAGATAGAACATCCCAATAGTGAAGCAAATGTCTTTTTTTTTTTTTCGTAGGATTTGCAGTTGGATTACAGCCACGATTCGAGTCTGCTTGGAGGAAACAAGTAAGTCGTTACAGACTATTCACTAGAGTTGTCCGATATTATCAGGTAGCCGAATGGTTGAGGTTTTTAAAAATGAGTCTCAATGTAAGATTGCAGCACCAAATGAAGAGCACATCATTTTAAGGCCCGACTACCTTTTAACACCTTCACCAATGGGAGTGTCGTAGTAGTGGCTGGGGGCGGTAGTAGTACATAAATTTTGGACTACAAGGCGCACCTGACGATAAGCCGCACCCACCAAATTTGATACAAAAACGGCATTTGTTCACAGATAAGCCGCACTGGACTATAAGCCGCAGCACTCATCACTGTATTATGGAATATTTCCACCAAAAGATAGTAAGAGGTAACATTTTGTTTGACAGCGGCACCGTAAGACTGTCATAAGTCCAAATGAACCACCATGAAGCTTTGAACCAATGGGCTGAAAAGCTTCATTGCTTCGAGAAGCTTAATTTGCCCATCACTGCTCCACCTGCTGTCAACACTGTTGTCGTCCAACATGCCTCCTAGCATGATGTAAATAACAATCAAAATTCATGTTCTATGCAAATGATTTCTTCAGTTACTGTTTCAGTTGTTTCATTTATTGCTAGATATGGTATTTGGTAACTCTTTATTTGAAAGTGGTGCCATAAAACTGTCATTAGACAATCATAATTATGACATGACACTGTTCTGACAAATAATGAATGCTTATACCAGATGTCATTTAGTCTTATCCGGCAAATTATCTCACTTTTGAATGGATGTAAAAGATCCGAGCTGAACATAAATGAAGATAGTGACATAGTTTGCCGGATGGCACCTAATGACATCTGTCATAAGCATTCAGTAATGCTTGATTGTGTCATGTCATAATTATGACGTTCATAAGATTTATAAGACATATTTGGGAACATTTTATTTCGCAGTCGTGCCATAAGACTATCATAATAATGACATGACACTGCCATGAGCATTAATAAATCCTTATGACAGATGTAATTTTGTGTCATCGGCAAATTATCTCACTTTTGAATAGATTTAAAAGATCCGAACTGGACATAAATGGAGTTAGTGACATAGTTTGCTGGATGACAATGACATCTTTCATAAGCATACATTAAAGCCCTTGATAGTGTTATAATTATGACGGTCTTATGACGCCGCTCTCAAATAAAGTGTTACCTATTAACCCAAATAAATTAACAAATAAGCCACGCTGGACTATAAGCTGCAGGATACTGAGGGAGGTAAAAAAGTAGCGGCTTATAGTCCGGAATTTACGGTAGTTTTTTCTAATTCAATTTGTTAACCACCTGACTTGGTTTCAGTCAGTGTTGTTTTTGGCAGCCCTTTTAATTTTCGTCTTAGTCTTTTGGACGAAAATACTTTTTAGTCTTAATCATATTTTATTTATTTCAAAATGTGTTCGTCTTCATTTTGAATCCTACGGCTTATTGTCCAATGTAGCTTGATTGTTGATTCGTTTGTGTTAATAGGTAACACTTGATTTGACACGGCGTGTCATAAGACCGTCATAATTATAACATGACATTATCATGGGCATTAATGAATGCATATGACAGATGTCATTAAGTGTCATCCGGCAAATTATGTCACTAACTCCATTTATGTCCTGCTTGCATCTTTTACATCCATTCAAAAGTGAGATCATTTGCCGGATAACACAAAATGACATCTGTCATAAGCATTCATTAATGCTCATGGCAGTTTCATCTCTTAATTATGATGGTCTTATGACAGTCTTATGATGTCGCTGTCAAATAGTTACCAGATTCCATAACTAGCAATTAATGAAACAAATGGTACAGTAACTGAAGACATAATTGGCACTAAACATGAATTTTGATTGTTATTTTACATCTGTAGCGCTGTAATGCATGCTAGGAGGCATGTTTGATGAAAACAGTGTTGACAGCAGGTGGCAGTAGAGGTTGACTGTCTTTCCCAAGGGAGCAGTGATGGCCAAATGAAGCTTCTTGAAGCAATAAAGCTTTGCAGTTAATTGGTTTAAAGCTTCATGGGGGTTCATTTGGTCTTATGACAGTCTTATGCTGCCGCTGTCAAATAAAGTGTTACCGATTAATATCTTTTAGCGTAAATATCCCAAAATACAGTGAGGACAGCTGTGGCTTATAGTCTGGTGCAGTTTATGTATGAAGAAATGTTTTCGTGTCAAATTTGGTGGGGAGCGGCCTATAGTCAGGTGCGCCTTATATTGCGAACATAACGTTAGTTGAGAACTCTAAAAATGTTTTCGTCCGTAAACTTCAAAAGTTTAAGTCCATGGATAAATAAAAGTTTTCCAACAATTTCAAATTGCCAGGGGTCTAGATATTAATAGCTAGAGGTGGGAATCTTTGGGCACCTAACGATTCGATTACGATTCAGAGGCTACTATTCGATTGCAAATCGATTATTGATGACCCCACCCCGCTATTAGCTGCTTTTAATGTTTTGTACATTAGTTACAAAAACTGTAAAAAAAATAAATAAATAAAATAAAAAAATTTAAAAAGCCTCGCAGGCTTAAATAAACGACTATTTCAGTATCAAGTTAACAGTTAAAAACAATAAATAATATACTAAAATCCCCATTCTGTATCAGCAGCTTTAAACTACATTCAATTAATTTAATGTTGTGAATCAACCGTTAAAGTTGTTAAAATTGCTCCCGTTATTCCATAATTTCTCTTCTGTCTACTTTCGACATGTGAAAGTTCTAAAACTATTTTAAAGATAGATTCAAGTCAATATTTTGTCGATTTAGGAGTATTTTAGATAAAAAGTTAATTAGGTTCGCTTGGAAGGTTCTCTACAACAGCCTTGCAGGGAAGTGTACTGCTTTAAGATGGCGGCCGTTTACAAACGCCCGCATCTAGCTTTCTGTACATGTGCTGCGAACGCCACCGAGTCTGTTATTTTGCATCTAGTCCCAAATAAATATGATATCTACCTCACTATTATGTGGACGTAGTTTGTAGCAGCTGTCGGCAGCAGTCAGGTATGTTGTTGTTTTTTTATCTCGCGGCATTAGTTGAGCTAGAGCCGTGAATTGAGCATTGTCATTACCCAAGGGGCCGGGTAATGACAAGCATGATGTTTAGCTACTCTCGCTCCGTTCCTCATTGCGTCCCGAAGACCGCGCGGCGCGCTGAGTGTGTTTTACCTCCGCTTTACTTGACGTATTTCAATAATCGGAATTGAGATGTTTGTGAATCGTTCTCAAATCATCCACGGCTGAATCGCGAATAATCTAAGAATCGGAAATTTCGCACACCTCCATTAATGGCTATATTTTGAGTTATTTTGAGGGGAAAATCAAAGTCAAAGTTTCATTTTGTCAGTGTTGTCCCATTAAAAGATATTCTTAAAAATCTGCAGAAATGCGAGGGGTGTACTCACTTTTGTGATACACTGTATATGTAATTGCCATTTGTAATCGTACCAGCAGTATTTATTAAAGATTTCGTGTCGGTTTTCGGGCTGTGGACCGAATGAATTGAATTCTAATGTATTCTTATGGGATAATCCTGCTCGACGTGCGACTATTTCGATTTACAAACAAGGTCATGGAACGAATGGCGTACCACAAGCAACACGTCACTTCCGTTCATTAATATTCATGACATTAGCAACTGTTGCTAAGTAGGGACAAGCCACCGGTTGTCCCTAATAGGAAATGAATGGAAATCGTTTATGAGGGAGATGTTTTCAGAGCTAAACCTACCAATTCTCTCCGAAAATGATGAGCCTGGCGCCAAATTCACTGGCAAAGATGTGGAAGAACATAAAAATGTTCAGTTAAAGAGATGGCTTGAGTGTCGAAGGCTGAAAAAGACGAAAAAAAAAACGAGCCGATCTAAGCATAGCCTTAGCTTTTTTATCGACGTGACTGACAATGACATTCTCCTGTTTCAACAAGCTATCCTTTACCATCAGCCCTGTCTTTCTTATATATTCTCTGGATGTCCTATGTCTCTTACCGTTCTTGGGGGTAATTTAGTTAGCTTTGTGTAGCGAGCGCAAATGCTACTCAGCGACAGCCAACGAACACTTAATTTTTTCATTGGTAACAAATCTTTATAATTTATATACACTTCCCCCTTACTTAAGTTTTTTTTTTTTTTTTAATATATATGTAACAGAAACAGTAACAGTGGCAGTCAGATACCATTGTAATTCTTTTCAGGTCATTCATTGTCAGAAGCAGTACGGCACAACGTTACGCTAAAAAAATAAGTTAAAAATATAAAAATGGCTTACCTCTTTGTCCTCTGAAAGACCATGACAACCCAACAAAATGTTAACTGGTGTGAGCTGGTGTTAAAGTCCGCGCAAGTTGATTCGGTCTTCACATTTTTTCCTCCCGAGTTTTTGGTTTCCGGAAAAGTATGAAAAAAACATCCTTCATGTCTCGTAATGTCTAGAGTCGTTTCTACAAGTTCCAAAAAAGCAATGCGTGATTGGCATGTTCGTTTTTGAAAGATTACCGGAGAAAAGTGGCACAAATTACGTTGTTTCTGGGTCTATAATGTCCCACTTCGGCTTTACTTCCGCTTTACAATGAGACGTCACGGTCTAAAATTAGCATGCGAGCTGTACGCCATTAACTTTGTATGTCTGGCTACCACTGTATTTGTAATGCCTTGGTCGCCCCCTAGCAGAGGTTGCGCTAGGCATTTTCGTTGTCTGTCATTTTGACTGACAGGGTCATAAAAATCCAGTCATAATCTATTTTTACCCGTCACTTAAAATTTTAAAATGATAATGATGACATATTCAATAGTATTTAGTTTTCATTCATTTTTAATTAATATTGTAACGCTTGCTTGGCGGCGAAAAATTAGACATGGAAGTCGTGGTATTTTTCTCCCTCTTTTTACTCTGCATACCGCCAACAACACCAACAAAACAACAACTCCGCCCCCAAAGAAAAAGAGGCAACTATATACACCCCAATCACCAACGTCACACAATGATCTTAATTGTGGTTGTCAGCCCAGAATCTTCTAAATATATATTAAATGCATCTTACCAGATATAAAATGACTACTACATAGTCTGTGGTGATCGTTTGGTGTCCAGATTTCTTGTCGAATTACAGCAGTCCATCTCGCTCTCCTCTTCGGGTCTCTCAGAATACGGTAGAACTTCAAGTCTCTCCGTCTATCTTCTCTGTTACTGCAACCAAACGCCACACACGCCTTCACCATTTTGATTATTAATGTTAACGAGCAGAAAAACACGCCGTAATCGGAGGCATGTACGTAGCGGTAATGTGTAAACACGACGAGCTGACGGACAATATGGCGGCTCCAGTCAGGGGGGCGGAGATGTTACGTCATGTGATTGGGGTCTATACACAGGCGGCAATCCAGTCCACCAATTGGATGACGCGCTGGCACACCGGGTGCACCAATAAGAACCTCGCGTTGATGTGTCAATCACGGTGCCGCCGCCAGACCCCGGTGACGCTACAATATTCTGACAGAATAGCCAATGACGTCATGCATTAAGAGAGACAATAGCTAATTAATATGCTCACTCGCCACCCTGTGGTCTGGGGTGTGAATTGCAACCTGTCAAAATGACGGACGGACTTCAGTTTTTTCCGTCACCGTTTTAAAAAACCGGTCAACGACGGAAAATATTCGGTTAACGCGACCCCTGCCCCCTATTACTCTTTTGGGGTAACCTGTGTAAACGTGATTCATTGTGAACATTTGGCAGTGGTTGGGGCATTCTGGTGGCCCTGACAGTTTTAAAAGTCCATCCGGGCCATTTATAATGTCCATCTACTGTCTTGATTGTTAAAAATGATAATAATCTTCCCTACTTGTTCCTCAACAAAACAGGAGTCTTCTCAAATCGGTGGAGGAGGAGCTGCAACAGAGGTGAGTCCAGTGTCCTCCCTGACTCGCCACCTCTTGGCAGATTTTTTTCCCTGCTGGCGCTCTAATCACCATGTTAGCCAATCATCGCTAACCCGCGACTAATCAGGTCTGGATCGCACTCAGCTAACGAATCCACGCTGTTTGGGTTTTGGCTTGTCGTTTTAACGTCATCGGGTTGGAAGGTTTCACTTATTTGCCGCTTGGAGTTTGGCTTCTACACACTGATGCTCACACTCCACACATGCACGTGTTTCGAGTTTTTAATTCAACGTCTGCTTTAAATTCCACTCGCAATTCTGCAGGGGTTCCTCTCGCTTTGTTTCCTAGCTGTCGCAACACTCATTCTTGATGTTGTCGTAATGAGTGTCATTCACATTTAAAGCTTATCCTTGCTGGAGGTGTTATTGACATACATTTCGGCGCTCTACCACAGGGAATCAAGCTCCGTTGTCTCCAATTGTTCTGTTTTGAATTGTTTGGAGCGTTAGCGATTTGTTTGTGGACGAAGCTTCACACAGCTCTAATCCCTCCCACCCTTTACCTTTCCTTCCTCATCTTCCTCCTCTTTCTGTTGTCATCTCCGATCACCTTTTGCTTGCATCCTTTTTTTCCTACCTGGAATTCCCCTCTCCTATCTCCACCTCCGCTCCCAGGGGCCATGTGGCACACTTAGGGGAGGATGAGGATGATGATGGTGCAGATGATGAAACTCACACTCAGTAAGTTGCCCCTCACTCCACCCCATGCGGTCGTAGAACAGGAGGCCTCTCCGTCTCGGTTTCCCTCCCTCTCTCGCGTGAGAACGAGGATGAGGTGCGGAGGAAAGAGGAGGAAGGCTTCCTGTTTGTGTTACAGTTTCATCCACGCATCTTATGCAGCACAACGCACCATCACGACCCCTGTGCTATGTTCTCGTGTGTGCGTCTTGAATGTTTCTCATCTAACAATTGCCCTAACCCTAAACAACACCTGGAAGCCAGTATTTTCGCACTTATTTTTGCAGCTTTTGTTGGTGTTTTTCCATCAAACCACATTTTTTTTTAAAGAAACACAAACAGCTCTAACAGAATGCTCATGTAACCGACTAAAGCTGTGTGTGCATGGTGACTGGATTCCAGCTTAGGGTCAGCGTGTAGTCTTGGTAATTGATCATTGATTGCTTTTCCCGCCTCTTCAGTCTGCTGCCATATATCTGTGTTTCCTTGCTTGTGTGTGCATTGATGTCAATGCTGCTCGCTACAGTTCATTATAAAAGCAAAGTTGGAAGGGGCTCGTTTTCTGGGCTTTGCTTTTTTTTTGTATTTCCCCGAATCTGGATAATAACCATTTTTTATAGACAAAAAGTTAGCAGTTTAACTCGTTAACTTCCAGCGTGGACCTTGATATTTATCCCATAGGGCAAGTGACTAGATAGAGCTAGACTGATGAATAGCTCCAGATGGATGGATGGATAAAGAGCTAGAGAAATTGAGCTAGAGAGATAATGGAGCTAAACAGAGCTAGAGTGATCGAGCTTGATAGATAGGTAGCTCCAGATGGATGGATGGATGGATAGATGGATAGCTCCAGATGGATAGCTTCATATAGATAGATATCTTGAGATATAGATGTATAGATAACTCGAGATAGATAGATGGATAGATAATTTGTGATAGATGTTTAGCTCCATATGGACGGATAGATAGATAACTCAAAATAAATAGATGGATAACTCAAGATATAAATTGATAGCTCCAGATGGGTTGATGGATGGATAGTTAGCTCCTGATATATAGACGGATAGATAACTCGAGATAGATGGATGGATACATAGCTTTAGATAGATAGATGGATAGATAGAGCTAGAGAGATCGAGTTAGATAGGTCAAGCTAGACAGAGCTAGAGAGATCGAGCTTGATAGATAGCTCCAGATGGCTATAGATAGCTTCAGATAGATAGATAGCTAGATAAATCCGGATGGATAGGTAGATAACTCGAGATATAGATAGCTCTAGATGGATAGATGGATGGATATATAGCTCTACATGGATGGATACATAGCTCCAGATGGAGAGAAAGATAGCGCCAGATAGATAGATAACTCGAGATATAGATAGATGGATAGATAAAGAGCTAGAGAGATCGAGTTAGATAGATCGAGCTAGACCATGGGTGTCCAAACTTGTCCTCAAGGGCCGCTGTGGGTCTTGGTTTTTGTTCTTACCAATCGAGCACAGACAGTTTAACCAGTTTAATACCTGACTGTAATCAACTGATTACACTTGGGAGACACCAGATTGGTCAAAGATGTCGTCTTGTTTTGTAGGAATGAAATCCAGCACCCACTGTGGCCCCATGTGGAATAGTTTGGATACCACTGAGCTAGACAGAGCTAGAGAGATCGAGCTTGATAGATAGCTCCAGATGGCTATATATAGCTTCAGATAGATAGATAGCTAGATAAATCCGGATGGATAGGTAGATAACTCGAGATATAGATAGCTCTAGATGGATAGATGGATGGATATATAGCTCTACATGGATGGATACAAAGCTCCAGATGGAGAGAAAGATAGCGCCAGATAGATAACACGAGATATAGATAGATGGATAGATAAAGAGCTAGAGAGATCGAGTTAGATAGATCGAGCTAGACCATGGGTGTCCAAACCTGTCCTCAAGGGCAGCTGTGGGTCCTGGTTTTTGTTCTTACCAATCGAGCACAGACAGTTTAACCAGTTTAATACCTGACTGCAATCAACTGATTACACTTGGGAGACACCAGATTGGTCAAAGATGTCGTCTTGTTTTGTAGGAATGAAATCCAGCACCCACTGTGGCCCCATGTGGAATAGTTTGGATACCACTGAGCTAGACAGAGCAAGAGAGATCGAGCTTGATAGCTCCAGATGGATATAGATAGCTCAACATAGATAGATAGCTCCAGATGGATAGATAGCTCCAGATAGCTTCAGATAGATGTATAGATGTATAGATAACTACAGTATGTATGTATGTATGTATGTATGTATGTATGGATGGATGGATGGATGGATGGATCAAGATATAGATAGCTCTAGATGGATGGATAGATAGCTCTAGATGGATGGATACATAGCTCCAGATAGATAACTCGAGATATAGATGGATAGATAGATAGATTGTTCCAGATGGATAGATACAGATAGATCGAGATAGTTAGCTAGCCAGACAGACAGCCTTTATTGTCCAATAGTGAAATTCGTTCTCAGTCCATCATCAACATTAATACAAAGCCACATAACTTCATATTAGTCTAAACTAGTCCTCAATTCAGAAACAAAAAATAAAACAATCATCACCTAAGATAAATGCATTTATTAAGGAAAGAATAATTAAAAGCTGGCCGGCTATAACAAATATCCTCGAGTGCACCAGGTGCCTTCAAGAAGATCTGCTCCGACCTCTCAACGCTTAGACTTTTTCTTATTTCAACTACGAATAAGCCAAGTTAACCCATCAAGTGAAGTTGTACTAGGCAGCTGTGTTATCTGTTCACGACCTTGCTTCTGAGAAGCTGAGAGCTGTACTCTGAACATATCCAAATTAAGTCAGAAAGACAAACAATACCAAATTGAATGTACCAAGTAAAATGAACAGTACCCTTTAAAAATTCATTATCCAGCTGCTTTCCATTCTCATTTACGTGTTCATATCAGTCACAACCCTCATTAACCAGCTAGTTACAAAACATTTGCACTCCTATGAAGCAAGAATGGAGTAAAATCTCTGTCGTTTCATGCTAATGCTGACAAAATTGACTCATTAGTGACAAAACTTTCATTGCTAGCACTAAAATTCCCAGAGATTTTACACCAACTTGCTTTATTTGCGTGTAGAAGTTTAAGATGTTGTGCTTCTTGTCGTTTTAATCCTTAAAGGAGGCATATTATGCAATTTCACGACAGGGTGACAACTTTTCCCAACATTCCGGTATGGTGCTAACAGAAGCTAGAGCTGGTAATTAACTGTTAGCTAATGCTAATCTGCGCTAACACTGCAGCTTTGCTTATCCTGTACTTACATGAAAATTTATGCTTGGCAGAAACTATTATGTAAATGTTTGCAAAACAGTCACACGGTCATTTCACTTGGTGTAATTTCACATTTTATTCATGTGTAGACGGTCCAGACACGAAAGGCAATTTTCTGTAATATGTCCCCTTTAACTGATTAATGATTGATCGACAAATTAAAATACGATTGTTGCGTTCTCATTGATTTATAATGTGTCGTCATGCAAAATCAATGTCTATTTCTCTCAATCTTTTCACTGTGTAGTAAGATGAACACTATCCTGAGGCCAAAGGTCCCGCCCCCGCTTCCGCCCAAGGTATGTGTTATTTATCTTTGTTTGAAATCAAGAATTGAAGTGAAAAAAAGTATATATATTCTATTGTTTACGAATAGCCGTTTTCACACTGTATTTTTGAATTCACACGAGTATATTTTTAAAAGTAAAATATAATAATGCCGTCTTTTCCTGGTGTTCCACACATTCTTCTACCTCTGCCTTGTCGTTGTAATGCCATATGTCAAATATAATCGTGATCGAAATGGATGATTCCAGCAGAAAGAGGGTAAAAAACTTCACGGATGCAAGATGGGGGCCACTGACGCGAACTTTGACTGTATTTTTTCAGTCACTTCGGGAAAATTCATTTAGTCACGATGCGACAATGCTGCCATCTGGTGTTGACGAGTACAACAGACGTTATGGCCCACAGAAATCAAGGGGACGCCGGCGTCTCCGATTGTACAGCGCAGAGTGTAAAGGGTTAAACCGTTTCATCAAGATGAATGAAAATAAATCATAGAACTTTCCAGAATAGATTGTGTTCATCTAACTTTATTTGTTCATTCCCTGAAACGATTTCAATACAAAACACAGTAGTAATCTGAGATAAAACACATTTTTTTTTCAAATGACTGGATGTCTATTGCTGTCAATATCAGGCAATGAGTGAACAATACTTAAAATTAGGGCTGTTGAATTTATCGCGTTAACAGGCGGTAATACATTTTTTAAATTAATCACGTTAAAATATTTGACACAATTCACACATGCACGGAATGACCCGTACATGCGTTGCCTCAAACAGTTTACAGTGACGCCGTTTTAACACATTGGAGCGCAAAGGCAGAGAAATGTGAGTGGACACACCTTTTATTGGCTTAAGCTTTGGCAGCCGTTATGCATTTGGGCAGAGCAGGAGACGATCTTTTTCTTAACACGCTTAATTGAACACAACGCGGAACATATTGTATACTATTTGCAGCCACTACTGACAGTCATGGTTGCTCCACTTCCCATCATGCATTTGGTCGGAGCAGGAGATGATTTTTTTCTTAACCCTATATTGCCAAATGTATCACATTTGTTACACCTAAAATTTCATGATTTTGAGACTAATTCAGAATTTACCATTTCTTTTTGAAAAAAAAAAATCATGGATGCAAGTCACCACATGCATCTACAGGTTCCATGGGAAAAAAAAAAACAGGATTTAGCAAGGGTTATAGATATCTGAGCGCTTATTACACATATTCATTTTGACTTTTCAGAATTTTGAAAAAAAGGTTTCATTAGGACCTTATTTTTCAAATTTTGGGATTCTCTGATGATTGCTTCATATTGCTGGCATTAAACACGCCTAATTGAACATAACGCAGAACATACGGTATACCATTTGCAGCCATCACTGACAGTCATGGTTGCCCAACTTCTAATCATGCATTTGGGCGGAGCAGGAGACGATTTTTTCTTAACATGTCTAATTTAACACAACGCAGAACATACTGTATACCATTTGCAGCCAACACTGACAGTCATGGTTGCCCAACTTCCCATCATGCGTTTGGGCGGCGCAGGAGACGATCTTTTTCTTAACACGGCTAAATGAACACAACGCAGAACATTCTGTATACCATTTGCAGCCACCACTGACCGTCGTGGTTGCCCAACTTCCCATCATGCATTTGGGCGGAACAGTTAAGTCGCTACAGGATCATTTATTGAAAGCACAACAAAAATAATATTCCTATCTCTCAAAAAAATAATCACAAAAAGAAAAGCGCTCAATGCAAAGAGAACTGGCATTGCCAATCAAAATAGATATGCAAAATACACATAAAACTTACTCAGAATTTGCCTTGGCTAGATTTCTAATTAATTTAAAATCCGCCATTAACACCTTGTGGTTTATTTCAGTCACTACCTTACGTAGTTAAAGACACTGTGGAAGAACGGCAGGGAGCCCGATGTGACTTCACTGCTCGGCGAAGTCAACAATGGCGAGCTATTAGTTTTATTTTTTGATTGAAAATTTTACAAATTTTATTAAAACGAAAACATTAAGAGTGGTTTTAATATAGGATCTTTCTATCCGTGGATCCCTTTAACAGAAAGAATGTTCATTAGCGCTGCAATGATTAATCGATTAACTCGAGTATTCGATTAGTAAAAAAGATTCGAATTAAATTTTGCTGCTTCGAGTATTCGTTTAATTATTGTGGCGTTGTCATGGTTTATTTTGAAAGGGTTTGCAATCTGTTTTATTGATTTGAGTGGTTACACTGCCCTCTAGTCTTCCTCATTTCACATGGCTGAATCCAGCTGCTCCATGTTAAGACAACCATAGTTTTTGTTTCCGCTGTTTTTTTTTTTAATGCATTCGTAATTTAGTTCATGGGTATATTTAGCCGTTTTTTTGTGGGTATATGTGTCTGAGCCATTTGTTAAGAGCTTGTTTAAAAAAAAAAAAAAAAAAAAAAGAGTTAACGTTTTATAGCATTTAAGCTAGCGGACTTTTGCTATGTAAGTTAGCCAATTGTTCTTTTGTTGTACATAGATCCGTATTTAATTGTTTTTCTATACCGTTTGAGGCTCAGGTATTTTAATTATTCATGTTACTTATCCGATTACTCGATTATTCGACAAACTAGTTCATCGATTAATCGACTACTAAAATAATCGATAGCTGCAGCCCTAATGTTAATGCCATCTTGTGGATTTATTGTTATGTGCAGTATGTTGAATGTTTATGCCAGTCTTGTCTTTCCATTCCAACAATAATTTACAGAAAAATATGGCAGATGGTTTGAATTGCGATTCATTACGATTAATTAATTTTTAAGCTGTGATTAACTCGATTAAAAATTTTAATCGTTTGACAGTCCTACTTAAAATTAGTTCAACACATTGTCTTTTTAACAAACATACAAAACTAGAGTGATTCTTTATCTCCATTCCCCAGCCCAAGTCCATCAGCTCGCCGCAGCCCAAACAGGACGACGGCCAATCGCACAGCGAGGACGACGGCGGTGGCGGCAACAGCGGCACCGTCAAGCGCTGTCCGGCCCCTCAGACGGCCAGCCCCGCCAAGCCCGCCTCCAATGTGCCCCCGCGACCGCCGCCCCCGAGGCTGCCGCCGCACCGTCGCAGCAGCCTAGGTAACGAGACCGCGAGCGAGCGCTCGGACGGCGACACGTGCGCCCCGGAGGACGATGGGAGCTTTAGGCATTTCTGGGAGTGGCTCCACACGCCTCACACAGAGGAGGAGCTGGAGGAGGCGTGGGAGGTGCTGAAGGAGGTGAAAGAGGAGCAGGAAAAAGAGGATGAGGAAGAGAGTAAGAGCCAGTAGCTTGGTAGCATCCTTTTGCCCCGCCCCTCCAGTTGTCCTCCCCTACTGATTTATCTGTCCCATGAGTCCATTAATGGTCCATTAATATCAACACTTTAAATGTCTCCTGAGTTATGTTCGGAATCACTCTCTCTCTTTACTATATAGTGCCCTACTATAACCTGTAGGCCAGGGGTCTCAAAGTCAATTTTTCAAGGGGCACCTGGAAGTAGTTTGCGCTGTATTCACTTTAAAAGAGACTAATGTCGCTCATTGACTTCAGCTAAGTTGTTTAGTTAACCTTAGCTAACTGTTGTTGCAAAAGTTATGAGCTTGAAATAAAGTAGACAAAAAAATTATTAACAAACAAGACATAAAACATGCGTGGGCCACGCTTTTTTAAAAAAGTAAAATCCAATTATTTTGGAAACTGTCTTTAGGACTTTTTTTTTTTTTTTTTAAACTTTTTGTTTTTTAATATATTTTTAGCTTTTTTGTGTACATAAAATACCCAGGCCATATTATGTGCAGGGCACATTTGTTTTTAATCAGTCATCCACCCACCCATCCATCCATCCATCCATCCATCCATCCATCATTCTTATTTTCAATTATTATTTAAATACACAATATTACCTCAACATACGATTGGTTCGACACGCCTTTTCGATATCTGACGAGAAAATAAGTGAATCATCACATTTCATATTTTGTAAAAAATATTTTGTAAAATATTTGGTAAAAAATTGCTCTTTTGTCTCCTTAGGCAGAGGTTTCACCGACTTATTTTTCCCCCTTCTGTCATCGTTTGCATGCTATCCTTATTAAAATATGAAAACTTATACATGTTTGAGTGGTTTTAGTTAAAGCAGACACTGTTTTTACATCTGTGTGATTTTGACAAAGATCAGATCACATTTGATGGTGATCTTATGCAGAAATGTGAGAAATTCCAAACGGTTCAGATACTTTTTCGTACCACTGTATCATAATGATAATGGTTTAAGGACGCCGCTGTCAAATAAAGTGTTACCTATTAACTCAAATAAATCAGGAAATAAGCCGCACTACACAATAAGCCGCAGTATTCAAAATGAGGGGGAAAAAGTAGCGGCTTATAGTCCAAAAATTACTGTGATCCATTTTAAACATGTTTCTGAAAACAAACAAAAAAAAGTAAATATATAACATACTCTAGAAACGACAGTATCTCATTCTCACTTCAGAAAAGGAAGATTCGCCGAATTCCCTGCTTTGTAATAAATTCGGAACTGGGGCACTTCAGGGGCCATTCAAATTGGAGAGGGGGCGAGTACCCCTTAGGGCCCACCCTTAAAACCACTACTGCTTAAAACACTTGTAGATTTCGCTCATGAGCGCACTGTGTAAAACTGAATGATTCCGAACACAGCCCATGTTTGTAGTTCCTTTTACTCATCAGCTTATTACTATGTCCTGACACTAATTTCTGTGCACCTGATTGGTCGCAAAGTACTGTCAATCAATGAACAGTGGCCTACTCCCAATGAGGAAGAAGGAAGAGGAGAGACTTTTCTATCGTAGGGGGGGAAAAAAAGTGAAGATGAAGTCGTGGCTGCATTTACCATACGAGCCTGCTCCCCTCTTCCCTCCCTCCCACCGTCCCTCCCCCACCTTGTAGTCAATTTTCGCCTCGCTCTGTGTTGTAAGTCCGATGATACACGCCCTCCCACAGTTTCACCCGAACTTAACTTTTCTGTGTGTTGTATTTCTAAGGAAACGGGTTAAACTCCTCACACAATGGTGAGCGCAACAGTCCTGCTGACAGACAACAGTCAACTATGCCCCCTAGCGTTCCCATACGGAAGGACAAGAAAGACGTTCCGGTAAGCCTGTCGCAATATGCAATAAGTCATATTATCGCGCGGTAAATAAAAATGAGGGCGGTAATTTTCCCGGCTGAGATTTATTGCCGCATGCGTGCTGCATACACATGTGCGTGCGTGTGCTGCATGCACTCGGCACACTTGTGTGTTGATTATATTTGAGACTCCAGTAGCTTTCACAGATGTTTATTGGCCATCAACACGCCGTGGAATTAAAGTTCAGACATACAAAATAAGCAAACAATTCTATATTAAACATTGTAAAACGTTAGCATTGCTACATTGAGGCTAATGGAAAAAAGACAACTTACTTCTCCACAATGCAAAATTGCAGTCAAAAGGTGACACATCAAACATGAAAACTCACTGGATTAAAGAATTTGCAAGCGATGCGAACAAAAAAAAAAAATCTATGACTGATACAACATGACATTGACATGACAACAAGTGCATTTAGTTTTTGTTTCTTTTTACTGAGTGTAAAGCTTACAGTTAGTGGCTTTGCAAACGTACTTCTGGTGACCATTTCAAAATAAAAGCATGTCATGTTCAGATTTCTGGAGGCAATCGCATATACTTTAGATTCTACACTAAGAATAAATTTAAAATGGCAGCCATTATTAAAAATCTGATCGGAAATGATAATGATTTGGCTTCAAATTTGTTACATGCACACTTTGCCGGACAAAATGACAATCATTTTCAATCAAATTAACACTTTTAACAGGCTCTAATTGGCAAAAAAAAAAAAAAAAATATATATATATATATATATATATATATATATATATATATATACACACACACACGCATATATATTAGGGGTGTCAAACGATTAAAATTTTTAATCGAGTTAATTACAGTTAATTAATCATAATTAATCGCAATTAATCGCAATTCAAACCAACTATAAAATATGCCATATTTTTCTGTAAATTATTGTTGGAATGGAAAGATAAGACACAAGATGGATATATACATTCAACATACGGTACATAAGTACTTTATTTCTTTATTATAACAATAAATCAACAAGATGGCATTAACATTATTAACATTCTGTTAAAGCAATCCATGGATAGAAAGACTTGTAGTTTTTAAAAGATAAATGTTAGTACAAGTTATAGAAATTTTATATTAAAACCCCTCTTCGTGTTTTTGTTTTAATAAAATTTGTAAAATTTTCAATCAAACAATAAACTAGTAGCCCGCCATTGTTGATGTCAATAATTACTTACACAATGCTCGTGGGTGCTGAAGCCTATAAAATCAGTCGCACCCAAGCGCCAGCAGAGGGCGGCAAAACTCCATAAAACACAATTAACAAGTGGGCATTTCACTGTACTGCCTTTTAAATCTGTCTGAGCGGGGCATGTGTGTTAATTGCGTCAAATATTTTAACGTGATTAATTTAAAAAATTTATTACCGCCCGTTAACGCGATAATTTTGACAGCCCTTATATATATATATATATATATATATATATATATATATATATATATATATATATATACGACAATGGGTTCCTCATCTATTTCATATTCTGCACCTAACTAGCTTTAAAATGACTCATTATGCATTTTTTTTTAAAAAATATTTATAAATTTTAATATAGTTTGTGTTTTCTTTATGAATAACAATTTGTTGCATTTCAATAGGTGATTTATTAGGATGTGTTGTCACTATATTCGTGGTTTAATAGGATAAAAAAAAAAAAAACAGGCAATAATATCGCATATTGCAATAATTTATGAGACAATATATCGCCTACTAAAATTTGTTATCGCAACAGGCCTACGTTCCGGTAAGCGGATGGAAATGTATCAAGAGCTTCATGAGCCAAACTTGATTTTTCTTTCAAATTGTTTGTATCAAACAGATGCCAAGTAGCAACGGGCTCCCGCCTACACCCAAAGTTCATGTAAGTGTCTTCTTAAACTTGTATGGTAATTTATGTTTTAAGATTATTAGTATCGCCTGTGTTTGCAGATGGGTGCGTGTTTCTCCAAGGTGTTCAACGGCTGCCCTTTAAAGATCCATTGTGCCACTTCTTGGATCAACCCAGATACCAGAGGTAAAAAAAAAAATGTGACAAACTTAACTCATTGGCTACTATTGACGTCCAATCTACGTTCAAAAGGATTGGACTTCAGTCGCAGTCAATGGCAATTAATGTGTCTAGGCATCATCACACGATACGACTGTCGTCATTGATGTGCACTAAGGTCCTATTAATCCACTTCAAATGTTTTGCTGTGTGCTTTTTTCCCAGATCAATATTTAATATTTGGCGCCGAAGAAGGAATTTACACGCTGAACCTTAATGAGCTTCATGAGACCACAATGGAACAGGTCGGGTGCACTCTGTTTATGTGCGTGATAAATACTTGACAGAGTTGGTAACAACAAATTCTGCTGTTTGTCCGTGTAGCTCTTCCCCCGCCGGTGCACGTGGTTGTACGTCATGAACAATAATCTTCTGTCAGTGTCTGGTGAGTCATTACGGTGGTTACACAAATCCACTCGATGGAAGAAGGCCTTAAATGACGCTACATTGCGCGTTTACAGGAAAAGCCTCCCAGCTGTACTCGCACGGCCTGCCGGGGCTTTTCGACCAGGCCCGACAGCTGCAGAAGTTGCCAGTAGCCATTCCCACACACAAGCTGCCTGATAAAATGATACCAAGGTAACGTGTTTTAATAGTATGAACTGAACTACAGGACACTGTTGGCCAAAAGTATTGGCATCCCTGCAATTGTGTCAGATAATGCTCCATTTCTCCCTGAAAATGATTGCTTTGGTAGTATTATCTTCATTTATTTTGCATGCAATAAAAAAAAATGGATTCATTATCGTTTAACACAAAACTCCAAAAATTGGGCTGGACAAAAGTATTGGCACCCTCAGCCTAATACTGGGTAGCACAACCTTTAGACAAAATAACTGCGAACAACCGCTTCCGGGATCGATCAATGAGTTTCTTACAATGCTGTGTTGGAATTTTAGACCATTCTTCTTTGGCCAACTGCTCCAGGTCTCTGAGATTTGAAGGTTGCCATTTTCAGATCTCTCCACAGGTGTTCTATGGGATTCAGGTCTGGCCACTATAGAAGTCTCCAGTTCTTTCTCTCCAACCATTTTCTAGTGCTTTTTGAGGTGTCTTTTGGGTCATTGTCCTGCTGGAAGACCCATGACCTCCGAGGGAGACCCAGCTTTCTCACACTGGGCCCTACATTATGCTGCAAAACTCGTTGGTAGTCTTCAGACTTCATAATTCCATGCATAAGGTCAAGCAGTCCAGTGCAAGAGGCAACAAAGCAACCCCAAAACATCAAGGAATCTCCGCCCTGTTTGACTGCGGGGACCGTGTTCTTTTCTTTGAAGGCCTCGTTTTTTTTACCTGTAAACTCTATGTTGATGCCTTTTCCCAAAAAGCTCTACTTTTGTCTCATCTGACCAGAGAACGTTCTTCCAAAACGTTTTTGGCTTTCTCAGATAAGTTTAGGCAAACTCCAGCCTGGCTTTTTTATTTCTCTGGGTCAGAAGTGGGGTATTACTGGGTATCCTACCATAGAATACCTTTTCATTCAGATGCCGACGGATAGTACAGGTTGACACTGTTGTACTCTCAAACTGCTGGACAGTTTGAACTTGTTTGGATGTTAGTCAAGGTTATTTATCCACCATCCGCTAAATCTTTCGTTGAAATCTCTCGACAAATTTTCTTTTCCGTCCACATCTAGGTAGGTTAGCTACAGTGCCGTGGGCTTTACACTTATTGATGACACTGCGCACGGTAGAACCAGGAACATTCAGGTCTTAAACGTTCAATTTTGCTCCTCAAGTCCTCACAGTTCTTTGGTATTTCTTTTCTCCATGCTCAATGTGGTTGGACACAGGACAGAGGTTGAGTCAACTTTAATCCATTTTAAATGACTGCAAATGTGAGTTAGTTATTGCCACCACCTTTTATGTGCCACAGGTAAGTAACAGGTGCTGTTAATTACACAAATTAGAGAAGCAGCACATTATTTTTCAAAGGGTACCAATACTTTTGTCCGGTCCATTTTTGGAGTTCTGTGTAAAATTATAATGATTTATTTTTTTTAAATCTCTTTTGTGTTTTTTGATTGCAAGCAAAATAGATGAAGATATTACTACCAAAGCATTTATAATTGCAATCATTTTCTAGGAGAAATTAAGCATTATCTGATATACAGTGCCTTGCAAAAGTATTCGGCCCCCTTGAATCTTGCAACCTTTCGCCACATTTCAGGCTTCAAACATAAAGATATGAAATTGAATTTTTTTGTCAAGAATCAACAACAAGTGGGACACAATCGTGAAGTGGAACAACATTTATTGGATAATTTAAACCTTTTTAAAAAAATAAAAAACTTCATGAAAAGTGGGGCGTGCAATATTATTCGGCCCCGTTACTTTCAGTGCAGCAAACTCACTCCAGAAGTTCAGTGAGGATCTCTGAATGATCCAATGTTGTCCTAAATGACCGATGATGATAAATAGAATCCACCTGTGTGTAATCAAGTCTCCGTATAAATGCACCTGCTCTGTGATAGTCTCAGGGTTCTGCTTAAAGTGCAGAGAGCATTATGAAAACCAAGGAACACACCAGGCAGGTCCGAGATACTGTTGTGGAGAAGTTTAAAGCCGGATTTGGATACAAAAAGATTTCCCAAGCTTTAAACATCTCAAGGAGCACTGTGCAAGCCATCATATTGAAATGGAAGGAGCATCAGACCACTGCAAATCTACCAAGACCCGGCCGTCCTTCCAAACTTTCTTCTCAAACAAGGAGAAAACTGATCAGAGAAGCAGCCAAGAGGCCCATGATCACTCTGGATGAACTGCAGAGATCTACAGCTGAGATGGGAGAGTCTGTCCATAGGACAACAATCAGTCGTACACTGCACAAATCTGGCCTTTATGGAAGAGTGGCAAGAAATTAGCCATTTCTCAAAGATATCCATAAAAAGTCTCGTTTAAAGTTTGCCACAAGCCACCTGGGAGACACACCAAACATGTGGAAGAAGGTGCTCTGGTCAGATGAAACCAAAATGGAACTTTTTGGCCACAATGCAAAACGATATGTTTGGCGTAAAAGCAACACAGCTCATCACCCTGAACACACCATCCCCACTGTCAAATATGGTGGTGGCAGCATCATGGTTTGGGCCTGCTTTTCTTCAGCAGGGACAGGGAAGATGGTTAAAATTGACGGGAAGATGGATGCAGCCAAATACAGGAACATTCTGGAAGAAAACCTGTTGGTATCTGCACAAGACCTGAGACTGGAACGGAGATTTATCTTCCAACAGGACAATGATCCAAAACATAAAGCCAAATCTACAATGGAGTGGTTGAAAAATAAACGTATCCAGGTGTTAGAATGGCCAAGTCAAAGTCCAGACCTGAATCCAGTGGAGAATCTGTGGAAAGAGCTGAAGACTGCTGTTCACAAACACTCTCCATCCAACCTCACTGAGCTCGAGCTGTTTTGCAAGGAAGAATGGGCAAGAATGTCAGTCTCTCGATGTGCAAAACTGATAGAAACATACCCCAAGCGACTTGCAGCTGTAATTGGAGCAAAAGGTGGCGCTAAAAAGTATTAACGCAAGGGGGCCGAATAATATTGCACGCCCCACTTTTCAGTTTTTTATTTGTTAAAAAAGTTGAAATTATCCAATAAATTTTGTTCCACTTCACGATTGTGTCCCACTTGTTGTTGATTCTTGACAAAAAATTAAAATTTTATATCTTTATGTTTGAAGCCTGAAATGTGGCGAAAGATTGCAAAGTTCAAGGGGGCCCAATACTTTTGCAAGGCACTGTAATTGCAGGGGTGCTCAAACTTTTGGCCAGCACTGTAAATACTTGTAATAATGAGCTAGTTTATTTATTTATTTATTTCATAGTGTTTAACTCATTGCCTGCCACTGTCAATAATAGACATCCAATTCATTTAAAGTGAGGAGAGTGCCTGTGTCTCACTGCCATTGACGGCGCTAGACGCCTAATCTATTTTGAGCAGCGCCGTCAATGGCAGCCAATGAATTCAAAGGAATTGTTAAAGATACTATTACTATATAATATATTTAATGTATCTTTCTTCATTCGTTACAGGAAGTTTGCAGTTTCCACCAAAATTCCAGACACTAAAGGGTGCCAAAAATGCTGCGTAGGTGAGTCGGAATTATGACTTTTAAGTCTCTAATATTGTTTGTTTCTTGTATTATGAAACCACTGATTTATTTCCTTATTATTGCTGATTTGCGTACAGTGCGCAACCCATACACAGGCCACAAGTACCTCTGCGGGGCCTTTCAGTCCCATGTAATGCTGCTGGAGTGGGTGGAATCCATGCAGAAGTTCATGCTAATCAAGGTCACTACCACATGTGAATTATTTTTCCATCTCAATCGTCTGGGCTGTAAATTAACTCAAACATTTTTTTTGTTTTTGGGCGGGCGGGGAAACAGACCATCGACTTCCCTCTGCCGTGCCCGCTCGAGGTGTTTGAGATGTTGGTGGTCCCGGAGCAGACCTACCCTCTCATCTGCGTGGCGGTCAGTAAAGGGAGCGAGCTCAACCAGGTGGTCCGCTTCGGCACCGTCAACCCTAATCCCAACGCTACCTCCTCCTGGTTCACAGAGACAGGTGAGAGAACCTGCTCGAACATGCTAACTAACGTAGTGCTTCTTTAAAACTACACTTAAAAAAAAAATGTGAAAAAATCTTTAACATAATGGAGATCGAATGACAAAGCCCTAACATATCATGTTTTACTCAATTAGTGTGACTTAACATTTAAGAGCAGATTTTATCGACAATATATGTTGCATCTGAGTATACTAGTAAGTTGTAGTACCAGCCAAATTATGGGAGGGGGAAAAAGTGCTCCTTATTGTCTGAAGAATGTGTTACTTTTACTATCGGTATTCTGAAAAAGTATTCTTTCTTGACGCAGACACGCCTCAAACGTGTGTGATTCACGTCACGCAGCTGGAGAGGGACACCATCCTCGTCTGTCTCGACCGTAAGTCAGCTTCACGTTCTGATGCGCAACTTCATCACACATTTAATCACTTTCTTGATCAATTAGGGTGTATCAAGATCGTCAATCTCCAGGGCAGGCTGAAATCCAGCAGGAAGTTGTCTGCCGAGCTCACCTTCAATTTCCAAATTGAGTCCACAGGTAGGAAAAAAAGCAAAGTGATTGAACTTATTGACTGCAATACATTTTTCAGGGTTCATGCGGGTCATTAAAAATTAGTAAAAGTCATGAAATAGATTTTGTCAACATTCAGGCCTTAAAATGCATTTCAAAAAAGCAATTAAATAAATGGCATAAATTGACCATTAGATGTCTCCCAAAAAAGATGCTTGTGTTTGTTATGTGAGCAGACCATTGGCATTCATGGTGCAAAAATTAAATGAACAAATGATAGAAAAATAATGAATTATAAACTCATTACATAACTTATTCAACTGTACTGATTCAACTGATATTTGCACTTGAAAAACTTGAAGTTGTTACATTTATCATCATTAACGTATCTAGTGAGGAATCGAACTACAATTAGCCATAGTATGTTAAGTCCACGAACACATATATCGGTATCGGTTTGATATTGGTAACTTCAGTTGAAGTTGTTCTTATTTTTCACAGAATTATTATATTGGAAAAACTTGGAAGTTGTTACATTTAACATTATTATTGTGTCCAGCGGTGAATCGCAGCACAATTAGCCATAATATGTTAAGTCCACGACTGCATATATCGGTATCGGATTTTTGGAGTTACAATATCGGGATATCTGTTATCGGTTAATAAGTCATCAGACATGGTACAATTTGTGTGTGTGAAACTATCCGCTGTTGGGCATGGGCATTAAATTCGCTTCAAGTGGCATTAAAAAGCATTAAATGAGATTAGCTGATACCTGTAGAAACCATGATCCATGATGGGTTAGACATTTATCGTCGTCAGTGACAGAGAACGAATGAAACCCAATTGTTTTGTATTTTTTTCTTCCCAGTTTGTCTCCAAGATAGCGTGCTGGCCTTCTGGAGGCACGGCATGCAGGGGCGGAGTTTCAAGACCAACGAGGTGAGCCGGGTTTCTCACCAAACCCGCGTGGACCACCATGACAAATTGTTTTTTTTTTTAAACTAGTTGCCATATGGCAAAATGGCTTTTGGCATATGACACTTTTTTGACATATAGCATATTGTTTTGGTATATGGCAAAATTGCTTTTGGCATGTTTTTTGGGGGGGTATATGGCAAAATAGCTTTTGGCAAATTGCATTTTTTGGAATAGAGCATTTTTTGACATATGGAAAAAGGACTTTTGCTATATGGCATTTTTTATATATATGAGTTTTTTGGCATATGGCATTTTTTGTATATGGCAAAATAGCTTTTGGCATATGGTAGTTTTTTTGTAGATGGCCAAATGGCATTTGTTTTGGTATACGCCATTTTTGGCATGTGGCAAAATGGCTTTTGGCATGTGGCATTTTTGGGGGGGGTTATGGCTTTTTTTGGCATATGGCAAAATGCCTTTTGGCATATGGCTTTTTTTTTTTTTTTTAAATATGGCATTTTGTTTTGTTATATGGCAAAATTACTTTAAGCATATGTTAGGTTTTTTTTTTTGTATATGGCAAAATGTTTTGGTAACACTTTATAATAACTATCCGTTTTACTAGTTGATAGATCATTAGTAAATTGTGGATAAATGATAAATGTTGATTTGTGAAGTATTTGTTAACTGTTTGTTAAGCATTTACAGGGTGTTCCAATATGGTTGACCCCATTCTAAATGCCCATGCTAGTTGATGGAGCTTAATAAAACTATATACACTTTATGTTGAAGGTCATAAGTTTTATTGGATAAATATACAAATAAAAGTACAAATATTTGTTGGTTCTATGGCAGATTTTCATAAATGTGCAACATGAGCGCTGCCTGCAAAATGCCTTATCAAAATGCCTTTTCTTTTGAAGTGAATGGCATTTCTTAACCTGAAAAGATAGACATGCCAAATGTTACACACAAAAACTTGAAACGTTTCTACACACTGTGTTTCAGGTTAAGAACACCCTGTAAATGCTTAACAAACTGTTAACAAATACTTCACAAATCAACAATAAATCATTTATCAACAGTTTAATAATGATCTATTAACTAGTAAAACGGATTATTATTATAAAGTGTTACCAATGTTTTTTGGCATATGCCATTTGTTTTAGTATACAGCATTTTTTGGCATATGGCAAAATGACTTTTGGCACATGGCATTTTTTTTTTTACATGTGGCATTTTTTTGTACATGGCAAAATAGCTTTTGGCATATGGTAGTTTTTTGTAGATGGCCAAATGGATTTTGGCATGTGGCATTTGTTTTGGTACACAGCATTTCCTGGCGTATGGCAAAATGACTTTTGGCATATGGCGTTTTTTTATGTACAGTATATGGCTTTTTTGGCATATGGCATTGGTTTTGGTATACGGCATTTTTTGACATTTGGCAAAATGGCTTTTGGCATGTAGCATTCTATGTGGCAAAATAATTTGGCATATGGTAGTTTTTTTTTTGTATATGGCAAATGGCTTTTGGCATATGACATTTGTTTTGGTATACGGCATTTCTTGGCATATGGCAAAATGACTTTAGGCTTATGGCATTTTTTTAAGTACAGTTTATGGCTTTTTTGGCATATGGCATTTTTTTTTGTATGTGGTAAAATAGTTTTTGGAATATGGTTGTTTTTTTGTAGATGGCCAAATGGCTTTCAGCACATGGCATTTGTTTTGGTATACTGCATTTTTTGGCATTTGGCAAAATGGCTTTTGGCATGTGTCTTTTTTTGGGGGCAGGGGGTATGGCTTTTTTGGCATATTGCATTTTTTTGTATATGGCAAAATAACTTTTGGCATATGGTAGTTTTTTTGTAGATGGTTTTTGGCATGTGGCATTTTTTTGAGAGGGGGTATATAACATTGTATTTTTTTTAGCATATGGCAAAATGGTAGTTTTTTTGTAGATGGTTTTTGGCATGTGGCATTTTTTTTGAGAGGGGGTATATAACATTGTATTTTTTTTAGCATATGGCAAAATGCTTTTTGGCATATGGCATTTTTGCAGGCCATGCACGTCCATGCAATTGACAGCCATGCACGTCCAAAATTCCCATTCATTTTGAATGGCAGAAAAACATGTGTGATTTTTGACCATACACTTACCATTACATCGTTTTTCTGCCATTGGAAAAGAATGGGAAATTTGGACGCGCAAGGCTGTCAATGGCATCTCCTTACTTGGGTGCCAGTTGAATGTCAATGCGCTGTAAAAGCTATTCTGCCATCTACCAAAAAAAAAAAAAACACCATATGCGAAAAGCAATTTTTGCCATATAAAAATCGCATACGTTTAATTTTTTTTTTGCAAATTTTCAGATCACGCAGGAGATTTCAGACAGTACGCGCATCTTCAGACTACTGGGATCAGACAGGTGTGTGCACACATACGCACACACATACACGCCCACACATATTGCATGTGCATAATATTCTCTAATTGCCTTCTCACAAAAAGACAAAGTGACCATGACGGAGGCGTCACTCTACCCAGGTATTTTTAACTTTCTGTTGGGATTCTTGAAGCTTGGTGACTGGTTCAACATTTTGTTTATGGGGGTTTTCTTGCTTGCCGAGAGTGAAGAAACCAATGTCCTATTGATCATTATGGTATTTATATCAGGGTATTGTGAGGAGATCAGCAACTTGGAAATTGTTTTGTTTTGGTGTTTGCATGTTCGTTATTTAGTGCTGTACGATATGATGATATATATTGGCAAAACGATGTAAAACTTTCCATTGACATTTTACATATCTATAGTCGTTATCGTCGCCATAGACATGTTCATAAAATGAACATTTTGGTGCTCAATTTGTGCTGCTACATTGATGGAAATCCATAAGCCATACTAGTACCACCAATCGGCCTCAAGATGTCTCAATCTCCACCCAATAGTTAGCTAATTGGCTCCCCCTGACCAACTGTACGTGAGTAATATTGTGTAATATTGCATATCGTGATTTTTTTTTTTCATATTGTACAGCACTCGGTGATTCCATATAATTTCTTCAAAAATGGTGTTTATTAAGGGGCCATTTTCATGACAACAGCAACGGGGGTGGCAACTTTTCCAGAGAGCTCTATGGTTTAAATGGCGTCAGAATTTGCGGGGCGCTGGAAACGCAAAAATTTGCCAGGTTAGCTTGCTAAGTATTAATATGTAGATAGTACCAAAAAAAAGGCACAAGTAGCATTTATAAACTGATACAGGTAGTCCCCGGGTTACAAATGAGTTCCGTTTCTGCGCTGGCGACGTAACACAAATTTAGAATGAGCCTTTTAAGTACCCCTAAATACCTCCTAAATCTCAAAATAACTATTAAAAAACTGTATTACACGTCATTGTATTGTCCTCCCCAAGAAGTTGGAACTGAAGCCTAGCTAGACAGCGACCTAAGCTGTCCCCTTTTCCCGTCTCTCACTCGGCGGTGCGACTTCTTCGTGTGCATAAATACGTTCTCATTTGTGTGTACATGCGCTCTTACTCGCGTGCGTATTACTTGCTCTACGTTTCCTGCGCCAAAGTAAAAGCATGCATCACAAAATAAAAGTCAACAGTATTTAAAAAAAAAAAAAAAAAAATGGGACAAGATATGCGTCTGACGCCAAAGTCATGTAAATCGGGTACATTGTAACCCAGGGATTACCCGTACACACATCTCCAATACACGACACAACGTTAATGAATATAAAGCAAAGAAAGAATATAACTTGGAAGAGATGCTTGTTTAAGGCACAAACAATGTGGTGAGATGGCAAGAACCACTATGGTACACCGGCTGCCGGCGTTAGCTCGTCCGTTTAGCTATCTGTATTCACAATGTGCTCGTGTCCACATGTGATTACATCAGCAGAAAGTGCTATCCATCTATCTATCTATCTACACCTAGTACTAGCAGGGGGCGCGTCAGAACAGATCATGAAGAACCGATGTCGATATTATCTGATATCTTTTTAAAATGCTTTTATCGGCCACCCGATAATATCTGGTAGAATCCTCGTGACACCGCTACTTACCGTAATTTCCGCACTCTAAGACACGCCTGACTATAAGCTGCCACCCGCCAAATTTGACACGAAAACGACATTTATTCATAGATAAGCCGGGCTGGACTATAAGCCGCAGCTGTCCTCACTGTATTATATTTACACCAAAAGATATGAAACGGCAACACTTTATTTGACAGCGGCATCATACAACTGTCATAAGACCAAATGAACCACCATGAAGCTTTGAACCAATTGGCTGCAAAGCTTTATTGCTTCAAGAAGCTTCATTTGCCCTTCACTGCTCCCTTGGAGGAGACAGTCAACCTGTTCTGCTACCTGCTGTCAACACTGTTCTTGTCCAACATGCCTCCTAGCATGCATTGCAGCACTACAGATGTAAATAACAATCAAAATTCATGTTCTGTCCTAATTATTTATTCAGTTACTGTGTCAGTTGTAACACTTTGACAGTTGCACCATAAGACATAACTAAGACACTCTCGTGAGCATTAATGAACGCTTATAACAGATGTCATTTAGTGTTAAAAAGATCCAAACTAGACATAAATTGCATTAGTAACATAATTTGCCGGATGACACTTAATGACATCTGTCGTAAGCATTCAGTAATACCCATCATAGTGTCATGTCATAAATATGACCGTCGTATGACAGTCTTATGACACCACTGTCAATTAAAGTGTTACCAAATACCATATTAAATTAATGAAACAACTGGAACAGTAACTCAAGAAATAATTAGCACAAAACATGAATTTTGATTGTTATTTACATCTAAAGCGCTGCAATGCATGCTAGGAGGCACGTGTTGCCTATTAACCCAAATAAATCAACAAATAAGCCACACTGGACTATAAGCCACAGGATTTCAAAATGAAGGAAGAAAGTAGAGGCTTATAGTCCAAAAATGACTGTAATTGATGGCATTGAATGAAAAATTGTAGTTTTCATCGGTGCCAACTGGGGTGGCAAGCCTATCCTTTAGGGTGGTATTTGCCCACTCGTGCCACCCTGGTGGATCCGCCCCTGTTTAACACACCTCATTTGGTTAAACTTGAAAAACTAACAAAAAAATAGCTATATGATAAAAACGTCTAACAAAAAATACCCGTTTTTGTGGACATAGTCCAAAAGGTTTTTTTTATTATCGATCTTCCAGAACGAGTTTTTCCCGTTAATTACCCTATTGGCCCGAATATAAGACGGCCTTGATTATAAGACGACCCCCTCTTTTTCAAGACTCAAGTTTGAAAAAAGACTTTTTGAACACCAAATTAATTTTTTATACAGAAAATAATGACAGTACATCCGAAACAAATGATTATAACAATATATTTGAGAGAAAAAGCATGTTATTTTGCCTCATTCAAATCTTAATATCTGAATATTTAAATATGTAAACTAAAGTCCAATCATATTCGTAAATGAATGGCTTCTGGTTTTTGAAATGTAAATAAACCAATTAGGGCTGTCAAAATTATCGCGTTAACGTGCAGTAATTAATTTTTTTTTTAAATTAATCACGTTAAAATATTTGACGCAATTAACGCACATGCCCCGCTCAAACAGATTAAAATGTACAGTACAGTGTAATGTCTGCTTGTTACTTGTTTTTTGGTGTTTGGCTCCCTCTGCTGGCACTTGGGTCCAACTGATTTTATGGGTTAGTACCATGAGTGAGCATGGTGTAATCATTGACATCAACAATGGCGAGCTACTAGTTTATTTTTTGATTGAAAATTTGACAAATTTTAATACAACAAAAACATTAAGAGGGGTTTTAATACAAAATTTCTATAACTTGTACTAACATTTATCTTTTAAGAACTACAAGTCTTTCTATCCATGGATTGCTTTAAGAGAATGTTAATAATGTTAATGCCATCTGGTTGATTTAATGTTATAATAGACAAATACAGTACTTATGTACCGTATGTTGAATGTATATATCCGTTTTGTCTTATCTTTCCATTCCAAAAATAATTTACAGAAAAATATGGCATATTTTATAGATGGTTTGAATTGCGATTAATTATGATTAATTTTTAAGCTGTAATTAACTCAGTTAAAAAAAATTTAACGTTTCACAGCGCTAAAACAACAAAATTGCAATAACTGCATTAACCATCAAAGTGAAGTCTAACTAACTGTAGTCTTGAAACAAATCTGAATAAGGAAAAACATTGCAATAAAATAATGCAAACTGGTTAAACTTGAGAGTAGCTGAGATCTTTCATGACAGAACATCGCTTCAATGATATCTGGTGCCATCTAGCGTCGTGAATGGGTATAATGTCTAGACCGCGGATATAAGACTGCAAAAAACAGTCTTATATTCGGGCCAATACGGTATTTTAAATATTCCGTGTCTGCATTGTTCTCCTTTTCAGGGTGGTGGTGCTAGAGAGCCGACCGACCGACAACCCGACAGCCCACAGCAACCTCTACATCCTGGCGGGTCACGAAAACAGCTACTGACACGCACATGCTGACACCCCGCATTGAGACCCTAGCAACTAGCAAAGGGGAACGCGGCACCCCCCCTTTCACAATGTCGTCGAGGCGCCGCGGCGCGTTGGAGGGCAGATGACGACGTAAACTCGAGATGCCCTCCCATGAGGTCGGACCTTCACGCCACTCGTACTACTTAGTCGTACACGTTGTGCTACTACTGCGGCCATCTTGCACAGAAACCCCCTTATCCTAACCTCCCCTCTCACTTTTATTTATTGTGGCATGACGTTAACCCGCCAGCAGGATGACGACTCCTGTCGAAAAGAAAACCGGAAAACCAGGAGAAGGCTTTCGGCCCGCTCCGCTTAGCAACAACGGCCACATAAGTGCTTAACTGATGTCTATTTAATTGATGTACATATAAATGTAGTATTTTTGGACAGATATCGACACTAAAACTGCTCGTGCGTAGTTAGACGTGTGCGTAGTTGCTCGGCACAAACGAAACAAACCATACGGACGACGGGAAGTAGGCCGCTTACTTCCTGTTTCCCTGATTATGTGACAAGGATGCAGACACTTGCCGAACGTCTCTTCGGGTGGACCTTTTTCAAAATGCAGACAATACGACGACTCGTTTATTCTGCACTTTTTTGTTGTCATTTTTACGCAGTTCTGATCATAAGGCTTCTTTTTATGTGTTTATTCGAACCACTGGTGTTAAACATTTGCACAGAGAAAATGGTTTTGTGAAAGAAATGTGATGTCATTAAGGCCACGTTCAGACTGAAGCCATATCTGATTCCTGACAGGCGACAGTTAAAACCCATCCGAGCTGTTCAGACTGTCCATATCTGATATGAAACTAGTTCCTGTATGTGGTTTCAGATCAGATTTCTGTGCTTTATGACTGTTCAGACTACAAAAGAGACATCCAGTTTCCAACTTGGATATGCTAAAAATCAGATTTTGGCTGCAGGAATATCTGATTCTAATTAGATTTCTCCTTAAATCTGATTTTTAGGGCTGTCTGTTTACACAATTACACAATTTTTTAGCAAGTGTCCAAATCCGATCTGGGCCTGTTCAGACTGGGTCATATTATTGACAAATCTGACAGGTTGTTATAGAAACAAAGGCATCATCCAGCGTAGCGTGATGTGACACAGTTAAAACCTATCTGAGCCGTTCAGACTGTGTCCATATCGGATCTGAAACCACATATGGGAGCTAGTTTCAGATCAGATGCCTGTGTTTTGTGACTGTTCAGACTCCAAAAGAGCCATCCAGTTTAGATCTGGATTGGCTAAAAATCTGATTTTGGCTACAGGATTATCTGATTCTAATCAGATTTCTCCTTAAATCTGATTTTTAGAGGTGACTAAACTATATTTAGCAAGTGTCTGAATCCGATCTGGGTCTGTTCACACTGGGCCAAATTATTGACACATCTGACAGGTTGTTATAGAAACAAAGGCACCATCCAGCATAGAGTGACGTGACAGACAGGTAAAACCTATCTGAGCTGTTCAGACTGTGTCCATATCGGATCTGAAACCACATATGGGAGCTAGTTTCAGATCAGATGCCTGTGTTTTGTGACTATTTAGACTACAAAAGAGCCATCCGGTTTAGATCTGGATAGGATAAAAGTCAGATTTTGGCTGCAGGATTATCTGATTCTAATCGGATTTCTCCTTAAATCTGATTTTTAGGGCTGTCTGTTTACACTATTTTTAGCAAGTGTCTGAATCCGATCTGGGCCTGTTCAGACTGGGCCACATTATTGACACATCTGACAGGTTATTATGGAAAGAAAGCATCAGCCAGCGTAGAGTGACGTGACAGACGGTCAAAACCCATCAGAGCTGTTCAGACTGTGTCCATATCTGATCTGAAACTAGCTCCCGTATGTGGTTTCCGGATCGGATTTCTGTGCTTTATAACTGTTCAGACTACAAAAGAGCCACCCAGTTTCAATCTGGATTGGCTAAAAATCTGATTTTGGGCTGACTGTCCACACTATTTTTACCAAGTGTCCAAATCAGACCACAGACTCCCACATTATTGACAGGTTGCCATGGTAACAAAGGTGTCATCCAGCACAGAGTGACATGATGGACAGTCGAAATCCATCTGAGCTGTTTAAACTGTGTCCATATCTGATATGAAACTAGATCCCGTATGTGGTTTCCAGATCAGATTTCTGTGCTTTATGACTGTTCAGATTACAAAAGAGCCATCCAGTTTCAATCTGGATGGGTTTAGTAATCCAGATTTTGGCTGCAGGCATATGATTCTAATCGGATTCCTCCTTAAATCTGATTTTTAGGGCTGACTGTTCACACTATTTTTAGCAAGTGTCCGAATCCCATCTGGGCCTGTTCATACTGGGCCACATTATTGACATATCTGACCGGTTGCCATGGAAACAAAGGCGTCATCCAGCATAGAGAGACGTGACGGTCAGTCAAAACCCATCTGAGCTGTTCAGACTGTGGCCAAACCACATACGGGGGCTAGTTAAGATCAGATGTCTGTGCGTTGTGACTGTTCAGACTACAAAAGAGCAATCTGGTTTCAATCTTGATAGGCTAAAAATCAGATTTTGGCTGCAGGCATATCTCATTCTAATCCGATTCCTCCTTAAATCAGATTTTTAGAGCTGACTGTTCACACTATTTTTAGCAAATGTCTGAATCCAATCTGGGCCTGTTCAGACTGGGCCACATTATTGACACATCTGACAGGTTGCCATGGAAACAAAGGCATCATCCAGCGTACAGTGAGACACGCCTATATCTGATAAGAAACTAGCTCCCGAATGTGGTTTCAGATCAGATTTCTGTGCTTTGTAACAGTTCAGAATACAAAAGAGCCATCCAGTTTCAATCTGGATAGGCTAAAAATCAGTTTGGCTGCCAGTCTGAAGAAGGCCTTACGTGTGCGTATGCGTTTTCAATGTGTTTATACACATTTTGTCCTTAATAAGCAACACAAATGTCAGAGGCTTTTATTTTTCAGTAAATAAGGACTGAAATTATTTTTTACAGTTGACTTATTCCATAAGAAGTTCATAAATTTAACAACCATTTTGCCATAAGCTAATGGTCCCGTTTGCATATGATGCCCTTCAATAGTCACGAAAAAAACTGTCCTCATTTGAATGTAACTGCAACCAAACAATCCTCAATTGGTGTTTTGTTCAGTTCTCAATTTTGAATCCAAAACAAATGAACCAGAAACATTGGGCGGTAGCATAATTTGATTCATGTTATGAAACGTCAATTGATCATTCATATGAAACTTAAGACTGTAAGGTTGTCTTTGCTCGGATAGCGTGATGTTATCAAAACACGGAACCACTGGGAATTAAAGTGAAATACGATTTTTTTTTTTTTTTATGATTTTATAAGTACAAACGGGCCATTTATATTGTCGACCCCTGTTTAAGGAAGTAAATGTGCGAAAACTTTTTCATTGACTGCCATTGACGTCCCATCCAGTTAAATGAATTGGAAATCTAGTTTTTAAGAGCCACATGATTGGACGTTTATCATCAACATCAATGAGAAAAGTAAACAGAACTCACCTTTAGTTAAATGGAAATTCCACCCAAGGATGAGTCCAAGCAATTTTCACTCGCCATTTTCTTCCATTCCTAATGATAAAAACTCAATATTTCCCAAAACAGAACAAAGACTCTACAAATTTCAACAGTTTATTGAAAAAAAAAAAAAAAATCAAATTCCAGACCCATTTACATAAATTTCAAGATGCAGAAAGATCCACATAATGTGAACGCCAACCAGTGTCAATCCAAATTAAATCACCCTCATGATGTGATTTGTAACGTCGCATGAATGAGACATTCCACTGTTTTGCATTCATCTCCACCCTGGATATTTAACATTGACTGTTATTAAGGGCGATAGATGTCCAATCCATTTTGACTGGGACGAGGCGACCTCCCATTCAAAATGGATCGGACGTCTATCGCCGTCAATGGCAACGACTCAATGTGAACACTGACACAAACACACTAAAAAGTCTGACTCACTTATGTTTTCTGGCTTTTATTTTCTCACACGTTTTTGTTATTTTCACGATGCAATGCGCACGTTATGACATGCTGTATATAGTGTAAAATAAAATTGGGTTTGTTTTACATACTGTACAATTGCCTATATTTTGTTTCGACAAGTGTAACAGGATTTATGAGGATGAATGGTTAACACATTAAAAAAAAAAACAAATGTGATGCTTCAATGTTGGTCATTTTGTTGCGCAGTTTCCACTGAAATGATGAAGAAATACATGTATCAATAAAATTACATCTAATAGCTTATATATAACTTTTTGAAGGCAAAAACTAAATCCAAATTGGCTTTAATTTTTACATCTTAAGAAAACAGCCCATGTATGTTCACACTGCAGTGCCTCTTCCGTCCACTTGGGGATTTTCTTGCGTTTTCTCTGCCGCCTTCTCTTTCTTGTCGTCGCCGCCTCTATGAGAAAGCAACGGTTTAATGACAATGGGGAAGAAAATTTTTGTTGACGTAAGGTCTGACAACTGTTTTTAACAAATTTTTGGGTGTGTAATCGTCATTTCAAGTTTTCTTCAAAAATTTGACACTAATAGGAGTGCAAACGAGTGTTTTTGGCAGCCATTTTAGCTTAGTCATATATATATATATTTTTTTTATTTAAAACAGACTCCACCATCAGTTGACAAGACAACTCCCACAGACATTGCGCCACGCCTTCCTGTAGGGGGCCACCCTAGGCATAACCTTGAGTTGGCTTTCATTGTGATGAACTCAAACACACGCTGCATTCTAACGCTGGATTTAGGTGGAAACAGGATGAAGGTTTTACTGCATAAAACCAGTAAGGAGTGTTTCAAGACTGATTTGTCAGAGGAGTCAAGGTAATTATTATATTAAATAGCACCTTGCGTACACTTTGAACTAGAGCTGAAACGAATACTTGAGTAATTTTATTCACTTCGAGTAATCGTTTATTTTGACAGCTCTAAACACGTTTTGCTTTGACTACTTTTAATGCGGGACAATGCGCTGATGTCACGTGCATAGAGGAAGACAAAAAAAAAAAAAAAACTTACTGCAGCCGACAGCCGCTACAAACCACACCGACGTCGCTAAATACTAGCCCGCACGATGCTACGTTGGTAGCAGGTAGCGTCTAATGCGTCTCATAGAGATCACATGAATGTTGAACTAGATGCGCCATGACAGACTCGGCCGCGTCTGGGCAACGTTAGTAAACAGCCGCCATCTTAAAGCAGTAGAGCGCTAATAAATAAGATTAAGTAATGCCAATAAACAAAAAAGAAGAAAAAATAAGATTAACGTTACTGTAACTAGCTCACGTAACGTTAGCCCTGCTGAGGGCTAGGTTTCTATTAATTAGGACCACTGTCAATGCGTGGCTAACGTGTCTTACATACAGGCTTTAACATAACAGAGAATTGTGGAGTGATGAGGGTGTAAAATAAAAACTTAATCATGCTAACTATCAATTTTAGCTCAGTAGTCATTGTTGGATAAAACACCAAGTAGCACTGGTCCCTAATGTGCTCCAATACAGCCGGTATCATACATTTATTTTGAACACTGCAAAAACTCAAAATCCTATCAGGACTTACAGTTTAGACTAACTTAAAACTTAACTAGAACTTAAAAATGGCTTGACACAAAAAGAAATTCAATTGAAACACGTGGGGAAAAATCCTAACTTTTAAGTGATGTGTGTTATCAAGCGTAACGGCATTTTTTGGTAAGATATATATATATATGTTTTAATAAGATCTAAAGTTTTTTTTGAGTGACAGCAGTGAATTAGTCTTTTTTTATTCTAGTTACATCTGAGATGCAATTGTTGGCCGTTTTCAACAGTATACAGTACATCGAAAATAAAGACATTGATTGACTGAAAATGGTTCAAGATTAGATGAAATGTCGCTTCTCATGTATATTTATAATTGCTGTCACCTAATAATATATTTGTTTTATCCAATTACTCGATTACCAAAATATTCGATAGCTGCAGCCCTACTTTGAACCATGAAAAAAAAAATTTTTTTTAATGAACGATAACTGCCCATTCTTTACTTTTACCCAAGAATCTCTACTGTTTTACGTTCACATGTATAGTAATGCCGCGATTTAAGCATTTATTTGCAAGAATTTTCAACTTAAAAAGCTCTTTATTTTGTGACCGGCGCCATGTTGGATTTTGTATCTCTACACAACCTAAATAGTGATTATATATAGAAGAATGCAAATATTGCTTTTGTTGAGTAAAATTAAGATGATTCTGCATGCATTCCCCAAGAATTCAGTTTCTGATGTGAAAATTGAGGGATTTATTAGTTGTTGAAAACTTGCACTAAAAATTTTTTTTTTTTTAAGTTGCTATTTCGGGCAAAAACTTATATGTTAAATATTGCAATTGATCCTGAAAAGATATGTGATTATCTCTGCACTTGGTAATTTTTGTGCATCTGGCTATAAAATTCTTAAATTTTACTCTATTTCAAGTTTTGTTATACTTGTATAAAAAAATAATCGGGATTTTATTAGGGATTGACTTTGAATTTTTTGATGCCGCTGCTACATGGAGACTCATACAGTGGGGCAAATAAGTATTTAGTCACCCACTAATTGTGCAAGTTCTCCTACTTGAAAATATTAGAGAGGCCTGTAATTGTCAACATGGGTAAACCTCAACCATGAGAGACAGAATGTGGAAAATAAAACCCAGAAAATCACATTGTTTGGTTATTTGCAATTTAGAGTGGAAATAAGTATTTGGTCACCTACAAACGATGATCGATACATGGTCAGGAAATTCATAATAAGAATAAGATAATCGACAAAGATTTAATCTGATCTGATAGTGAATAAGATAAAAAAATGTCATAATACAATACTACATTAGGGGTTGGATAATTTCCAGCACGACTTTATATAAATGATGCATATGAGCATACAAGTGCACTTGTCATGTATTTTCACTGCCCCAACATAGTGTTTCCGATCATCCCGTTTGCCGCTCTTTTCTACGGTTAAGTGGGAAGGAACACGTTCCATAAAATCACTGGGTGCTAATTGTTTTGCGGCCACTAGATGGCATCAATAATGTCTTTATTTTATATCTGTTTCGTGGCTCACATTCAAACTGTTCCAGCATTAAAAGTTATTAAGTCCTTGGCTGCCCTTGATGGCCATACCCGTCCAATCCACTTGAAGTGGGAGGGCTGGCAGCGAATGAATGATCGTTCATTCGCGGCCAATCAACGTCTACTAGTGATGAAACTTCAAATATTGAACAACAGACTGCATGCCAATTTTATTTTCGCTTCTTTTCCACAGGACTAAATGTCTTTTTTCTTACTTCTTTTTGAAGAGTTTCTTAAAGGAGCTCCTGAATCCTCCTTTGTCCTGTTTTCGGCTTCTCTCGCTGAAGGGCGTGTGGTGGTGTTGGTTCTCCTCGCCCCCCCAAGGCTGCATGGTTGGGTCCTGGGAAATGGTTGCGTCACATTTGTCACAAATTCATATTATGTCATAATCCTCCAGTGTGAAAACATTACCAAAATGATTTGTTCATGTTATTTATAAAAATGCAGAACAGGTCACTTGACTGTTCCATTGTAATTGCCGCGAATGTCAGCTGTAGAACATGCGGTATCTGAAGAAAAATACTATTCATCATGGGGGTCAGTCCTACCATGCCCAATAGTCCATGAAGGTCTTCTCCCGGTTTTTCGCCGTCCTTTCTGCTTCCTGGTGAGTTGTGGATCTTGCGGGACGGCGTGGCGCAACCCCTGCTGCCCCTGCTGCCCTGCCGCTCCAGTTTGGCTTGGCCCACTTCCAACATGCTGTCCATCTGCAGGCCGTTCAGCGACTGCCAAGATAGCAAGATGCCTCGCTCACAATTTAAGATTCGAGTAAGAGTTCTATGACACGTTACAGGTTAAGTCGGGGATGTGGTTGGTTAGGGCGTGGGTGTAACTTACAAGATGTGGGCGTGGTGGAGGTTTGGGTGGGGAGTAACTTGTGAGACGGAGGTGTGGTAGAAGTTACGGCTTTGGCGTAGTTCGCAAGATGCGGGCGTGGTTGAGGTTACATGGGGTGTAACGTGCAAGATGGGGACATGGTAAAATTAAAGAGTGGGGGCGTTACTTTCAAGATGTAGGCGGGGTTGTAACTCGCAAGATATGGGTGTGGTTGATAGTCATGGCCGTGGTTGAGGTTAAGTAGGGGTGTGCCTTGCAAGATGGGGTGTGGTCGAAGTTATGGCTTCGGCTTAATTTGCAAGATGTGGGCATGGTTGAGGGTAGGTGGGGTGTAACTTCCAAGATGGGGACATGGTAAAATTAAGAGCGTGGGTGTTACTTGCTAGATGTAGGCGTGGCTGGGCGGGGTTGTAACTCGCAAGACGAGGTGTGGTGGGCATAACTTGCAAGATGTGGGTGTGATTGAGGTTAGGTGGGTTTGTAACTTGCAAGACAGGGGCGTGGTTTAGGTTAAGCAGGGCGTAACATGATGCAACAACATCTAGCAAGACTGTGGCTGAAGTTAGGGTGTGGCCATAACTTTTAAAGTGGGGTGGAGTTAAGATTAGGGTAGTTGTTGAGGTTCGAGTGGGGTGTAACTTGCGATATGAAGGTGTGGTAGACGTTATGGCATTGGCGTAACTTGCAAGACGTGGGCGTGGCTGAGGTTAGGCGGGGTTGTAACTTCCAAGATGGGAGCGTGGTTGAGGTTAAGTTGGACACTTGCAAGACAAGGTGTAGTTGAAGTTAGGGCATGGGCATAACTTGCAAGATATTTAGGTTAACCCGGCGTAACGTGATGCCACAACAACTAGCAAGACGGTGTGGTTAAGGTTAGGGCGTGGGCATAACTTGTAAGATGTAAGTGTGATTGAGGGTAGGTGGGGTTGTAGCTTGCGAAATGGGTGTGGTTTAGGTTAAGCGGGGGCGTAAAATGGTACAACAACAACAACTTGCAAGACAGGGTGTGGTTGAAGTTAGAGGCGTGGGCAAAACTTTTCAAAGTGGTGCGGAGTTAAGATTAAGCATGTTGTTGAAGTTTGGGTGGGATGTAACTTGAGAGACAGAGGTTTGGTGGGTGTGGTTGAGGTTAGGGGGGCCGTAACTAGCAAAAAGTGTGGTTAAAGTTAGGGCGTGGGCATAACTTGCAAGATGTGGGTGTGGTTGAGGTTAGGCGGGGTTTTAACTTGAGAAATGGGGGCATGGTTTAGGTTGAGCAGGCGTAACATGACGCCACAACAGCTAGCAAGACGGGGTGTGGTGAAGTTGGGGCGTGGGTATAACTTGCACGATTTGAGTGTGGTTGCGGTTAGTCGGGGTTGTAACTTGCGAAACGGGGGCGTGGTTTAGGTTAGGGTCTGGTTGAAGTTAGGCAGGGTTTTAACATGCGGGACGAAGTGTAGTTTAGAATTGGGTGTAATTGGCAAGGCGGGGCGTGATAGAGGTTAGGGTGTAATTAAAGTTAGGCAAGGTTATAAACCTGCGAGACGGGGGTGTGGTCAGGTTTGGATGTAACTTGCAAGACAGGGCTTGGTTAAGGTTAGGGTGTGGTTGAAGTTAGGCAGGGTTGTAACTTGCGAGAAGGGGCGTGGTTTAGGATTGGGGGTAACTTGCAATGAGGGGCGTGGCTGAGGTTAGACGGGATTAACTTGCGTAACGGGCATGTTTGAGGTTAGGGCAGGGGGCTAAATTGTGGGAAGAGGTGTGGTTAGGGTGAGGTCAGAGGTGTAACTTGCATGACGGGGGTGTGGTTGAAGTGAGGATTAGGAATAAGATCGAGAGCGTTCCACCACGTTATGCCCCGATACAAGTTAGTCCCCTGTCGTGCATGCTGTGAACGACCCTTACTCCCCTGAGTGGCTGCCTGCATTGAAAAGTTACCTTGCTTTTTTTACGCTGGCTGGGCTGAAGGGGGCGTTGGTGAGCATGACGCATCAGCAAAGCTTCATCCGGAGAGACGCACCCTCGGTTGGGGACTTTGTTGTAGCCGTTCCCAAAGACATCTCTCGTCGGCACGTGTCGCGACGGGGTCGCTGGAGCTTTCGGACACTTGACGAACGCGATGTCGACGGACGAATCGGAAGAAGCTGAGGAGCAGCGGTCGAACGCCTCGTGTAGGGAACTCGTGTCGTCTTCGTAGAAACACTCCATCCCGGGCGGGTCCGGCGGGAGAAGAAACTCCTCCAAGGCGTCGGCCAGAGCCGAGCCTGGTTGAACTTGTCGGAATTCCGAGGGTCTGGAGGGTGGCGGATGCTGGCGGGCGCGCTCGAACGTTTCGCTTTCAGGGATGCTACCCAGACCTGGGGAAAATAAAAAAGTTGGAAATGTGAGCACTCCTATTTTTCAAAATGGAGTGACAGATTTTGTACCTGTGGCTTTGTGCTTGCGCAAATCAATGTCGGGGCTGTAGAGCTGCAGCTGGGGCGTCCAATCGGCGTTGTAACATTCTGTTTCAGGCTCGCGTTCCCAATCGTGGAAGCGATGGCTGGACTGGATCTGATCCAGGAGACGTTGCTTGCTGTGTTTGGCATGGGTAACATGATCCCTGTTCATGTTGAATGTGGAAAAAAAACCAATGAGTTTATCAGCAGTAGATGTCCAGTCAATGAGTTATTTAGGTGTACTTACAAAGCAGTGCTACTGTGAGGGTATGGAGAACCTTGAAGGCCACCTTCCATAGTCCTGACAAGTTGCTTCATGGATGATCTACGAGGACACAAAGTTGAAAAAAATGTACGTAGAGATTACAAATACACATATTTGCTAAATTTTACATTTGCTCATAGACATTCAATTACTTTTGGACTGGGAGGGTTACCAAACCTTCAAACGGATTAAATGTCTACTAGTGACGAGGGTTTAACGTTTTAAACCCTAAATCCATTTTAACACCACAGTGGTTTGACTAATCTCACAGGAAGATTTGCAATACTTATTTACGTGCAATATTCAATGCCTTCACTGTCAACTGCTGCTACTTCCATTATTTGCACTGCCTGAACATAGGACTACTTCAAACATATTTTATACTATTTAGATTATATACTTTCATTCTTGCAGGCCACTTTCGAGATTTTCACTTGTCCGATACTCAATGCCTTCACTGTCAACTGCTGCTACTTCACTTTAATTATTTGCATTGCCTGAACATGGGACTACCACATAAATATTTTATATTTATTTAGATTTAGATTTTATACTTTCTTTATCCTCTTCTTTATTCATACGACATTTTTTTACTTGTCCTGCACTGTAAAGGGAGATGTTACAAAATATCGTTGTACAACCGTATAATGACAATAAAGGGCTATTCTATTCTAAATGGGGCACTTTCAGGCATCTGGAAATTGCACCCAAGGATGAATCTGAGCCATTAAATTTGCTGTTTCGGACTCGAGCTGACCTTTTGATCTCCGGGCGGTTGTGCATCAGGAGCTCCTGATTGCGCTGGAGGAGGTGCTGTTGCTGGCTAGAGAAGCAGCGGAACTGCTGGATGCACACCAGCAGAAGGTAGTAGTCCGGGTGGGACGCCTCCGTCTGCTTCAGTAAGCCCTGAACGCACACACGTATCATGCATAATACAAGCATGTTAGAAAAGCTGGACATGTGTCCATCTTTACTCGTGCTAAGCTAACTAGCCTCTTGTAAATGGGCCAAAAATAATTATTGGGTGTCACCTGCAGCAGCAGCAAGTATTCCGGAATCCTCTGCACCGGTTGGAGAAGCAACGTACGCAGGGACGGTTTGGACTCGTCGCCCATGATGTCATTCTTTTAGAGACGTTGATTCAACCGTTCAAAGACAAAGAGAGAGAACTAAGTAGATTTAAAAATATATATGTTTTATTTCATCGTATTTATTTTTGACAAAAACTTCCCAAAACAGGGAGTGACCCAAAATGTACTGGAAGGCACCCAAAATCAACAGAAAGTGACCTGTAGATGCCCTAAAAGCATCAGGGAGTAACCCAGAAATGCTCGATAATTTACAGGAGGTAACCAGTAAACAGGAAATGATAGGGGAATTGCCCTAAAATTAGTAGGAGATAACCAATAAAAAGGAAGTGATGCCGAAATGCCCTAAAAATAATATGAGGTGACCAAAAATAACCAGAATGTGACCCACAAAATCAACAGGAAGTGACTCGGAATTTTGGAAATGCCTTAGCATCAACAGGAAGTGACCAATGAACAAGAAGTCACCCAAAAATACACAAATACTAAAAGGAAATGACCCAAAAATGCACTCCAATTAACAGTAAGTAACCCAAAATCAACAAAAAGTGGCCCACATAATCAACAGGAATTGACCTGGAATGTCGGAAATGTGTCAAAATCAAAAGGAAATTACGCTAAATGTAAATGATGTGATCCTAAAACCAACAGAAATTGACCCAAAAGCATAAGCAGAGTTTAAGGGAAAGGTCAGGCCCCCCTGGTGGCCAAAAAAAGCATCATTACATGTAATTGACTTTCCTATGTAAGATTTAAAAATTAGGAATTTTCCGGTAAAATATCGTCTGTTAAAAATGTAAAGCAATAAAACAAAAATTAATTAAATGAACAAAAAAATATATTTTTATAATGGGTCAGTTATTTTTCGAACAGATCATGTGACTAGCACTTTAGACGGTCATTTGCTTTCGCTTTGCCAAAACTACCCGAGGACCGAAGAAGCAAGATTGATGAACGTATTCTTTCCAACCTAAGCTTTCAAAAGTGAAAACAACTAATGAGCAAGAACCAAGGATTGAAAATGTGGACCATGAACGCCAGAGAACACCGCCTAAATGGTGAGCGGAATTTCAATTTGCCCCACTGAAGACGCTAATTGTACAAAAGAGGCAGAAACATCCTGTGTGACCTGTAAGTACCTTAAAATTAACACATTGGCTGCCATCTTTCCACTTCAAATGGATTGGACGTCTACTAGGCTACGTTCATACTACAGGTCTTAATGCACGAATCGGATTTTTTCGTGTTTTTCCGACTCGAGTGAGGCATTAACTTGACGGTCTGAACTTGACAAGTCACATAGAACTGGACCATTTCAAATCAGATCTGGGTCACTTTCGTATGTGGTTCAAATCCGATCTGGGCCACATTTTTCCAGACTGTCGCGGCGGTCTCTACTGTCCAGTCTCTCAAATCGGAATTCATGCAGCAATTACATCATCAAAAAGCGATAGAGACGCCACAGTAGCAGTGCAGCTGGGCGTTATTAGCGCCTAGCTTGCCTTGAACACTGCTTTTTAGGAAGGGTCGGACTTGACAACAGTCATAAAAAAATAAAAATGGGTTGAGGATAAGCCTGAGAATGATCGGTTTTCTGTCTGCTCCATATAAGCAATATTTCAACATTGCTTACACGGCCGAGAGTCGGGGCAAACTGCGCGTATGTGTGTGTGACATGCACGGACAGTGCGTGCATGCGATCGATCCATATACTTTGAATATAAGCCTAAACTGGGATTATTTATTTCTGTTATGTGTCCTCTTTTTAAAAAGCAAAATATGATACTCCTGGAATGACGGATGACAGCCAGTATGTGTGGTCATTTGTTTTGATGCTTCTGCGCATGCGGGTCGTCTTGCTCAGCGCTTGTCGGACTGCGAATTAGTGCGCATGCCTAATACTTGAATGGTCTCAATGGACAAAGGCAGTCTGAACGGGCACGCCAAAAAACCAGATATGACAAAAAATCGGATTCGTGCATTAAGACCTGTAGTATGAACATAGCCCTAGTGATCAACTCATTTAAATTCACAGCAAAGGGACAATTGGATGCCACATTCATCTCCAATAAGATCATCTAATTTTACCTCCAGAAAGGCAGAAGACTTGACAGAATTGGAGGCTAGCGTGGTGACAACAGCTAGACAGTCGGGAAGTTCCTTCAGGTAGGACACGTACAACTCCAGGAAGTCACTCTACCAGGAAAAAAAACAAACAAAAAAACCCCCAGCATATTTTAACTAATTGACCAGCAAACAACAAGCACAATTGTTCCCATGTTGTGATTGATTAGCAATGCGGAGTCATGAGGACCAAACTTTTGACCTCCATGCATTCACATTGGTCTCTCCATTGCTTAGAATATTAACCAAGATAACAAGGATGCCCTCATATGCTCCCAGTTTCTCATTTCATGCCATTTAAAAAAATTTTTTTTAAATCAACCAATCAAATTAAATCAGATTAAGCGGTAGATTAACGTGGGACCACGCATGCATATAATTGTGTTGAATTAAACTAAATTGTGTCTCGTTCAACCGGAAAACAACCGCTGTACCTCTTTGCTGGTGAGCCTCATGAAGATATCTCCCATGATGCCTTGCCACTGGCACCTGAGGACGCGATCCTGGAGAGAGTGGAGCAAGTCCAGGTGCTGCTGGATCAGGAACCGCAAACAGCTGGGAAACGGACTGGCGCCGCCAAGGGAGCCATATTGTTTAAACTTGATATGTACAGTATATAAGGGTGAGCATAAATCATGAACCTTTTATAGATCAAGTGGCTATTTTGAGTCAACATGGATGAGGTTGTTTCGGGCTTAACTTGCAAGACAGGGTGTGGTTATTTAGTCAGGTGCTGTAACTTGCGAGAACTGGACATGGTTGAGGTTAGGCGGGGGTGTAACTTGCTAGACGCACGTGGCTAAGGTTAGGCGGGGTTGTAACTTGTGAGATTTGGGGGGACGTGGTTGAGGTTCGGTTGGGCTAAACTTGAGAAACTGGGGCATGATTGAGGTAAAGGCGTGGGCATAACTTGCAAACGGGGGCGTGGTTGAGTTTAGGCTGTGCATGTAACTTGCAAGATGTGGGTGTGGATGAGGTTGAGCGTGGTTGTAACTTACGAGAAGAGAAGCGTGGTTGAGGTCAGGGTGTGGATGTAACTTGTGAACCAGGGTGTGGTTGAGTTTGGGTGTGGGCATAATTTGCAAGATGTTGTGTGGTGGAGGTTAGGCAGGGGTGTAACTTGCAATAAGTGGGCGTGGGTGGGGTTAGGGCATAACTTGTGAGATGAGGGGCGTGGTTAAGGTTAGGGCGTAACTTGTGAGATGAGGGGCAGGGTTGAGGTAGGGTGTGGGTGTAACTTGCAGAGACATGGGAGTAGTTGAAGTTAGGCGGGGGTGTAACTTGCAAATGGGGGCGTTGAGTTTAGGGTGTGGATGTAACTTGCAAGAGTTGGGTGTGGTTGAGGTTAGGCAGGGTTGTAACTTGCAAAATTTGGGGGGCGTGGTTGAGGTTAGATAGGGCATAACTAATGAAACTGGGGCGTGGTCGAGGTTAGAGTGTGTATGCGTAACTTGCATAGACGTGGGCATGGTTGAGTTTAGGTGGGGGAGTAGGGTTTAAGGTTAGGGTTTAGGGCGTGGTTGTAAGTTACGAGATGAGGGGCTTGATTGAGGTTAGGTGGGGGTGTAACTTGTGAATGGGGGGCGTGGTTGAGTTCAGGGCGTGGCTGGAACCTGCGAGACGGGCATGTTGAGGTTAGGACGTGGGCATTATTTGCAAGATGTGTGGTGGAGGTTAGGTGGGAGTGTAACTTGCAGGATGTTGGTGTGGTTGAGGTTAAAAGGGGGCGTAATTTGCAGGTTGAGGGGGCGGTTGAGGTAAGGTGAGGGTGTAACTTGCAAGAAGTGGGCGTGGTTGAGGTTAGGGCGTAAATTGCGAGATGAGGGGCGTTTTTGAGGTTAAGCGGGGTTGTAACTTGAAGGATGTGGGCATGGTTGAGGTTAAGTGGAGGCGTAACTTGGCATGGTTGAGGTTAAGTGGAGGCGTAACTTGCAGGGTGAGGGGCGTGGTTGAGGTTAGGTGGGGATGTAACATGCAAGAATTGGGCGTGGTTGAGGTTAGGGCGTAACTTGCGAAATGAAGGGCGTTGTTGAGGTTAAGCGGGGTTGTAACTTGAAGGATGTGGGCGAAGTTGAGGTTAAGCAGGGGCGTAACACGCAAGAAGTGGGCATGGTTGAACCTAAGGTATAACTTGCAAGAAGAGTGGCGTGGTTGAGGTTAGGCGGGGCCGTAACTTGCAGGACACCAGTGTGGTTGAGGTTGGGGTTGGTTTAACTTGCCGGATGTGGGTGTGTTTGAGGTTAAGTGGGGGCATAACTTGCAGGATGTAGGGCGTGATTGAGATTAGGTGGGAATGTACCTTGCAAGAAATGTGCGTGGTTGTTGTTAGGGTGAAACTTGCGAGGTGAGGGGCGTGGTTGAGGTTAGGCGGGGCCATAACTTGCAGGATGTGGGCATGGTTGAGGTTAAGCGGGGGCGTAACTTGCCGGATGTGGGTATGGTTGAGGTTAAGTGGGGGCATAATTTTCAGGGTGAGGGGCGTAGTTGAGGTTTTGTGGGGGTGTAACTTGCAAGAAGTGGGCGTGGTTGAGGCTAGGGTGTAACTTGCAAGATGAGGGGCGTGGTTGAGGTTGGGCGGGGCCCTAACTTGCAGGAGATGAGCGTGGTTGAGGTTGGGGGAGGTGTAACTTGCCGGATGAGGGCGTGTTTGAGGTTAAGTGGGGGCGTAACTTGCAAGATGTGGGGCGTGAATGAGGTAAGATGGGGGTGTAACTTGCAAGAAGTGGGCGTGGTTGAGGTTAGGGTCTAACTTGCGAGATGAGGGGCGTGTTAGAAGTTATGTAGGGGTGTCAAGGGAGCCATTTGAACCTGATATGTATGTAATGGTGAGCGAATTTCATGAACCTTTTCTATAGCAAGTGCCTATTTTTGGTCATTATAAAAATGTGTTTCTAATTAAATGTAATGAAATAAATAACACATTGGCTTTGCCATCAAACAATCGCTGCCACCCTTCCAAACAAAATGGATCGGACGTCAATCGCTGTCAGTGTCGGCCAAATCACGGCCCTAATAAGGGTTAACCTGTTGTGCTTTTTGTCAACACGTGCATGGAGTAGCAGCGATTGCATTAGCCAACATAATTAGATTTGGGCATTTCCTGCCTAGTGCTGACTAGAAAGGTTTGAATGAGGTATGTGGAGGATTTTCACCGTTTGTCCTTAGCGGCGATCGCGTCAGAGCCATTGAAGGAAATGTTAGCCTTCAGGAGAAGAGACAAGTGCGATACGTAAATTCTCTCAGATTCCAGTAGCTCCAGGGCTGCCTTTTGTCGCATACCTGGAGGGAAAAAAATAATTCACATGGCTTGAAGTCATTTTCTATTTCATTTGAAATTATTTGTACTTCTACCCTCTCCAGTCAAATTGGATTGGACGTTCCATTAATGGCAGAGAATGAGTTAATTGACAGTAACTGAAAACCTATTAAGTTTTACACTTTAAAGTCACATATACATGTAAAGTTAATATCAGTGTGTTTTCCTACTGTTTTCACTGAAGCTGTCAGGTGTGTCGGCGTCTTCTCTACCGCTCCTGCCATCCCCCCACGCCGGATTTCGGGACGAAGCGCACCTCTGCTGCTCTGAGTTGGACGCTGCAAAACATTGGAATTAACTTCCTTGAAATTCTTCACCGGCACCATTTTGCGTCTCACCCTGCGTAGACGTGGCACTCCTCTGCGACTGCGGCGATTCTCCGAAGTAGCGCTGGATGATGCTGAGCTCCGATTGGCCGGGCGTGCAGATTCGCTCGTCCGATGCGCTCAGCACGTCTGATTTGGAGCTCTTCCTGCTTTTAAGGCAATTAAAAAATGGGTTTCTGTGTTTTACGTGGTTATAATTAGGGCTGCAACTATCCATTATTTTAGTACTCCATTAATCTATCAGCTAGTTAGTTTGAATAATTGAGTCATCGGATTACGAACATTTCATACGTTACAAAATCAATTTTAGGAGATGCTTGCTAAGATTGCACTTTCAAAAAAGCATTAAATGTGAACACAAAATAAAATTCCTGAATGTTTCTTCAAACTTGCATAACAAAAGTCCGCTAGTTTAAATGCTATAAAATGTTTTTTATTATTTATTATTTTATTTTTTTTATTTTTTATTTTTTAAACAATACTCCTAAATCGTTCAAACACCTATTCCCAGAAAAAAAAATCGGTCTCACACAAAAATACACACGGTCCCAGGCTTCAACTGGGTCCGTGTGCTTTGGTCAGATGAGACCAAGATTGAGCTTTTTGGCAACAAACACTAAGTGGGTCTGGCGTGCCATGAAAGAAGCACATGCTGAAAAGCACCTCATACCCACTGTGAAGTATGGGGGTGGGTCAGTGATGCTGTGGGGCTGTTTTGCTTCCAAAGGCCCTGGGAACCTTGTTAGGGTGCATGGCATCATGAATGCTTTGAAATACCAGGACATTTGAAATCAAAATCTGTTGCCCTCTGCCCGAAAGCTGAAGATGGGTCATCACTGGGTCTTTCAGCAAGACAATGACCCTAAACATATGGCCAAATCTACCCAGAAATGGTTCACCAGACACAAAATCAAGCTCCTCCCATGGCCATCTCAGTCCCCAGACCTTGTTTTGTTGGCAAAAGGGGGTTATACAAAGTATTAACACCAGGGGTGCTAATAATTGTGACACACATTATTTGATGTCAAATAATTATTTCTTTATGTGGGATTTTTTCCCCACCGAATAAATGCACTTGTACTGAATGTTGGATTTTTCTCTTTTTTTCCATTAAGGTCCCATATTATTTGAATTAAAAAAAATATTAGAAGCTAAAAAAACATCTTTTTCAGGGGTGCCAATAATTACAGAGGTCACTGTATGTCATATTCACTGTTGCAAAGCAAGGGCAATGGAAAACTAAATGCAAACTCTTTCAAAACAAACCATTATAACACCACTCGAATTAAACGAATACTCGACGCAGCAAAATTTGAATCAAAGCTTTTTTGTAATCAAATTAATTGATTAATGGTTGAAGCATTAGTTATAATTAGTGTTGTAACGATACCGATGGCATCATCGTATCTGGGAGTAATAAGAAATAACATGCCGATACTGTGCAAAATGTACTTTTTGAGATCTAGTTTCTGACACCCCTACGAAAGATAGCCACTAGCTACACATGCCGCCGTAAAATAAAGAGCGCTTGTCATGAGTTTATCACCAGTAGACGTCCAATCCATTTAAATGAATGGACTTTCAGCACCTTCAATGGCTGACAATGAGTTAAGAAAAATTAAATTTGTTTTTCCTCTGGCAAAGATGCAACCCCAACCAATTAGTGTATCCCTAGTAGATGTCCAATCCATTTGAAGCGGGAGGATGGCACACAAACAACAATACAAAATACATTGTTACATGCCTATGGTACCTATGAACAGAGTGGTGCTATCGTTGGCCAATTGTATTTACTCGTGGACACCTGATAACCGAAGAGAATTAGGAGGTGGTGAGTCAAAAGAAGTGAGTAGGCAGGACGGAGCGTACGCAAATTAGCAATGTTAGCTGTGGAATCCAGTATTATGTGAATCGTATGTAAGTGTGGATATGTTGACATCCTGTTCTATGCTACCTGATCGCTAATTCTGGCACCGACAATCTCTCGACCTGAGTGTGTTTAATTTCACCCAGTCATACATGAATCCCATCAGATATGTGATAGTCCTGCAGTACAGTGGAGATGCTTCACGGGGGCTTCCCCAGGGCCTAGGCACCACACTAGCCAATTGCACCAGCAGCTCCGGAAAAGGGGCCAACTACATTCCACCTGGACCCAGAGTGGTCCCCTGGACCATCCACACCCCCATTAACTGGCCCTCAGAGAAGGGACGAGGGGACACGCCACCGACCCACCCCGTCACCACCTGGACCACCAGCTACCGACGCAAATCCCCAACCAACGCAGCACACCACGAGACCCCCATGGCCCAATAGGCCCGGGCAGGCCCTACCAGCATCCAGCTAGCGATCTGCACCGGAAGACAAAGAGGATGCCTGGGTAAAAAAAGAGAGAGGAAGGCGGAAGCAGTAGAACGCCGAGAGGCCAGAACCCCTTGTCTAGACAAATAGCAGACCCCACCCCATGAGTCCTGCCATATAGAAAAGTCATTTTAAATGTTCTGCCGTGTTTGTGAAATAATATTAACTCATCAGCTGCTATTGACGGCGATAGGTTCAAATCCATTTGAACTGTGATCATTAATATCTGATTTAATGCGCAGATAATACAATTAACTGTGTGGTTAAACGACAGGCGGATCGGTGCAGCGTCTGCAATTATACAAGACTCTGTACCAGTCCGTTGTGGTGAAGAAGGACCTGAGCCAAAAGGCGAAGCTCTCAATTTACCAGTCGATCTACGTTCCTACCCTCAACCCTGGTGAAGGGAATAGGTACCGTTCTCGCACACACCATATAATTGTTGGCATTAGTCTAACACATTCATCTAACTAGTTTAGGCAGACTTCACTCCATGCCCTTGAACACAGTAAAGTGAATCACCTTATCGGGGCTCCTGAGTGGGAAATGGAAAAATGGTACAGTTTCTCGTAGGCACCTTCTAACTGTTTGCATTACTCGAACACACGTAATATAATTAATCAGGGAACAGTATCATTTCGCATATTTACTGTAGGACTGAACTACTCTAAATACACCTAATATAAAATAAAGAGCGCACCATCTTATCATCGAAGCCCAACGTGTGCGTCACGAGCAAGATTGACGCACCAAACTCTTGCAATCAGTTCTGCAAGGACAAAGAGCAGCGCGCTTTGTCCTAAAACAAGTAGAGCCAGCCCGGATAACAAAGTTGATAGCGGGCGCTTGGGACGTCAAGACCAGCGTCGGTCGCTGTGGCAACCACGCCCCATCCACGGACAAACCTAACCGCCCAAAACCAGCCACAGAGGGCTGGTCCTGGAACAACACGCAGCCACACCTTCGGCCCGGCCTACTCCACCAGGGACTTAAAAAACACTGGACACTGAGATAACACAGATTTGCTGCTCGGAAACATTTTCTATGTAGCCTTGTTTTGGATCCAGAATTGTCCCTCCGTCGTCTGTTTTTTGCCTTGTTTTTTGACCATTGTCGACGAATAAATTGTCAACCTGCTTTCGGTGAGTCTTCTTCAAACTTTTGGAACATGGAGTCAGTACAAAGGGTCAACACAGGGAGTGAACACACGGAATATCCACCCTCCTGGTTGGCGCGTGGAAGCGTTAAGCAGCGGAGCACCACTTCGTTCGGCTGTTGCCGTTTTCCGTGCGGCTTGGTCGGGGGGGGGGGGGGCGAATTCCAACACTGGTCACCAGCTGTGGGTCTTGACCGGAAGAACAAGATCCTGGTCACTAGCTGTGGGTCTTGACCGAAAGAACAAGATCCCGGATACAAGCAGCCGAAATGGGTGCAGGGTGTCCGGGCTTGCCCTTAGAGATAGGGTGAGAAGCTCAGTTATCCGGGAGGAACTTGGAGTTCAGCCGCTACTCTTTCGTGTTGAGAGGAGCCAGCTGAGATGGCCCGGGCATCTTGTTCGGATGCCTCCCTGGAGAGGTGTTCCGGGCATGTCCCACCGGCAGGAAGCCCCGGGGACAACCCAGAACATGCTGGAGAGACAGTCTCTCGGCTGGCTTGGAAACACCTTGGGATCCTGCCAGAGGAGCTGGTTGAAGTAATTGGCACCTGTGCTAAAGGTGCTGCCCCCACGACCCTACCCCTGATTAAGCAATAGATAATGGATGGATGGATGCATTCTGTGTAATAATGAATTCAAAATAGTATTTAGCACTTTTATATCTTAACTTTACTGTGATATTAATTCAATATTAATCTATATTAACTCTGAGTTAATGTGGTAGGAGTCAACCCGCCCAGCCTTTGTTGGAATTGGCATCAGGAGACTCAAAAAAACAACAACGAAAAAAGGTATCACAGCAATAGTATTTATAATATTACCTGTGTGGAGTATTGATGGGTTCTGGTTGAAGTTGTTCCAGCTGCTTGACGAGTTCCCGCTGTCTGTTGGAGACATCCTGGATGTGGAAGAATGCAGCGCTCAGCTCCTCCTGCAACAGGAAACCCGTTGATAGTTTTGGTAGGTGGCTCGGTTGTCAGTGGATTTATCGGGTTACAGAGTTTGACGTCTGTGGGAACGTGGGCAGTATTCGGGTAGTTAAATTGGGAAATCGTCTGGAAGGTAAACAGAAGTTTCTTTGGGTTGAAAGCAGGTAAGAGGGTTGAAGTTAGGTTGGAAGGTTAATGGTCGGCTATGCTCAAAACCACAACTGAGCCTGACTGAAAGTTGAATCATAATCACTAGAGCTGGGAATCTTTGAGCACCTAACGATTTGATTACGATTACGATTCAGAGGCTCCGATTCGATTATAAAACGATTATTGATGCACCCCCCCCCCCCTTTTTTTTTTTTTTTATTTTTTTTTTTTTTTTTTTTTTTTTTTATGTTTTGTACATTAGTTCCAAACTTGTTCAAAAATCCTCTCAGGCTATACCAAACTACTATTTCAGTATCAAGTTAACATATAACAGTAAACTAATATACAAAAATAACAGTAAATAAAATACTCCAGTCCCCATCCTGTATCAGCAGCTTTAAACTACATTCAATTAATTTAATGTTGTGAATCAACTGTTACAGTTGTTAAAATTGCTCCCGTTATTCCATAATTTCCCTTCTGTCTACTTTTGTCAAAGTTTTAAAACTATTTAATCATTTAAAGATAGATTCAAGACAAGATTCTGCCGATTGAGGAGTATTTTAGATAAAAAGTTAATTAGGTTCGCTACAACAGAGCCTTCTAGAGAAGTCACTGCTTTAGAACTGCTTTAAGATGGCAGCTGTTTACTATCGCCTGACAGTCTGTCATTTAGCATCTCTGTTCAATAATACATGTTCTAACACCGCCGTCGTCTGTCATTTTGCATCTAGTTCCACATATATATGATATCTACTGTAGCCGTATGTTTGTAGCAACTAGCAACTGGGCGTTGTTTGTAGCGTCTGTCGGCCGCAGTCAGGTATGATTGTTTTTTTTATCTAGCGGCATGAGTTGAACATGATATTTACTCTCGGTCCCTTCCTCATAGCGTCCCAAAGACCGCGCTGACAGTGTCTTACTTCTGTTTTACCTGGTCTAATTCAATCATCGGAATTTGGATGTTTGTGAATCGTTCTCGAATCTTCCACGGCCGAATCGCGAATAATCTAAGAATCGGAAATTTCGCACGCCTCTAATAATCACTGAGATTAAGTCAAGAACATGACTTTTGGGAATCAAGACTGAAACCAAGACCAAGTCTTTTGGGAGTCAAGTGTGAGACAAGATCAAGAACCTGCACATTTGTATTGAACCGAGGGTGGTCTGGAATGTACAACACTAGTCAGAAGAATAAGTTAAGAGTAATATTAAAAATAACAGTCATTTGTCGAGTGTCCCAGAGCTCACGAAACTTTAAAAAAGTACATTTATCAAGGTTTGGTCGGCCATGTTTTGTGTATATCCGTCCATCGACACAGCCTGAGAGTGATTCCTGATTTTAGGCCAGTCTGTGCATAACGCTAGTTGGTAGTGAAGGTGGTACTAAAGTAGGTTAGTACAATTAGGAATGATTATTACATAGGGAAGTATTTTGGTGTTAGGTTAGCATGTATTGTAGGTTGATAGCTACAACCACAACACACATCTCAGACCATCCAAGTGTGTGAATGAACAAGTACTGTAATCCACGATTTAGCTTCATGTGTTTGCAGCTGAACGTCCACCTTCTAAGGCACGTAGCTGCCTTCCTCTCTAATATATTACATTACTATTACATGACTCTGCTGCCTCCATTTGGTCAGATGTTCCTGATTATACCTCTGATGCGTTTCCACCTCCATCAAGAATACACTCATTGTGCGGGGGTACATGCATGTGTGTTTGGTTCACTTTGTGTCATGCCGGCACCTTGAAAGTGTTGAGAGAGTTCTTGAGGCCCATAATCTTATCATCCGCGTCGGTCTGGTGAGCCTGCAGGCTCTCCTCCAATTGCCGGTCCTTCTGGCGCAGCTCGCACAGCTCGGCCAAGGAGACGCGGAGACCCTCGCGCAGCTCCGCCACCAGGCCTTGCAGCTACGCCGACAAACCCATATTGAATATTAGCGCCTAAAGGAGTTTCGTGATCAGTTGCTTTGTGTCTAGTATGTTAGAAGCTAAGAAAGCGCATGTCTGATGCCTCTCACATGATCCAAACGGAGATAGAAAGATGGTAGGCAGAAAGCAAGCCAACGAGAGGGAATGTCTTGTTCCCATAAGCTGACTCAATTATTGAGTCAAGGGAATAGCTAATAAAACAGAGTGTTACTGTATGTTGCCTGCTATTGACGGTGATAAGCGTCCAATCCGTTTGAAGTGGGAGGGTTCATTCGCTGCCACCTTCCCACTTCAAACGGATTGGACTAGGGCTGCAGCTATCAATTATTTTAGTAGTCGATTAATCTATCAACTAGTTAGATCGAATAATCGACTAATCGGATTAGGAACATTTAATGCGTTGCAGAATAAATTTTAGGAAATGTAAAGCAAAGGCTTGCTAAGATTGCACTTTCAAAAGAGCATTAAATGCAAAAAAAAAAAAAAAAAAAAATTCCCGAGTGTTTCTTTGAACTATGCAGGATTGCAATTTCATTTATAAATACATTAAAATACCTGAGTTTAGCCTCAAACGTTAATAAAAAAAAAAAAAAAAAAAAATTTTAAGGATCTAAATACAGCAAAAGAACAATTGGCTAACTTGCATAGCAAAAATGTGCTAGCTTAAATGCTATAAAATGCTAACTTTTTTCCACTATACACTTAACAAATCGTTCAAACACATATTCCCACAAGAAACAGCTAAATGTACCTATAAACTAAATTACGAATCCACAAAAAACATTAGCTTAACAGGGAGCAGCTGGATTCAGCCATGCTAAATGAGTTATGTCATATTCACTGTTGCCACGAGAGGGCAGTGTATCCAACCAAATCAATAAAACTAAATGCAAACACTTTCAAAACAAACCATGACAACGATAATCTCATTAAACGAATACTCGAAGCAACAACATTTTATTCGGAGCTTTTTTCTAATTGAATTAATCGATTAATCGTTAAAGGACTAGACTGGACGTCTACTAGTGACAAGACTCAAATGCAAACAAATGTTGAGGTTCTTACCTGTGCAACCTCTATGTTTGTATCCTCCATGTTGTTGTCATCTTCTTTATCTGGTCAAATAAAATGCATTCATTAACGGTGCCTTGAGATAAGAGTGCTCTGCCACCTGTTGATACCATTTATTATTTTCTTTAAGGGGTACCCAACACCATTTTTTTGAAGCAAGAATATATATATAATGTATATGTTATGCCATAATCCATAACTCCATAATGTAATAGTCTTTTAGATTTCAGTGTAATGTTTGATTCTGTTGTTTTCCCTTTTCCACCTACAGTAAAATACAGTATAAGAGCGCTGTTAGTGAAATCTACAGTATATTGTTGTTATAGGTTTATGTATGTTGCTATATTATTGTTGGCTGTTGTTGTTGTTTTCTTGGGTTGGTTGAACCTGGTAAATTTCCCCTTTTTGACATTAGTAAAGTATGACCAAGACCATAACTAGTCAAAATAACATATTACAGTTAATTTTGTGTTGATCTGATTTGTCAAAAAAAAACAATTTTCCCTAAATCTCTTTTCCCTTTTCCACCTAAGGAATTGACACTGAAAGTGAACGCTGTATGTGTCACTGTTGTTACTGCTTTGTTGACTTGGCTGATGAAAAAAACTTTCCTCATCCACACTCTCGCTTTCCCTTTTCCACCCAAGGAATCAGTGCACTGAAAAGAAAAGGTATATGTGTAGCTGTTGTGACAGTTTTAAGATTTTTTCATGATCCAAGTCAACACAATGTTCTTTTTTCTCTCATCCACCCTCTTTTCCCTTTTCCACCTAAAGAGTTGGGGCACTGAAAGTGAAAGTTGTTTGTGTCTTTGTTGTTACTGTTTGTTTTATATTGTGTTGACATGGTTTATTAATAACTTATGTTGGTGTAAGAGGGAAAGAAAACCCTGTTCTTTTCCCTTTTCCACTTAAGAAATCGGGACGCTGAAAGTGAACGCTGTATATGTCACTCTTACGGTTTTGTTTTTAATATTTTGTTGACTTGGCTGATGAAAAAAACTTATTTCCCTCTTTAACACTCTTGCTTCCCTTTTCCACCTAAGGAATCAGTGCACTGAAAATGAAAGCTATATGTGTCACTGCTGTTACAGTTCTCTTTTAATATTGTGTTGACTTGCATCATAAAAAAAATGTTCTTCTTTTTCTCTTATCCACCCTCTTTTCTCTTTTCCACATAAGTAGTTGGGGCACTGAAAGTGAACGCTGTATGTATATACAGTATGTCACTGTTGTTATGGTTTGTTTTAATGCTGTGTTTACATGGCTTATTAATAAATTACGATTGTCCCCCCCCCTCCCCCCCATACACTCTCTTCTTTTCCCTTTTCCCAGTAAAGTTATCAGGACGCTGAAAATGAACACTGCATGTGTCACAGTTGTTACGTTTTTTGTTTTTTTTAAAAATTATTTTATTGACTTGGCTGATGATTTTTTTCCCCGCCCTCATCCACACTCTTGCTTTCCCTTTTCCACCTAAGTAATCCGTGCACTGAAAACGATAGCGTAATGTGTCACCGCCACAATTTTCTTTTAATATTGTGCTGACTTGGATCAAGAAAAATATAACTTTCTCTCATCCACCCTCTTTTCCCTTTTCCACCTAAGGAGTTGGAGCACCGAAAGTGAAAGTTGTATGTATCATTATTCTTACTTTTTAATATTGTCTTGACATGGCTTATTAATAAATTACATTTGTTTTTCTTTCCCCTCATACACCCTCTTCTTTTCCCTTTTCCACTTAAGGAGTTGAGGCACTAAAGGTGAACACTGTGTGTCACCGTTTTGACTTTGATATTTTTCTGTCTTGGTTTATGAAAAAAAAAATCCCCTCATCCACTGTCTCACTTTCCCCTTTCCACCTGAAGAATCAGGGAGCTGAAAATGAAACCTGTATATGTCACTGTTTTTAGTTTTTCTTTCAATATTGTTTTGACATGGATTATTAATAAATTTTGTTTTATTTCCCTTATACACCTTTTCTCTTTTCCACTTAAGGAGTCAAGACACTGAAAATGAAACCTGAATTTGTCACTGTTAGTTTTCTTTCAATATTGTTTTGACTTGGATCATGAAAAAAAAACTTTTTCTCTCATCCACCCTCTTTTTCCGTTTTCACCTTAGGAATTGGGACACTGAGAGTGACAGCTGCATGGATCATTGTTGTTACTGTTTGTTTTAATATTGTGCTGACATGGCTCATGAATAAACTACGTTTTATTTTTCATTCTGTCATCTACCATCTTGCTTTCCCTTTTCCACCTAGCAACCCGGTCACCAATTGTAAAAGCCGTACAGCCATTCCGATTTTTTTCCCCAACTAATAAGTAGGGCTGTCAAACGATTAAATTTTTTAATCGAGTTAATCACAGCTTAAAAATTAATTAATCGTAATTAATCGCAATTCAAACCATCTATAAAAAATGCCATATTTTTCTGTAAATTATTCTTGGAATGGAAAGAGAAGACACAAGACGGATATATACATTCAACATACGGTACATAAGTACTGTATTTGTTCATTATAACAATAAACCAACAAGATGGCATTAACATTCTGTTAAAGCGATCCATGGATAGAAAGACTTGTAGTTCTTAAAAGATAAATGTTAGTACAAGTTATAGAAATGTTATATTAAAACCACTCTTAATTTTTTCGTTTTAATAAAATTTGTAAAATTGTGGCCTCCCCTCTGCCTCGGCTGCCGGCCGTGGGAGTGGGTTGGGGGGGTCAGGTCTCCGATCTTGCATCGCCCCGTGGCAGTTCCTGGGCGTTCTCCTGCCTCCGCCTTCCCCTCTCTTCTCTGGCTGGGCATCCGCGCTGCGCTCCGTCGCGGGCTGGGCGCCGGTGTATCAGCGGGGTGTCGCCTGCACCGGCGGGGGTCCCTGCCTTGCCTGGGGCTTGGTGGGTCGCTGGGGGTCCCGTGGCGTGCCGTGCCGGTTGGGGGGCTGTGGCTGTGGCTCATGGCCCGGGTGGGCGGGCGGGGGTGGATGTAGGCATGGGGTTGGTGATGCGTCCCCTCCTGCCATCCCTGAAGGCCGGTTGATGGGCGCGCGGGTGGCCCGGGGGACCACCCTGGTTCCCGGGGGGGGGGGGGCGGTGGCTCCTTTGCTGGGCGGCGGGAGTAGGGATGGGCTGCGCATGGCCCACCCATCCCCCCGCCCGCCCTCCCTCCCCGGGCTGGCTGGGTGGGGGCCGTGGCCCTGGGTTGGCGCCCGCGTGGTTTCTCCGCCCGTCTGCGTGGCTGTTGCGCGCCCGGTGGGGCTTGCGTGCTGCTGGATGTGGTAGGGCATGCTCGGGTTGGGGGTTCTGGTGCCGGGATTGGCGATGCGGCGGCGTAGGGTTGGTCGCCAACGGGCTTACACTCATAAGAGATTCACACGATTACTGGGTTCTAGATCACAGAACTGATTTGTGTACACTCTACCCCTTTCAATCACTTAGCTTATAGTCTTATAGACACCCCCAACCCCATTGTCCTCTTTCACTGGCCAATAGGCCCCCACATGGTGTAAACCGGAAATACATCTCGCTGACGGTAGCACCAGCATATTAGTAACTAGTTTAGATGTTCAATGTATTTCTTGTTGTTGTTTGTGTATGTGTTTCTTTTCTTTCTTCTCTTGTCTTTCTTTTCTTCTGTCCCCCCATAACCCCTTCCTGTTCACTGCTTTGTCATAATAAAAAGGTATTTTGAATGATCACAATGGGAGTATGTCAGACTCTCAATGTGAAACATTAAAACTGTTCAGAATCCGAGCACTTAGACTTCCATTCTCTGTGTCAAACAGCTGAACAGGACAGGTTTTAAAAAAAAAAAAAAAATTGTAAAATTTTCAATCAAAAAATAAACTAGTAGCTCACCATTGTTGATGTCAATAATTACACAATTCTCATGGTGCTGGAACCCATAAAATCAGTTGGACCCAAGCACCAGCAGATGGCGACAAAACTCCAAAAAACACAAGTAACAAGTGCACATGACGCTGTGCTGTTTGAGCGGGGCATGTGTGTTAATTGCGTCAAATATTTTAACGTGATTAATTAAAAAAAATTAATTACCGACAATTAACGCGATAATTTTGACAGCCCTAGTAATAAGTTGACTATTAGTAGTAATAGCAATTATTTGGATTACTACATGAGCTAAGATTTTATTGTAAGATATGAGCGCCTTTTCTGCCAAAAACAGAGGATAAATTCTGATAACATATTTGTCAACTCTCCCTCACTGTACAATAATAATTTATGCGTGCTTAAAAGAACATTCCATCCCCTTCACGCGTCATTTCTGAATATTCACCATTCAACAAAATGCCATTTCTGCACGATTTCTGTCTCCGCGCATCACGCGTCGTCAGCCTCACAACAGCCTCGCTTTGTGTTCCGCAAAATGTCAAAGGTGAGCAACGTCATCCGGAGGCTGGTGTTAACTACACGCCGGGCTCAGTGTCGACGACACGCGGAAGGCTGGCCAAAAAGCCCGGCGTTATAGCTGCGCAGTCATGTGAACAAATGCACAAGAACTACAAGAAGGCACAGTGTCACTAAATAGACTTGCCGGCGGGCAGAAAAAAAGGGGTGTGAAGAGTTCATCATCATGGAAAACAAACATTTTCCATTTATCATCACAACAAATACTCATTACAAGTACTGTATCTGGTGCTATTATGACTGATTTATGACAATGTAGACATCCATTCCATTTCAAAAAGGATGAGACTGCAATTGCTGTCAATGACCATTGTTGCATGCCAGTGTTTTTTGGGCTGAGTTTAAAAATGTTTAAAAATACAATCTGTTGTTTTAGGTCTGAAAGCCGTTTTAACCCGTTCAGTGACAGTGGTGGACATTCAAAAGATTCAAAAGTCTTCAGACATTTAACCCTTTATAATTAACTAGAAACTGCAATTTCGGGAGAAATTACACCTGGGTCTTTCCTCAGTGGAGATACAGATCTTCGCCCCACTCAGGTGTAGCAATAGAATGGACAATAATGCCAGTCATTGGCATTAAACAAAGTAAACGCCATTAGAGATGATTGGGAGAATTGGACGTCCATGTCTGTCAATGGCAGCACCCTCCATAAGCGTCAATGCAATCTGGGACATTTGAGGGACACGTCCTATTGATATCTAGTCATTTTCTGTTGATTTGGGGGAAGAAAAAAAAAATCCCATTGAAAATTAATGGGGAAAAATTTAGACGTCCATGGACGTCAATGGTATCAACTTACATAGGCGTCAATGGAATCCAAGTACATTGGCATCAATCAAATGAAAAAACATAATTAAATGCCATTAGAAATGAATGGGAAATTTGGACGTCCATGGCCGTCAATGGCATCACCCTCCATAAGCATTAATAGAATTGGGGAAGTTTGAGGGAAACGTCCTATTGATATCTGGTCATTTTCTGTTGATTTGGTGAAAAAAAAAAAATTACCATTGAAAATGAATGGGAAAAAGTTTGGACGTCAATGGTATCAACTTACATAGGCGTCAATGGAAAATAAGTACATTGGCATTAATAGAATGAAAAAACATGATAAAATGCCATTAGAAATGAATGATATAATGTTCATGAGAACTAAATGAATTAAATTAAAATGAATATTCTAAAAACAGAAATAAACACTGGTTATGATCCAAAGTAACACTGTAATGTTGTTGTTTTTCATATTATTTAACTAACTGCCTGCCACTGACAATTAAAGACGTCCAATTCTTTTAAACTTGGAAGACTGACTGCAAACGCCTGTGACACATTTAACATTTCCATTCATTCGGGTAGCTTTTCAACTCTGACATGCAAAGAATCTGCATTGTTAGTCATTATTTTTGAACAAACAAACAAAAAACTTGTATGTGTGCGTGTGTGACCTGGGAATTCTTCACAAATCAACAGGAGGTGACCAATGAACAAGAAGTGAGCCAGAAATACACTAAAAATAACAGAAAGCGACCCAAAATTTGCAGGACGTGACTCGGAAATCCAGTAAAAATAATAGTAAGTGACCCAAAATCATCAGAAAGTCACCCACAAAACCAGCAGGAAGTAGCTCGGAATTTCAGAAATGCCTCAAAATCAACAGGAGGTGACCAATGAACAAGAAGTGAGCCAGAAATAGACTAAAAATAACAAAAAGCGACCCTAAATTTGAAGGACGTGACTCAGAAATCCACTAAAAGCAACAGTAAGTGACCCAAAATCATCAGAAAGTCACCCACAAAATCAGCAGGAAGTGGCTCGGAATTTCAGAAATACACTAAAACTAACAGAAAGCGACCCAAAATTTGCAGGACGTGACTTGGAAATCCACTAAAAATAACAGTAAGTGACCCAAAATCATTAAAAAGTCACCCACAAAATCAGCATAAAGTGGCTTGGAATTTCAGAAATGCCTCAAAATCAACAGGAGGTGACCAATGAACAAGAAGTGAGCCAGAAATACACTAAAAATAACAGAAAGCGACCCAAAATTTGCAGGACGTGACTCGGAAATCCAGTAAAAATAATAGTAAGTGACCCAAAATCATCAGAAAGTCACCCACAAAATCAGCAGGAAGTGGCTCGGAATTTCAGAAATACACTAAAACTAACAGAAAGCGACCCAAAATTTGCAGGACGTGACTTGGAAATCCACTAAAAATAACAGTAAGTGACCCAAAATCATTAAAAAGTCACCCACAAAATCAGCATAAAGTGGCTTGGAATTTCAGAAATGCCTCAAAATCAACAGGAGGTGACCAATGAACAAGAAGTGAGCCAGAAATACACTAAAAATAACAGAAAGCGACCCAAAATTTGCAGGACGTGACTCGGAAATCCAGTAAAAATAACAGTAAGTAACCCAAAATCATCAGAAAGTCACCCACAAAATCAGCAGGAAGTGGCTCGGAATTTCAGAAACGCCTCAGAATCAACAGGAAGTAACCAATGAGCATGAATAGACCCAGAAAGACACTGAATCTAAGAGCATGTGACCCCAAATGTGCATGAAGTGACCCAGAAATTCACTAAAAAACACAGTAAGTGACCCATAAGTGACCCACAAAGTCAATAGGCAGTGACTCGGAATTTCAGAAATGCCTCAAAATTAACAGGAAATGACAAATGAACATGAAGTGAGCCCGAAATAAACTAAAATTAGCAGTAAGTGACCCACAAAATGAACAGGAAGTGACTTGGAATTACAAAAATGCCTCAGAATCGACAGGAAGTGACCAATGAACAGGAGCGACATAGAAATACACTAAAGCTAACAGAGAGACCCAAAATCACCAGAAAATGACCCAATGTCAACAGGAAAATGAATAACCGCAAGTGACCCACAAAATCAATAGGCAGTGACTTGGAATTTCAGAAATGGGCCTCAAATCAACAGGAAGTGACCAATGAACACGAAGTGAGCCAGAAATAAACTAAAACTAGCAGTAAGTGACCCACAAAATCAACAGGAAGTGACCAATGAACAGGAGCGACCCAGAAATACACTCAAACTAACAGAAAGAGACCCAAAATCATCCGAAAAAGACCCAATGTCGACAGAAAGTGACTCACAAAATCAACAGGAAGTGGTTCGGAATTTCAGAAATGCCTCAAAATCAACAGGAAGTAACCACTGAACAGGAAATGACCCAAAAATGCACTAAAACTAACAGGAAGTGACCCCAAATCATCAGAAAGTGACTGGATGTCAACAGAAAGGGACCCAGAAAATCAACAGGAAGTGACCAAAGAACAGGAAGTGACCCAGAAATTCAGTAAAACTAACAGACAGTGACCCGCAATTAACACATTGCCTGCCATTGACAATAGACATTTCATTGAAACGGGGTAAGACTGGCTGTCAATTCTCTACTTTCGCCCCCTCCCAATCAAAAAGGGATTGGACGTCTAGCATCGTCAGTGGCAGCTGATGACTGAAGTTGGACCCCTTTAAGGGTTTTTAAAAAATGCACATGAAAGGGTTAAAATCAATGTTTGGGTGCGGAATCTAAAACTAATTTCCATTTTTCTTAATCCCACTTTCAATGGATTGGACGTCTCCCCATGATAAACTAGTGACATACCCATTTTAAATCACCGCGGAACTAATTTCATACCTTCTCGCGGCTTCTCCTCCATGTTTGAACCCAGCGGCGGCTTGTGTTGACACCTCCTGCCAAGACCGAGAAGAACACGAAGAAGACTACGACGATGATGATGATCAAGACGAGGGCCGGCGTTGATGTCCCTCCCCTGCAAGCAGCATGCGAGTCCTGTGATTTGTCTTGTGCGCACAAACGGCTCCTTGTTTTGTGTGGAAGCCGTCCAGACGGACGTCACGGCATCACACTGTACTCAACAGAAAATGGCGAAGAAATCATAAAAAAACTTGTTGTTGTTCCTCAATAGCGCTGGTCAGAGGTGACAAAAAGAATACACTGTCTTCAATACTTGATTTATTTCTTCAAGAAAAGTGGTTTTCTTCCTGCTTTGACTTTTTATGCTCGGGGTCCACATTTTGCTGACCTCTCCTGGGCAACAAACACCACCGCACTGGTTAAGCAGCAAAGACTACACTACCTGAGATTGCTCAGGAAGGAGCAACTCAATACCAATCGGCTGGTAACCTTCTACTGGTCAGCTATTGAGAGCCTGCTGCACAAAAGGTCATCCATTGGTTGCCTTCTTCCTCCTTTGTCCACCATCTACAACTCTCGGTGCATCATAAAAGACTATGCACATGGCCACCAATGGCATGGATGTACTAGGCCATCCATGGCATCAATCAGGGCGTACATGGCCGCCCGTGGCATTGGCGCACATGGTCATCAATGGCTTGGACATACATGGCTGTCCATGGCATCAATAGAATCAGGATCCTTTGCTGCCAATGACACGGGCGTACATGGCCATCAATGTCATGGACGTACAGGCCCGTCATTGGCATCCAAGTACATTGGCATCAATAGAGTCAAGATCCATGGTTGTCAATGGCATCGACATAAATGTCCGTCATTGTCAAGGACGTAAATGGCTGTCCATGGCATCAATAGAATCAAGATCCATTGCTGGGCATGGCCGCCAATGGCATGGACGTACAGTGGGGTAAATAAGTATTTAGTCAACCACTAATTGTGCAAGTTCTCCCATTTGAAAATATTAGCAAGGCCTGCAATTGTCAACATGGGTAAAACTCAACCATGAGAGACAGAATGTGGAAAAAAAAAACAGAAAATCACATTGTTTGATTTTTAAAGAATTTATTTGCAAATCATGGTGGAAAATAAGTATTTGGCCAATACCAAAAGTTCATCTCAGTACTTTGTTATGTACCCTTTGTTGGCAATAACGGAGGCCAAACGTTTTCTGTAACTCTTCAAAAGCTTTTCATACACTGTTGCTTATATTTTGGCCTATTCCTCCATGCAGATCTCCGCTAGAGCAGTGATGGTTTGGGGCTGTCGTTGGGCAACACGGACTTTCAACTCCCTACACAGATTTTCTACGGGGTTGAGATCTGGCTAGGCCACTCCAGGACCTTGAAATGATTCTTACAAAGCCACTCCTTTGTTGCCATGGCTGTGTGTTTGGGATCATTGTCATGACCCAGCAACGTCTCATCTTCAATGCCCTTGCTGATGGGAGGAGATTTTCACTCAAAATCTCTCGATACATGGCCCCATTCATTCTTTCCTTTACACAGATCAGTCGTCCTGGTCCCTTTGCAGAAAAACAGCCCCAAAGCATGATGTTTCCACCCCCATGCTTCACAGTGGGTATGGTGCAATTCAGTATTCTTTTCCCTTCAAACACGAGAAACTGTGTTTCTACCAAAAAGTTCTATTTTGGTTTCATCTGACCATAACACATTCTCCCAGTTCTCTTCTGGATCATCCAAATGCTCTCTAGCGAACCGCAGACGGGCCCGGACGTGTACTTTCTTCAGCAGGGGGACACGTCTGGCAGTGTAGTATTTGAGTCCCTGGCGGCGCATTGTATTACTAATAGTAGCCTCTGTTACTGTGGTCCCAGCTCTCTGTAGGTCATTCACAAGGTCATTCTGTGTGGTTCTGGGATTTTTGCTCCCCGTTCTTGTTATCATTTTGACATCACAGGGTGAGGAGGGAGTTGAAAGTCGGTGTTGCCCAACAACAGCCCCAAAACATCACTGCGCTGGAGGAGATCTGCATGGAGGAATGGACCAAAATACCAGCAACAGTGTGTGAAAAGCTTGTGAGGATTTACAGAAAACGTTCAGCCTTCGTTATTGCCAACAAAGGGTATATAACAAAGTATTGAGATGAACTTTTGGTATTGACCAAATACTTATTTTCCACCATGATTTGCAAATAAATTCTTTAAAAATCAAACAATGTGATTTTCTGTTTTTTTTTTTTCCACCTTCTGTCTCTCATGGTTGAGGTTTACCCATGTTGAAAATTACCGGCACCTCTAATATTTTTGAGTGGGAGAACTTGCACAATTAGTGGTTGACTAAATACTTACTGTTTATGGCCGCCAATGACATGGCCATACTGTACACGGCTGTCAATGGCATTCAAGTACATTGGCATCAATAGAATCAAGTTCCATGGTTGTCAATGGCATCAACATAGATGGCCGTCATTGTCAAGGACATACATGGCTGTCAATGGCATCGACTTACTTTGGCGCCAGTTGAATATCAATGTGCTGTAATGGTAAGTTTTGTTTGAATATTTCATGCGCGTGACTCAACTTCCTTGTGTGTACCACATTGAGCATGGAGAAAAGCAAGAAGTTTCTGAGGACTTGAAAACCAAAATTGTGAGGAAGCATGGGCAATCTCAAGGCTCAAGTCCATCTCCAGAGACTTGATTGTTGCTGTGTCTACCGTGCGCAGTGTAATCAATAAGTGCACTGTGGCTAACCTCCCTAAATGTGGACAGGAAAGAAAAATTGAAGAGCGATTTCAACGAAAGATTGTGCGGATGGTGGATAAAGAACCTCAACTAACGTCCAAACAAGTTCAATCAGTCCCGCAGTCCAAGGGTACAACAGTGTCAACCCGTACTATCCGTCGGCGTCTGAATGGAAAGGGATTCTGTTAGGTCCTCTTCCCCCTCCTTCTGAGACATGCCCACCTCCAGCAGGTGTGCATGTTTTTAGCTGATTGCAGGTCAGACGAGTGGAGCGGCCACAGCTGAGAGCAATGAACATCAGCCAGCTTTAAAAGCCCAGCAGACGCTCCACCTCGTCGCCCGATCAACTCGTCTGGTTTCGCCGTCAGTTGTTTCTCGCACTCTTATATGATATTACTGATTCCCGGCTCACGACTACTTTGCTCTCGCCCCAGGTCCTGTCCTCTGCGCGCTCCTTGTCGGATTCTACGCCTGCCTCCTCCCGAGCTTCCACGCCTGCCTCCTTCCGAGCTTCCACGCCTGCCTCCTTCCGAGCTTCCACGCCTGCCTCCTTCCAAGCTCCCACGTCAGCTCCCCTGCTCCGCTCCCAGCAATCTACACCCGAGACAGCCTTTTGATCATCAATAAAAGATTACTCATTTGATCACTGTGTGTCCACTCTGGGATCCCCTCTTGCTCCCGCACCTAACAGGATTCTATGGTAGGATACCCAGGAACACCCCACTTCTGACCCAGAGATATAAAAAAGCCAGGCTTGAGTTTGCCAAAACTTACCTGAGAAAGCCAAAAACGTTTTGGAAGAATGTTCTCCGGTCAGATGAGACAAAAGTAGAGCTTTTTGGGAATAGGCATCAACATAGAGTTTACAGGAAAAAAAACGAGGCCTTCAAAGAAATGAACACTGTCCCCACAGTCAAACATGGCAGATATTCCCCGGTGTTTTGGGGTTGCTTTGCTACCTCTGGCACTGGACTGCTTGACCGTGTGCATGGCATTATGAAGTCTGAAGACTACCAACAAATTTTGCAGCATAATGTGTGAGAAAGCTGGGTCTCCCTCGGGAGGTCATGGGCAGTGTTGTTAATAACGGCGTTACAATATAACGGCGTTAGTAACGCCGTTATTTTTTTTCAGTAGTGGGTAATCTAATTAATTACTTTTCTCATCTTGGCAACGCCGTTACCGTTACTGAGGGCGGAAAGGCATGCGTTACTATATTGGTCGAAAAGTCTGAGGGAGACGGAGTCACCGAGACGACAGAGCAGAGCAGAGCAGGCAAGAAAGTTGTGACACCGAGCAAACGCGATGCTAGGTAGCTCCAATAATACATGTTGTAGCCGATAGCCTACAAACTACGCCCGCATGTTATGGTAGATATGGTAGACATGGTAGATATCCCATATACTGTATATAGATATAACTAGATGCAAAATGACAGACATGGTACTAAATGCGTTAGTAGACAGCCGCCATCTTGAAGCAGTACACTTTTTAGGACGGCTCTGTTGTAGAGAACCTTCCTAGCGAGCCTAAGTAACTTTTTATATAAAATACTTCTAAATCGGCAAAATCTTGATTTGAATCTATCTTTAAATGATGAAACAGTTTTAAAACTTTCATATGTCGAAAGTAGAGAGAAGGGAACTAATGCAATAATGGGAGCAATTCTAACAACTTTAAACAGTTGATTCAGGGTAAAGAGTAAATTAGGGTAAAGAATTGGGCTCGGGCCAATTGTACCAAAAATCTTCACAAAAAACTTCACATAGTGTGGCCAATGTTTTTTTTAATGTGTTTTTTTTTTTTTTTTTTTTTTTTTTTTGAGGAAAAAAAAAGTAATTATCACCAATTACTTTGCCAAGTAACTAATTACTCTTACATTCAGGTAATTGAGTTACTAACGCAATTACTTTTTGGGAGAAGTAATTTGTAACTATAATTAATTACTTTTTTTCAGTAAGATTAACAACACTGGTCATGGGTCTTCCAACAGAACAATGACCCAAAACACACTTCAAGAAAATGGTTTCAGAGAAAGCACTGGAGACTTCTAAAGTGAGTCCAGACCTGAATCCCATAGAACACCTGTGGAGAGATGTGAAAATAGCACCCTTCAAATTTCAGAGACCTGGAGCAGTTGGCCGCAGAAGAATGGTCTAAAATTCCAACAGAGCATTGTAAGAATCTCATTAATGGATACCAGAAGTGGTTGTTGGCAGTTATTTTGTCTTAAGGTTCTGCTACCAAGTACTAGGCTGAGGGTGCCGATATGTTTGTCCGGCCTGTTTTTGGAGTTTTATGTAAAATGATAATGATTTAATTATTTTTTTCATTCTCTTTTGTGTTTTTTCATTGCAAGCAAAATAAATGAAGATATTGCTTTTGCAATTGTAATCATTTTCTGGGAGAAATTGAGCATTATCTGACAGAATTGCAGGGTGTAGATACTTACAGCATGTGTTGCCTTCATTATAAGGCTTAGATAAGGCTTTTGATTTTTTGCGGCTCCAGACATATTTGTTTTTTGTTTTATTGGTCCAATATGGCTCTTTCAACATTTTGCGTTGCTGACTCCTGAACTAGGGCTAGCGATTTACAGGTGTGGGCAATCAGGTGATGAAGGGGAAGGCAAGACAAGACTGACAAGGTGAACACAGAGTAATAAAAGGAACCCACCAGAATAAAACAGGATGTGAACGAACATAAATCAACAGCGCTGACGACGGCGTGTAGCACAATGACAATGAAGGCTTTCTATTCTATTCTATCATTGTGGGGAACACATGAACATTTTAATGGGGTCAAAAACATTGCAAAATCTTATTTTTCAAAATTCAAACTTCCGTTCCTCCCATCGTTGTTTGATCAGAACGCTCCCTTCTGTCAATCTTTCCTCTCATTTTTTGTCATTCCTTAACTCTTTTCAATTTATTCACACACACATCCATATTCACAAAGTGTACATCATTTCATAATGCTGAGCTAGGATCATGTGTGAGTCAGGTCTCCCTTAAAGCTACTCAAAGTTTATAGACAGGAGCATGTGTACTTACTCTCCTCATATGAATTTCTGAGGACCTCTACTGGCCACTGTTACGTATTACATTGCATTTACATTACACTGTTTGCATGAAAGAAAAGAAAGAAAGAAAAGCTAATATATATGTTTGTGTGTGCATTTCTAATTAAGTTTAGAGCTACAGTTTGTGGAGTTACATGTGAGCGATTTGCTATTTGATTTTGAAATACATTAGCATTCGTAGCATTTAAGATAGTAGACGTTCATGCAGTGGCGCCTCCAGAAATGTTTCATAGAGGTGGCCAGATGGGGCCACTTAAAATCTTAGGGTGGCCAAAACTAAAAGCCATAATTTCAGGTTTTTATTATATTTTTGCAGTAAAAAGGTCAGGGGAAAACTATCAACACGGCTACTGATATACTTTGGTGTATTGTGTAATATTTGATGTTACTAATGATTTAATGTGCATAGTCCATAACTGTCCAGTCAACATTTTGAGTTCCACAACAATTCTGTTTTATTTTGTTTTGTATATACAGTATTAGGCATAAGGTGTACATTTAATTAGGGCTGTCAAACGATTAAAATTTTTAATCAAGTTAATCACAGCTTAAAAATTAATTAATCGTAATTAATCGCAATTCAAACCATCTCTAAAATATGCCATATTTTTCTGTAAATTATTGTTGGAATGGAAAGATAAGACAAGTCGGATATGTACATTCAACATACTGTACATAAATACTGTATTTGTTTATTATAACAATAAATCCACAAGATGGCATTAACTTTATTAAAATTCATTTTGTGAAAGGGATCCACGGATTGAAATTCTTAAAGGATAAATATGAGTTTGTATATTGTGACTAAATATTGCCATCTAGTGTATTTGTTGAGCTTTCAGTAAATGATACTGTAGTGACTTAACTGTTCTGTCTAAATGCATGATGGGAAGTGGTGCAACCATGACTGTGTATGGTGGCTGCAAATTCTATATCTTCTCTGCATTGGGTACACTACAGGGTGCTAAGAAAAAGATCAACCCGTTATTCTTCCCAACGTCGCTTCCCACAATATTTATAATTGCTGTGGGAGAGATGACAAAGCTTTGTATCTACTCCACTCTGCCTCTTATCTCTGTATATAAGTAAAAGGGCGCCATTGTAGGCTGTTTGCGGGAATGAGTGGATGAGTCGTACCGCGAATGCGTTAATTGCGATAAATATTTTCACGTGATTAATTTTTAAACATTAATTACCGGCCGTTAACGTGATAAATTTGACAGCCCTACATTTAACAAAACAAAATAAATGCATTCATTTGGGATGAAATGCATAACTGATGCTACTGGGTGGCCAGTTTATAAGGGTAATTTATAAGGGTGGCCGTGGCCACCCCTGGCCACCCCCTGGTGGCGCCACTGCATTTGTGAGGGAAATTACGCTAATTTAATCTACTAAATTTACATATTGATCAGAATAGATGGACGTTTAAACACCAATAGCGTAGCGCACAAATGTTTTTTTTTTTTTTTTTTTAAACTTTATTTACACAAAAACTACAAATAATGGGCGAACAATTCACTTTCTGTGGAGTACATTTTGATAGCCCTTTGGGGCCCCTTTATTGGGGGGGCCACAAGCAACTGCCTAGCATGCCTGTTCGCTAGCCCCACCTCTGCCTCAATTTGATGCAAAATTAAATGGGGAATGACCTAAAATAAACAGGATGTGACCTGGGAATGTCCAAAAACCACCAGAAAGTGAATGAAAACAAATAGACAAAAACATAAACAGATATTTTAATTAGTTGTTTTTTTAATGCATTGCAAAATTGTGTATTGAGAGACACAGTGACACACAATTACAAAAAAAAATGGTATCAAACAGTACTTTAAACAAGACATGTCAATGCAATAATGCAATTGTCCTTTAACACAAAACTGTTGCATTTTCTCCCGTCATGTGTTTGCCATGCCACAGCTGTTCAGGCATGTGTGTATGTGTTGTGGTCATGCCACACATGTACACAGTGCTTGCACCTGTGTCGCAAAAATGTGAAGATGTGGTGCGGTGCAAACAAATTGCACGTGTATGAAGAGAGTGGTGTGACATCACACTCATAGTGAATGGTTATATTATTATTATGATTATATATTTTATTTCAAATGACCTCCCAGTTTAAATGAATTGAATATCTATTGCTGCTAATGAGTTATTTGCTTACTATTAATGTTAGTGTATTTCTGGGTCACTTCACTTGCTGTTCATTGGTCACTTCTTGTTGATTTTGAGGCATTTCCAAAAGTACGAGTCACTTCCGCATTTCCGGGTCACTCCCTGCACATTTTGGGTCACTTTCTGTCCATTTTAGTGGGTTTCTGGTTCCACTTTTTGTTAATTTTGAGGCATTATTGAAAGTCATTTCCTTTTGATTTTAGGTCACTTTCGGATGATTTTGGGTAATTTACTGTTAATTTTAGTGCATTTCCGGGTCTCTTTCTGCACATTTTGTGTCAGTTTTGTTAGTTTAGGCGTATTTTTGGCTCAGTCCTTATTCATTGGTCACTTCCTGTTAATTTTGAGGCGTTTACGAAATTCTGAGTCACTTGCTGTTGATTTTGTAGGTCACTTTCTGTTGATTTTGGGTCACACACTGTTAATTTTAGTGCATTTCCGGGTCACTTCCAGCACATCTTAGGTCACTTTCTGTTAGTTTTAGTGTATTTGTGTCTCGCTTCTTGTTCATTGGTCACTTCCTGTTGAATTTGAGGCATTTCCAAAATTCCAAGTCACTTCCTGTTGATTTTTTGAGTGACTTTCTGATGATTTAGGGTCACGGTACATGTATTCGTATTGAACCGTTTCGGTACTTGGTGCTCGGTTCGGAACGGACGCGTACCGAGCGAGTTTCTGACGTAATGTAACCCTTATTTTTCGAGGCTGTGAGTCAATCGGGAGGAAGTCGGCGTGATGTCACGATGACGTCACCTCGCTTAGCAATGTGTCGCCATTTTGTGAAGGGGGAACGCACAGCTAAACATTCCATAGACAAACATTTGAAATGAATATATTTCAGGTGTGTTTTGCGTCTTTTTTCCTATAAACATCTGAAACGTGGCTTACTATTATCACGAGTCACTGCCGACAGACGCGAGGAGGCGATGCAATTTAAAATTAGCGTTTATTGGCTTACAAAGCTGCCGATACAAAGTCACAGCTGATAGCTGGATAGACAAAGGAATGGCCTGCAGTGGAGTTCGGAAACATCTACAACTACCTCATAAAGTCACCCCCCAGTAAGTTGACCTTTATCATTTACGTGGAATATGTACTGTGTGGAACTGAGAAAATTGGTAGTATATACGAAGAGATTATTTCTGCCGTAACTGGTAATTCGCCTCCAAGTATTATTTAGCCGTGAGCACGTCACGGCAAACTAACCAATTTCCACCAGGCCAATAATATACCGAATGACTATACTAATATCAGAGCAGTTCACGGCAAAAGAAAAATAACGCTTTGCGAGTTGCCGGTTACGTAATAATAACCACTGCCTAGTCTATTGAATCCTAGCAGCTAATTGGGGCAAAAATTAAAGTTTACTCACGAGTTATAAAATGTCGGCTGCAAACGTAAATGTGGTTGGATTTAGGTTCCCACAGGCGAAAATAGTCCACGGAACCGTCTTCTTTTACTGTTCCTCGATTAATTGCTCTCAGCCATTTGTTTCTCCTTTTCTTCTCACGTGGAACAATGAAGAACTTCAAATGCGGCGCCGAACTCTTCCTTGTGTGACAACCCGCAACACAGCAACTTTTAGTCATTCCGACGGAAAAAAGACCGCAAATAAAATGAAAGTTAAACGCGTTTGTATTACAATGCACGACAGAGCAACTGCTTGTGACTCGTCTTTTGCCCCATTGTCTATAGACCTTACCCATGTGACGTCACAACTCCTTCCTCCTGACTGGTGCCGCCCAATTGTCCGTCAACACATCATGTTTCCCTGTTAACGCTACGTACATTCCTCCTATTTACGACGTGTTTTTCTGCTTGTTAACATTAATAATCAAAATGGTGAAGGCGTGTGTGGCGGTCGGTTGCAATAACAGAGAAGATAGACAGAGAGACTTGAAGTTCTACCGGATTCCGAGAGACCCGGAGAGAAGAGAGCGAGATGGGCTGCTGCAATTCGACGAGAAAACTGGGCTCCAAACGATTACCACAGATTATGTAGAAGTCATTTTATATCTGGTAAGATGCATTTAATATATATTTAGAGGGTTTTGGGCTGACAACCACAATTAAGATCATTGCTAGGCTAATCGCCGACAACATACACATATGTATGTAGTGAGAGTGCTATCGCTAAACCATATAAACATTAAAAGCCCTAACTCCATTGACAAACGACATGAAATACATTAGACTTGACAGTGGATGTTAGCAATAACAAAAGATTTTGAATTGAAAATTTCGTAACTCACCTTTCCAAGCACAAGATAGATTCCTGCCGAATTTTCGTGGACGAGGACCTGTTTCACCCAACCAGCAACGAAGTATTTATAAGCCTCCAAGCTCTTAAAGTTTTTGAAACTTTCGTGAGAATACGCTGATTTTGTGTGGACAAGTTCAGGGTAGCTAGCAGATGTCAGGCAAATACGGCGGAGACAGCGGGTCGAAAAACATCGATTTAGGCATCAAATATGAATGGATAAACTGAAGCTTTTCCACATAACGCCTTTTATGCAACGCATCAAGTGAGTTTACGGCATCCGAAAGCACCGGGTCTTCCATGAAATGCATTATAAATTGCTCGATCAATTGAGACCATTGATAATACAGACACAAAATGACGGACAAGTGGGCGGAACCATACAGCGAGCACGTGATTTTGTGACGTCGGTGGGTAGGGTCTATATGGGGACGCTTTGTTGTGGCTGGTGACGTCATTAAATGCCCGGATGTCCGACTTCCTCTATAATGAGGACCAACATGGTAGAACAGTAAGAAAGGTCAACGGCGCGGCAACGTGGCCGCCGCGAGAACGCAGTGAAACGCGGCCGTTAAAGTCAATCAGCCTATAAACACCAGTCGCAGTGCAGCCGTGTGTTTAGACGTGTCCCAGAAGCGGCTCAATGCAATGCACGCGAAAAGAACGGCAGAGTTTATTATTTGACGCGAGACGCGGCCCTCCTGCGTCAATACTACTAGCTAGCAGACCGGGCAGACCGGAAGTCACGCATGTAAAATACAGTGGATCCGGTCGATTTTCAAACTAATATGCAATCGTAACCAGTGTTGTTAATAACGGCGTTACAATATAACGGCGTTACTAACGGCGTTATTTTTTTCAGTAGTGGGTAATCTAATTAATTACTTTTCTCATCTTGGCAACGCCGTTACCGTTACTGAGGACGTAAAGGGATGCATTACTATATTGGACGAAAAGTCTGAGGGAGACGGACTCACCGAGACGACAGAGCAGAGCAGGAGTGTGGAGGAGGCAAGAAAGTTGTGAGGCCGAACAAACGCGATGCTAGGTAGCTCCAATAATACATGTTGTAGGCGATAGCCTTCAAACTACGCCCGCATGTTATGGTAGATATGGTAGACATGGTAGATAACACATGTACTGTCTATAGATATAACTAGATGCAAAATGATAGACATGGCACTAAATGCGTTAGTAGACAGCCGCCATCTTGAAGCAGTAGACTTTTTAGGACGGCTCTGTTGTAGAGAACCTTCCTAGCGAACCTACGTAACTTTTTACATAAAATACTTCTAAATCGGCAAAATCTTGACTTGAATCTATCTTTAAATGATGAAATAGTTTTAAAACTTTCATATGTCGAAAGTAGAGAGAAAGGAACTAATGCAATAATGGGAGCAATTCTAGCAACTTTTAACAGTTGATTCAGGGTAAAGAGTAAATTAGGGTAAAGAATTGGGCTCGGGCCAATTGTACCAAAAAGCTTCACAAAAAACTTCACATAGTGTGGCCAATGTTTTTTTTTTTTTTTTTTAAATTGAGGGGAAAAAAAAAAAAGTAATTATCACCAATTACTTTGACAAGTAACTAATTACTCTTACATTAAGGTAATTGAGTTACTAATGCAATTACTTTTTGGGAGAAGTAATTTGTAACTATAATTAATTACTTTTTTTCAGTAAGATTAACAACACTGATCGTAACCCACTTTTTGAGTCCATCAGATCTCTTGAGTGGTAGATCGGGGCACAGTTGACTTGTCTTTGTTGATTTACAGTTGTCTTCTCTGCTATAATAATAACCAACACGGCCCCGTGTTCAATACAAAACCCTCCTACCACAACAAAACAAGTTGGAACTAATATTCACAAAGGAACTAAAGTTATACAACATAAATGAATACTACATCACATTTGTAAAATGCAAACACATAATGAAATAAATAATAGCCCATTTGAATAAAATAAATTGAAATGAGCTAAAACACCTGTAATTAAATAATAAGAATAATACACAGATCCTGCTTACACAATTAAAATTATTAATTTCTGTGTGGCGCTTTAACTTGAGAAAATCCACCAATAAAGCTTGTGAAAACCGTTCATAAGAAAAAAAAAATCATTGAGGCATTTCATTTGTAAAATACATGTTAAAATCTTTGTCATTGGGATCGCTTTTCTACGTTGGCCGAGAGGTGTCAGGCGAAATGCGAAGTCCAAACACTTTGCAAATAGAAAAAAGCACGAACCCCAACTGCAAACGTTTTGCAAAAGAAAAAAAGCACGAATGCAAACTGCCACAACACGATCCCCAATTCCTAAAGCGCAATTGCAAATTGGCAAAAGCACGAACCCCGATTGCCACAACACGACAGCAAATGGTTCGCAGCACAACAGCAAGTAGCTCGCAGCATGATTGCAAAAGGCTCGCAACACAACAGCAGAATCCCGCAGCACGACGGCAAGAGGATGAAAAAAAGGACACTTTGTATATTGCTATATGTGTTTTGTGACGGACCTCCGTGAAGTGCCCCCCCACATCAGACGAAAATTTATATAAAAATGATGTCCATCGTTTGTGTAGTAAAAGTTTTGTTTGTGCTGCTTTTACAGATATTTACAATTCTTTTTCATTTCGAGGGGTGACACGTAGCTTAGCTCCCGCGGCTAAGGGAGCGTACCGAGGCTATCTGTAACAGAGGGGTGTCCGAGCAACTAGCCCGATCAAACAAATTTGGGTCCATTTTGAAGTAAATTTGGGGGGCTTGAGATATTAATTTCGACTGATGACGTCACTCTAAGCTCCTCATTTACACCAAAATGGTCCCGAAGTGTTGCCATTCATTTTGTGCTACGTTCGTGCTAGTTGTTCGGACACCCCTTTGTTATTGAAAGAGTTGGTACGCTCCATTAGCCGCGGGGAGCTAACCGAGTGACATCCCTACTCGAAATTAATATCTCAGTTCAAGCATAATACTGTATCTACAAAACCTAGCTAACCTCAGATTGACCTATAAAAGAATTGTAAATATCTCTAAAACGAAGGTAGCTCAAAACGTTTACAGCAAAAACGATTGACATTTTTATATACATTTGCAACTATACGGAGGTCCGTAGAGTTGGTCACAAAGCACATATAGCACTATACGAAGTGTCCTTTTTTTTTTTTTTTTTAAACTTCCGGTTCATTCTCTTGCCGTCGTGCTGCGTGATTTTGCTGTCGTGCTGCGAGCTATTTGCTGTCGTGTTGTGGCAATGGCGTACCGCAAGCAACACGTCACTTCCGCTCATTAATATTCATGACATTAGCTACTGTTGCTAAGTAGGGACAAGAAACCGTTTGGCCCTAATAGGAAATGAATGGAAATCGTGTACGAAGGAGATGTTTACAGAGCTAAACCTACCATTTCTCTCCAAAAATGATGTGCCTGGTGCCAAATTCACTGGCAAAGATGTGGAAGAACATAAAAATGTTCAGTTAAAGAGATGGCTTGAGTGTCGAAAGCTTAAAAAGACGAAAAAAACGAGCCGACATAAGCATAGCTTTAGCTTTTTTATCGACACGACTGACAATGACATTCTCCTGTTTCCACAAGCTATCCTTTACCATCAGCCCTGTCTTTCTCATAAATCCTCTGGTTGTCCTACGTCTCTTACCGTTTTTGGGGATAATTTAGTTAGCTTTGTGTAACGATGGCAAATGTTACTCAGTGACAGCCAACGAAGACTTTAATTTTTTCATTGATAACAAGTCTTAATTCTATAATTTATTTACACTTCCCCCTTACTAAAGTTGTTTTTATATATATATATATAAACGGTAACAGTGGCAGTCAGATACTATTGTAATTCTTTTCACTTCATCCATTGTCAGACAGAAGCAGTACGGCACAACGTTATGCTAAAAGAATAAGTTAAAAATATAAAAATGGCTTACCTCTTTGTCCTCTGAAAGACCACGCCAACCTAACATACTGCATATGAAATGTGAATGGATTCACCGAGCTGGTGTTAAAGTCCGCGCAAGTTGATTCGGTCTTCACATTTTTTCCTCCCGAGTTTTTGGTTTCCGGAAACGTATGAAGAAAACATCCTTCATGTGTCGTAATGTCTAGAGTCGTTTCTACAAGTTCCAAAAAAGCAATGCGTGATGTGCATGTTTGTTTTTTGAAAGATTACCGGCGAAAAGTAGCATTGATTACGTTAAGTCTATGCGAGGGCGGGTCTAAACTGTCCCACTTCGGCTTTACTTCCGCTTTACCATGCGATGTCACGGTCCAAAAATAGCTTGCGTACGGTACGCCATTGGGATTCGTGCTTTTGCCAATTTGCAATCGCGCCTTAGGAATTGGGGATCGTGTTGTGGCAGTTTGCGTTCGTGCTTTTTTCTTTTGCAAAGCGTTTGCAATGGGGGTTTGTGCTTTTTTCTATTTGCAAAGTGTTTGGACTTTGCATTTCGCCTGACACCTCTCGGCCACCGTACTTTTCTCTTTAGCACAGGACTAGCTGACCAATACGCGGGGTCTGAAAGGCAAATTGTTGTTGGATTATTATCTTTAAATAACCGCTACTTTTTTTAGCAGAATTCTAGCTTTGTATAGGCTACTGTTCCTATTGTTGAAAGCACAAAAGTGTGTAATAAACAACTAGCACATTTATATTTTGCATTTTGTTTTCTTACTGTACCAAAAATGAACCGAACCGTGACCTCAAAACCGAGGTACGTACCGAACCGAGATTTTTGTGTACCGTTACACCCCTACTTCCTGTTGATTTTTTTGAGCGACTTTCTGATTATTTTGGGTCACTTACTGTTAATTCAGTGTTACTGTTTTGTTAATGTAGTGGTTAACTTCCTGCATCCTGTCAGTTTTAGTGCATTTCTGGTTCACTGCCTGTTGATTTTGAGGCATTTCCCAAATTCCGAGTCACTTTCTGTTGATTTCGTGGGTTACTTTTTCTTGACTTTGGGTCACTTTATGAGGATTTTGTGTCAGTTATTGTTCATTTAATGCAGTGCTTCTCAATTATTTTCTGTTATTCCCCCCCACAAGAAGACGTAAATGTTCCACGCCCCCCTCCAACTCTCTGCCGCCACTGTAAATATATCATAGTATCATTTGTCTACAAAATTCTTATTATATCATATGTACACCTTTGCATAACATTGTGTCCTTTTTAATATTAAAGAAGAAAAAAAATAAAGTGTTTAAAAAAAGAACATATCCATACTGTAAAAATAGACTCAAGATATTTTTTGACCGTATGACACTGAAAAAAAATAATTATAAAATCCAAAAATAATCCTAAAGTCAAATCGATTAGCAACATTTACTCAAGAGGACAATATGCCAAACCATTAGACTGAAAAAACAAAAAATAAAAGAACAAAAACGACAGTGTAATTGGACAGAAAGACAGTTTTTATTCTTGCTGCAGGCAGTATCAGCTCCTTTGCTGTGGTGTGGGGTTATTTTGCATTGAGCAAATTGGTATGCCACCTTATGTGATCCTGACAGTGCTCGCTGGTTTACTGATGTAACATTAACAAAGCGGGATGATTGTTGGCAATATTCGGCACCTTTTCACTGAAAAAAAAAACAAAAAAACTGGTGTCTGGTGCTAACATTTTTAGACAAAGTAAACAGACTGGTTTTTCCTCGTCTCCCACTGTGCTGAAAGTCAAATGCCAGATGCTACATCCGCTTCGTCATACAGTTGTGGTCAAAAGTTTACATACACTTGTGAAGAACATAATGTCATGGCTCTCTTGAGTTTCCAGTTATTTCTACAACTCTGATTTTTCTCCGATAGAGTGATTGGAACAGATACTTCTTTGTCACAAAAAGCATTCATGAAGTTTGGTTCTTTTATGACTTTATTATGGGTGAACAGAAAAAAGTGATCAAATCTGCTGGGTCAAAAATATACATACAGCAGCGCTAATATTTGGTAACATGTCCCTTGGCCATTTTCACTTCAATTAGGCGCTTTTGGTAGCCATCCACAAGCTTCTGGTTGAATCTTTGACCACTCCTCTTGACAGAATTTGGTGCAGTTCAGTTAAATTTGATGGCTTTCTGACATGGACTTGTTTCTTCAGCATTGTCCACAAGTTCTCAATGGGACTTGGGAAGGCCATTCGAAAACCTTAATTCTAGCCCGATTTAGCCATTCCATTACCACTTTTGATGTGTGTTTGGGGTCATTGTCCTGTTGGAACACCCAACTGCGCCCAAGACCCAATCTTCGGGCTGATGATGTTAGGTTATCTTGAAGAATTTGAAGGTAATCCTACTTCTTCATTATCCCATTTACTCTCTGTAAAACACCAGTTCCATTGGCAGCAAAATAGCCCCACAGCATAATACTACCACCACCGTGCTTGACGGTAGGCATGGTGTACTTGGGGTTAAAGGCCTCACCTTTTCTCCTCCAAACATATTGCTGGGCATTGTGGCCAAACAGCTGGATTTTTGTTTCGTCTGACCACAGAACTTTCCTCCAGAAGGTCTTATCTTTTTCCATGTGATTAGCAGCAAACTTCAGTCGAGCCTTAAGGTGCCGCTTTTGGAGCAAGGGCTTCCTTCTTGCACGGCAGCCTCTCAGTCCATGGAGATGTAAAACACGCTTCACTGTGGACACTGACACCTGTATTCCAGCAGCTTTTAATTCTTGGCAGATCTGCTTTTTGATGATTCTCGGTTGAATCTTCACCCTCCTGACCAATTTTCTCTCAGCAGCAGGTGATAGCTTGCGTTTTCTTCCTGATCGTGGCAGTGACAAAACAGTGCCATGCACTATATACTTACAAACAATTGTTTGCACTGTTGCTCTTGGGACCTGCAGCTGCTTTGAAATGGCTCCAAGTGACATTCCTGACTTGTTCAAGTCAATGATTTGATTCGCTTTTTCAGATTCATGTATGTATATTTTTGACCCAGCAGATTTGATCGCTTTTTCTGTTAACCCATAATAAAGTCATAAAAGAACCAAACTTCATGAATGTTTTTTGTGACAAAGAAGTATCTGTTCCAAACACTCTATCGGAGAAAAATCTGAGTTGTAGAAATAACTGGAAACTCAAGAGAGCCATGACATTATGCTCTTCACAAGTGTATGTAAACTTTTGACCACAACTGTATTTCTTTGTCTTAGCTTTTCATATGTCCAGTGCTCTTTGCTGTCTGCTCCTGTTTGGTTAAAAAAATAGTGCGCACATGCTGAAAATGAGAGCGCCACTGCCACCCACTCAGCAGGTGTGCAATTACACTTTATTCTAATTCGGCATCACTCTGCGCCCCCCTGGGGGGGCCCGCCCCACTATTTGAGAAGTACTGATTTAATGCATTTCTGCGTCAATTCCTGCAAATGTGGGGTCACTTCCTTTTAGTTTGGGGTATATCTGGGTCACTGCCTGTTCATTGGCATTGCCTGGTCACTTCCTGTTAATTTTGGGCAAATTCAACTTTTGTTGTCAAAAATAATGACCAACAATGGAGATTGGTTTGCAGGAGTTGAAAATCAAACTGAATGAATGGAGTTTTTGTGGGAGCTGAATGTGCCTCTGGAATTTAATATGGCCGTTGAAAATGTATGATTTGTCAAATTTTGGCGAAATTGTATGTTTTTGAAAGTCATTTTGTATGCCTTGAATTTGCGAATTTAGCAAAAAGTGAAATGAGAAAAAACGTCGGCTTTTGTCTTATAGGACATAAAGTGTTTTCCAAGTTGTTTGTGTGTTGATGAACATTTCTTTTTATAATGCCACAATTATGTTTGTTGACATGCTAAAAAAAAAAAAAGCTAACCACGAAATGTCTTTTTTTTTTTAAGCTGCAATGTCTATATGTCAAAACCACACGCATTTTCACACCCTTCAGACCATAACCTTTCCAGTCTTTCCTTCCCACCCGCACCACATAACACACATGCGCATGCAATATTCATACAAACAAAATATTAACATGACACAAAAGGCGCACCATTATTCTTTCTTTTCTCCTGTGTTGCTTTTAGATTCAAAATACACACTGTAAAAATACACTGCTGGCCAAAAGTATCGGCACCCCTGCAATTCTGTCAGATAATGCTCAATTTTTCCCAGAAAATGATTGCAATTACAAATGCTTTAGTAGTAATATCTTCATTTATTTTGCTTGTAATGAAAAAACACATATGAGAATGGGGAGGGGGGGGGGATCAGTATCATTCTAAAACTCGGAAAAATGGGCTGGACAAAAGTATTGGCACCCTTTGAAAAATAATGTGATGCTTCTCTAATTTGTGTAACTAACAGCACCTGTTACTTACCTGTGGTACAAAACAGGTGGTGATATTATCTAAATCACGCTTGCAGCCAGTTAAAATGGATTAAAGTTGACTCAACATCTGTCCTGTGTCCTTGTGTGTACCACATTAAGCATGGAGAAAAGAAAAGACCAAAGAACTGAGGATTTGAGAAGCAAAATTGTGAGGAAGCACGGGCAATCTCTAGGCTACAAGTCCAGCTCCAAAGACCTGAATGTTCCGGTGTCTACCGTGCGCAGTGTCATCAATAAGTATAAAGCCCAGGGAACTGTGGCTAACCTCCCTAGATGTGGATGGGAAAGAAAAATTGACGAGATTTCAACGAAAGATTGCGCGGATGGTGAATAAAGAACATCGACTAACATCCAAACAAGTTCAAGCTGTCCTGCAGTTCGAGGGTACAACAGTGTCAACCTGTACTATCCGTCGGCGTCTGAATGAAAAGGGACTCTATGGTAGGATACCCAGGAAGACCCCACTTCTGACCCAGAGACATAAAAAAGCTAGGCTGGAGTTTGCCAAAACTTACATGAGAAAGCCAAAATTGTTTTGGAAGAATGTTCTCTGGTCAGATGAGACAAAAATAGAGCTTTCTGGGAAAAGGCATCAACATAGAGTTTACAGGGGGAAAAAATGAGGCCTTCAGAGAAAAGAACATGGTCCCCACCGTCAAACATGGCGTAGGTTCGCTGATGTTTTGGGGTTGCTTTGCTGCCTCTGGCACTGGACTGCTTGACCGTGTGCATGGTATTATAAAGTCTGAAGACTACCAACAAATTTTGCAGGGCCCAGTGTGAGAGAGCTGGGTCTCTCTCAGAGGTCATGGGTCTTCCAGCAGGACAATGACCCAAAACACACTTCAAAATGCACTAGAAAATGATTTGAGAGAAAGCACTAGAGACTTCTAAAGTGACCAGCAATGAGTCCAGACCTGAATCCCATAGAACACCTTTGGGGAGATCTGACAATGGCAGTTTGGAGAAATCTCAGAGACCTGGAGCAGTTGGCCAAATGAAGAATGGTCTAAAATTCCAGCAGAGCATTGTAAACATCTCATTGATGGATACTAAAAGTGGTTGTTCACAGTTATTTTGTCTAAAGGTTGTGCTACCGAGTATTAGGTTAAGGGTGCCGATACTTTTGTCCAGCCCATTTTTGGAGTTTTGTGTAAAATGATAATGATTTAAAAAAAATTTTTTTTTTTAATCCATTCTCTAATGTGTTTTTTTCATTGCAAGCAAAATAAATGAAGATATACTGTACCTACCAAAGCCTTTGTAATTGCAATCGTTTTCTGGGAGAAATTGAGCACTATTTGACAGAATTGCAGGGGTGTCAATACTTCTAGCCAGCAGTGTAAGTAGATGTATCCGCCAGGGACTAAAATCCTGCACTGCCAGACGTGTCCCCCTGCTGAAGAAAGTACACGTCCAGGGCCATCTGCGGTTCACTAGAGAGCATTTAGATGATCCAGAAGAGGACTGGGAGAATGTGTTATGGTCAGATGAAATCAAAATAGAACTTTTTGGTAGTAACACAGGTTCTCGTGTTTGGAGGAGAAGAAATACCTAATTGCATCCGAAGAACACCATACCCACTGTGAAGCATGGGGGTGGAAACTTCAGGCTTTGGGGCTGTTTTTCTGCAAAAGGACCAGGACGACTGATCTGTGTAAAGGAAAGAATGAATGGGGCCATGTATTGAGAGATTTTGAGTGAAAATCTCCTTCCATAAGCAAGGGCATATAAGATGAGATGTGGCTGGGTCTTTCAGCATGACAATGATCCAAAACACACAGCCAGGGCAACAAAGAAGTGGCTTCGTAAGAAGCATTTCAAGGTCCTGGAGTGGCCTAGTCAGTCTCCAGATCTCAACCCCATAGAAAATCTGTGGAGGGAGTTGAAAGTCCGTGTTGTCCAACGACAGCCCCAAAACATCCCTGCTCAAGTGGAGATCTGCATGGAGGAATGGGCCAAAATACCAGCAACAGTGTGTGAAAAGCTTGTGAAGAGTTACAGACAACGTTTAGCCTGTGTAATTGCCAACAAAGGGTACATAACAAAGTATTGAGATGAACTTTTGGTATTGACCAAATACTTATTTTCCACAATGGTTTGCAAATAAATTCTTAAAAATCAAACAATGTGATTTTTTTCCCACATTCTGTCTCTCATGGTTGAGGTTTACCCATGTTGACTACTTTTTTGCAGGTCCGGGTTGAAATTTGGAAATGTTGAATGTGCCATTGGAAATTACAGTAATGTGGACATTGAAAATGCATCTCTGAGGAGTTGTACGTTGTTTGTTTTTGTTGCTGTTCTTGTATTTTTTTAGGGCTGTCAAAATGATCGCGTTAACGGGCGGTAATTAATTTTTTAAATTAATCACGTTAAAATATTTGACGCAATTAACGCAGATGCCCCGCTGAAACAGATTAAGATGACAGCAGCAGTGCAATGTCCACTTGTTACTTGTGTTTTTGGGAGTTTTATCGCCCTCTGCTGGCGCTTGGGTGCGACTGATTTTATGGGCTTTAGCACCCATGAACATTGTGTAATTAATGACATCAACAATGGCGGGCTACTAGTTTATTTTTTGATAGAAAATTTTACAAATTTTATTAAAACGAAAACATTAAGAGGGGTTTTAATATAAAATTTCTATAACTTGTACTAACATGTATCTTTTAAGAACTACAAGTCTTTCTATCCATGGATCGCTTTAAGAGAATGTTAATAATGTTAATGCCATCTTGTTGATTTATTGCTATAATAAACAAATTCAGTACTTATGTACCGTATGTTGAATGTATATATCCATCTTGTGTCTTATCTTTCAATTCCAACAATAATTTACAGAAAAATATGGCATATTTTATAGATGGTTTGAATTGCGATTAATTACGATTAATTAATTTTTAAGCTGTAATTAATTCGATTAAAAATTTTAATCGTTTGACAGCCCTAATTTTTTTTGGTTTTGTAAAAATACTGGCTGAAAACATTATACGCTCAAAGTTTGTGGAATTTTTTAGAGTGTGAATTACTGTATGTGATACATGATATAGGACAAGTAGCATTTTGAAATGTTATGTTTTTGCCATTGGAAAGAAAATACGTGGTGCAACCATGTTTATGAGGGGAATTGAAATTTTTGGAACGGTGTGAATCGGTCAAAGCATGTGCAGAGCGCCGAAAGAGTGGTTGGGGGAAAAAATATGAATTTTATATTGTCACAAATGCAAATTGTGTAGATTTTTCTTGCCCTCAAATTATGACGACAGGCTCTCTTCGCATTTATGCAGGGGGAACACCAGGCGCACCTGCCTTCCCCTCTGCCTCTTTCATCTGAATATATGCATCCTGCCGCCAAAAGATCACTCTCTATGTGTCATCTTCGGAAACACAAACCAACGTGAGTAGTTGAAAGTAAATGAAAAGTCAGGTTGTCAAGAAAATGTCAGCCTTTTATGTATTTTTGGTTGTGATTATATCTACACACGCGCAGCTGTGTTGTTTCGGTAGTCTTTGTTTCAGCCAGTCGTGATTTTTTTTTTTTTTTTCATGCACTGTCAAACTAAACATGGATGATCATGTTCCTGTGCCCTTGACAATGTTAGGCGTCCAATCCATTTTGTCTGCATTGGACGAGCTGGCTAAGATTGATTCAGGTGATTTTTTTTAAAGGACATTAGTTGGATCAGCCTGTTGTGTGTTTTTCCACTTCAATTTTAAGTATAACTCCTAAATCCAGACCTCCATGGGTTGATGCATCTGATTTTCATTGATATTTTTGTGTGATTTTGTTGTCAACACATTCAACTATGGAAAGAATAAAGTACTTTAGGGCTGCAGCTATCGAATATTTTAGTAGTCGATTAATCGATGGACTAGTTAGTTCGAATAATCGAGTAATCGGATAAGAAACATGAATAATTAAAGTACCTGAGCTGAGCCTCAAACGGTATATACAGTATATATTTTTTTAATCGAGGATCTATGTACAACAAAAGAACAATTGGCTAAACTAGAAACTGCAATTTTGGAAGAAATTACTTCTGGTCTTTGCCATGTGGAGATACAGATCTTAGCCCCAGCCTCGGTTGGTTTGGGGACAATTCGTGGACAATATCAGGTCAATTCCTGTCTATTTGGGGACATTTATGGGGCCTGGGATAATGATATCAGGTCATTTGGGAACATTTGGGAGGCGTGGCCTATTCATATCAGGTCATTTGGTAGCATGACTAAATCATATTGAAAAAGTCAGGTTGCCTAAATACTATAAAAAGCCAAAATGTTATTTACAATGCTCTTAAGAAATGGTTCAGACACGTATTCCCACAAAAATTGGCTAAATATACCTATAAACTAAATTATGAATGCATTTAAAATAGACCTGTCAAAATTATCACGTTAACGGGCGGTAATTACGTTTTTTAATTAATCGAGTTAAAATATTTGACGCAATTAACGCACATGCCCCGCTCAAACAGACTAAAATGACAATACAGTGTCCGCTTGTTACTTGTTTTTTGGTGTATGGCGCCCTCTGCTGGCGTTTGGGTCCAACTGATTTTATGGGTTAGTACCATGAGTGAGCATGGTGTAATTATTGACATCAACAATGGGGAGCTACTAGTTTATTTTTTGATTGAAAATTTTACAAATTTTAATGAAACGAAAACATTAAGAGGGGTTTTAATATAAAATTTCTATAACTTGTACTAACATTTATCTTTTAAGAACTACAAGTCTTTCTATCCATGGATCGCTTTAAGGGAATGTTAATAATGTTAATGCCATCTTGTTGATTTATTGTTATATTAAACAAATACAGTACTTATGTACCGTATGTTGAATGTATATATCAGTCTCGTGTCTTATCTTTCCATTCCAACAATAATTTACAGAAAAATATGGCATATTTTATAGATGGTTTGAATTGTGATTAATTACGATTAATTTTTTAGCTGTAATTAACTCGATTAAAATTTTTAATCGTTTGACAGCCCTAGTTTATTTTAAAGAGAGGTGCAAGAGCAGAAACTGCTTTTTCAGTCTTCCCTGTGTTTTCCGCCATATACAAAACAAGATGCCCTGCTAGCAGTCCAATCACTGGATTTCTATGACGACATTCTATCCTGTAGTGTTATATCTAGAGTAGACAGGGATATTGGTGTGTTAAGGGGCACATGCCAAAGTTAATTTGGCCAGAATGGAGTCGTTATAGTGATCCTCTAACTTAAATACATGTAGGCTCTAATAAACCACAATTGTTCTCTTGTACTAAAATATGTTGTTAGAAACACATAAAATGTTAAATCAATGGCAATATTTTATAATACTTAGTCCATATTTTGACCGTTTGTTGGCGCCATGGTTTGCGGGCTCGCAGTGATGACGTCATTGGTATCTTTTGTGTTCAACAATTGCTTATTGCTGCCTAAACTCACGAAGTAAAATGCCACGATGTGCTGCTTTTGGATGCAATTTCCAGTCAAATGGAAACAAGGGGAGTGAAGTGAGTGGTCAAGGTGGAATGATTATTTTTAGTGAATGAATGTGCATAAGTGTATGCACGTACCCTACCCACCACGCGTTACAACTGGCGCCCGAACATTTTTCCTGGATCCTCAGTCAAGTAAGGGATTCGTCTATTTTCTGGATCCGACGGTCCCACCACGTCTGCAATATTGGTTTCGGATCTGTCCATTTTATTGATTCGTCGGTCCCACAGCGGCTTTTCGGATCAGTCTATTTTGTGGAATCGACGGCGGCGACATTGCCATGGGATCGATCTAATTCCTGGATCTTCGAGTGCGTAAAAAACGCGGATTTGGATTACATTGCTATCTTTTTTGTTGACTATTCTTCATGGGAGTTTTCCCCAAATCATACTAAATAATTAAAGCACTATGGCACGCTACAGTGACGACAGCGACTCTGACGTGGACCTTACAACAATGTTGGGAGTTCGTCAGGGAACGCGTGTTTGTGTACTGCTGAACTCCCTAATAGAGAGTGGTCAAGGTAGAAATATTATTTTTTGTGAATAAATGTGCATAAGTGGAAGCTTCTCCCCTTTTTGGTACTTTTATACACGTATCCTAGCTACCACGCGCTACAATGTACAAGACATGGATTACACAAGGTTGGCTCTTTGGCCTGTACTGTATGTAAAGCACACGACCGCTTAGGATGCTAAAAATCTACATAGTTATATTGGGATAAGTTTGAAAACGCATTGTGCTTCTCTTGAATATCTGCTAATAAAACCGGACAGCATACACTCTCGCTCCCAACCGGACTTCCCAACAGGACTCTCTCGCATCACCAGTTTTGCCCAACTTTTGTCTTATCAGGTATTTGCTGCACGCATTTTTCCCTGAAGCTCGTCTTGTGAACGACCGACAGTCCTGCTCTTCACTTTTCAGATCTGGTTCAAATAGGAAGGGTAGAACTGACGACATGTTGGGAAAGCTAACGAGTGACACGCTGGAATTTCGGCAACGGGACCGGTGACGTCACGCACTGCGACGTAACAAGAATGGCGACCTATCACTTAAAATAATTTTACAAACTTTATTAAAACAAAAACATTAAGAGGGGTTTAATATCAAATTATTATAACTCATACTAACATTTATCTTTTAAGAATTACTTGTCTTAAAAATAAAGGATCCCTTTAATAAATTGTTATTTCTGCGCGGCCCAGTAGCAAATGCGCCACGGACCGGTCCGCGGCCTGGTGGTTGGGGACCCCTGCTTTAGGGGAATTCACTCTCTCAACTCCCTCTATGCTCTTTGAATTCATGTAACTTCTAATATTTCTTGACAAAAAGCCCCTCAAAACCAAGCACAGTACTGTATTCCACTAACTCATTTCAATCTTACCCATTATCTCCAGCAGAGGGCGACAAAGTTCGAGAGGATGCGTCCCCCGATGCTCCGCCTAAACCCGGCGAGGGCATAAAAGGGGGCTGCTAGTCTGAGTGAACCGCTCATTGAGACTGACAGCCGGCCAGAGAAGACCTAACAGAACACAGGAAGGAAATCTCAAACAAAGACGCGCTGCTGGACTTAAGTTTTTTTTTTTTCTTCTCTTACCTCTTCTTTCCACCAAAGCGGATTGTTTCCTTGAACGCAACTTGAAGGATTTATCTGAAATTTTTTCCCTTTCACTGGAACTATTTTAGTCACGGGCGCTTTCATTATTCATTTCAACATTAATTTCCGTCGTCATGTGTCATCTCTGACATGCACAGGTGAGTCCGAAGCGAGGCGGATCCGCCACGGCGGATCCGGGGATCGGATCCGCCGTGGTACTTATACTTTGCTGTAAGTTACATAAAGTGAGCACAAAGTCACGCCGGCGAGTCAGCTGGCACATTTACTTCAATTAATTAAATAATCCCTAAACAGATTTGAAAATTAATCCGATTTATTCAGTTTATGTGCGACTACTAAAACAAAAATATTAATTTCAAATATATATATATATTGTGACACTTGAAGGTTGCGTTCAAGATTGCGTCTAAATGCATTAAAAATATATTTACACATCTTTTAAACAGTTTTCAAAGCGTCTCATCTTTCATAGTCACGGGGTTCACCACGGCACCCCTCCTCCACTCGTGATATTTTTTCACGGGTGACGTCATTGATCAGCGCAGACTGGTTCACCTGCATGTTTTTCGGCGTGGATGATAAAAACACGACAAAGTAACATGGGTTAAGGCGTAGTGCAGGCGCTTCCCTGCTGGGGGCGCGCACGATGTAATAATACTGTCATGTAGCGTCAATAAAACAGTAATAATAGTGATGAATAGTTCTAATTTGCCGCAAGCCTTTATTATTAGCGCTTCTGTTCATGCGTGAATGTCGTTCAACGCGGCGCAAAATTGTAAAATAACTCCCAATTAATTTCTAATCAAATACGAATTATCCATCGAGGAAGTCGCTTAAGTTTGGATCAACAGGAAGAGATACATTTTTCCCGCATTTCCACTAATACAAAAGTATCTACATGACCTTTCCGTTAATTTGGTTTGCGTCAAAAAGTTGCGAGTCAATAAGTTCCGATGTAAGGGTTAATAAAAGACACTTTTAAAAAAAGTATGGCAGCTGAATATTTTTTTTCTCCCTTGACCATGTTGCCGTGTGACGCAGTTTTAAAGTTTGCTTCCTTTTCATGCGCGAGTCCTGACAAAGTCCTGTAGTAAGAGAGAAAAAAACATCTTTTTAAACTTTGCACCCGCAGTTTCGGACGAGGTGGAGTTTCCGAGTTGAAATTGTGCACGCTGACTGCTATTACGCTCAATTTCCATTCGGCGGTCAGAGTAATCCGATTGAGGGTGAAAAAACACGCCGCAGCGTGGAGGAGAAGAAGCCGCACCGCAGTCGTGTGATTGAGTTGACGGTGCCCGTTGCGTTCAACCTCCGCAGAGTCCATGTAACCGGCGAACTGAGCGAGAGCCCCACAGAGCAGCGGGGCTCCGACGTCTGCTCGCCCGACACCAACAGAGGCGGCGGGGGAGAAGGAGGAGCAGCCGGAGGGGGCGCGCCGCGCTCACCGTCCCACCGCGTCGCACCCCTCGACACCTCGTACCGGCGCTCGTCCAGCGGATACTACTCCATCGACTCGCTGCCGGCCTCGCCGCGGCCCGTCGCGTCCACGCAGACGCCGAGTTTGCCGGCGCAGGCGGTGCTGCACGCTCAGGCGCGCTTGGCCGAGGAGGAGCTCGACTCGCCATGTGAGTGAACAAGCATGTGTGTGTAAACCAGCAGTATGCAACTTGCGGCCTGCGGGCCAGCAGCGAATGGTGAAAATATAGTGGAACAGTGACGTTGAAAAAAATTGGAATAAATTAGGGGTGTCAAACGATTCAAATTTGTAATCGAGTTCATTACAGCTTTAAAAATAATTAATCGTTAATCACAATTCAAACCATCTAGAAAATATGCCATATTTTTCTGTAAATTATTGTTGGAATGAAAAGATAAGACAAGACGGATATATACATTCAACATACGGTACATAAGTACTGTATTTGTTTATTATAACAATAAATCAACAAGATGGCATTAACATTATTAACATTCTGTTAAAGCGATCCATGGATAGAAAGACTTGTAGTTCTTAAAAGATAAATGTTAGTACAAGTTATAGAAATTTTATATTAAAACCCCTCTTAATGTTTTCGTTTGAATATCATTTGTAATTTGTTGCGAGCCCTTTCCTTTCGTTTTCTGAGCCCCTTGCATTCGTGTTGCAAGCCATTTGTATTTGTGTTGCGAGCCATTTGCGATCTTGTTGCTAGCCCTTTGCATTTGTGTTGCAAACCATTTGCATTGGTGTTGCGGGCAATTGGAGTTCATGTACAGTGATCCCTCGCTACTTTGCGTTTCAAACTTCGCACCCTGAGTCCATCGCGGATTTTTTTTCAATTGAAAAAAAAAAAAAAAGTCATCCTCACTCTCGCTTCCTCCCTCTCTCCCTTTTCCTGGTCTTTGTTCCCCAGGCAGGCAGTGCACGTGCACTGGAGTTGCTTATTACAGTTAACGATGTTGACAGATGTTTGTGTTTGATCTTGCTATTTGCATTTGCTTTGCAAGCCCTTTGCATTGGTGTTGCGGGCAATTGGGGATCGTGTTGTGGCTATCTGCAAATGTGTTGCAAGCTTTTTGCAGTCATTTTGTGAGCCCTTTGCATTTGTGTTGCGAACCATTTGCTTTCCTGTTGTGGACAATTGGAGTAAATGTAGTCATTATTGGGGTTCATATTGTCGCTATTTGCAGTTGTGCTGTGGCCAATTTGCATTCGCTTTGCAAGCCCTTTGCATCCGTGTTGCGGGCAATTGCGTTTTGTGTTGCGGTTGAAGGAATCTAACCTTTTAGCCAGACCGCTGGAATCGCGCCAGCCAAACTGCCGGCGCAGATCACACGAGCCGGGCCGGTGGGATCCCGGCAATCCGGCCAGAAGGGCAAACCCCGCGCGTTCACCTTAGTCTTAACTAGAGATCCCGATCGATCGGGTCCGATCACGTCATTTTCAAAGTATCGGAATTGGCAAAAAATATCGGCCCATGCCTTTTTTTAATATATATTTTTTAATTAAATCGTTTTCTAATTGTATTTAACATTACAGACATAATATGTTACACTTATCCAGAGTCTTTAGTTTAGGCTTAAGGTAGGGTTATCAAATTTATCCCGATAACGGCGGTAATTAATTTTTTAAAAAAATGTATCACGTTAAAATATTTAACGCAATTAATGCATGCGCTACACGACCCACTCGCGCATTGTCGCGCTGAATCTGTTATGGTGCCGTTTTACCTATATAGAGAGATAAAAAGCAGCGTAAAATGAGTAGAGTGAATTTTGGCAGCCTTTGGAGCCTTCTTTAAGTGGCTAAAGCCTTACAATCCCTCTCCCTACGATAAGAAATATCATGGGAAGCAATTTGGGGAACAAGGTAGCAATTGATCTTTTTTCACACCTTATGTTATTTCCCAACGCAGAGAAGATATATCAATTGGTAGCACTACGCACAATCATGGTTCCACTTCCCATCATGCATTTGGGCATGGCTACAGTATCATTTACTGAAAGCTCAACAAATACACTAGATGGCAATATTTAGTCACAATATACAAACTCAAGTCTTTCTATCCGTGGATCCCTCTCACAGAAAGAATTAATAATGTCGATGCCATCTTGAGGATTTATTGTCATAATAAACAAATACAGTACTTATGTACTGTATGTTGAATGTATATATTCGTCCAACTTTTATTCATTTTTTTCTTAATGCATTGCCAAAATGTATATGATTGGGAAAAATTATCAGGAATGATTGGAATTGAATCGGGAGCAAAAAAAAGCAATCGGATCAGGAAATATCGGGATCGGCAGATACTCAAACTAAAACGATCGGGATCGGATCGGGAGCAAAAAAACATGATCGGAACAACCCTAGTCTTAACCCTTTGTACTGACTCCATTTTGAAAGGTTTAAAGAAGGCTCACCGAGATCAAGTTGACAATTTATTCGGGGATGAAACAGAAAGGCAAAACAGACACGGACTCAGGCGAGGAGGCAAACTTGTTCCAAGGTCACGATATCAGATTCAACAAAAGGTTCCCGAGAAAAATGACCACGCTTAGTTAAAAATTCATTCTTTTGAAGGCTCTCGCGGGGCGGGCCGTGGGCAGGAAGAAGGGTGTGTTTGGGATTATTGCCTGTTAGTGGATTGGACAGGAGGATTCGGGAGTTACTATTGTCCGGGCAACGAGAGTTGTGGATTTTGCCACCTCAGCGTCAAAGAGGCTCTTGGAGTCTTGTCAGTCGTGTTATCAGTTGGATATCGGGTGTTCTCTGGTGCTCCCTGTGTTGGGACAGAGCGTCCCGCTGGGAGAACTGATTGCGAGAGATTGTGCGTCAATCTTGCTCATGACGCACGCGTTGGGCTTCCGTGATAAGAAGGCGTTGTGTATCTTTTATGCCCTATATTCTGCTTGTTTTCCTTAATCTATGGTATAAATGCTATCTATTTTATATTGGGAGTGTTATATTGGGTGTGTTAGAGTAATACAAACAGTTAGACGGTGCCTACGAGATGAGGTACTATCTCCTTCACGGGCAATTGGGTATCGTTGCAGTTGTGTTGCGAGTCCTTTGAATACGTGTTGCGAGCCATTTGCAATTGTGTTACGGGCAATTGGAGTTCATGTTATCGCTATTGGGGTTCATGTTGAGGCTATTTGCAATCGTGCTGTGCCCATTTGCATTTGTGTTTTTTTTTTCTTTGGTAAAGCATTTGGAATTGGCGTTCGTGTTGTAGCAATTTGCATTCGTGTTTTTTTCTTTTTGCAAAGCATTTAGCCCATGCAGCCACCTCACAAGCTACCGAATTACTGCCAGCTACTGAGTCATCCCTACAATTGCGCATATAAGTGGAGGGTGCTAGTGGAGGGTTAGATGAAAGTGTGGTATGTACGGCCACTTAAACACACTTTAATAATTCCGTGAGTGAGTTTAAGAAAAAATAAGAAGAGAACAGGATTCTCAGCACAAGCACGGATAGTGAGCTTTTCTATTCGTACTCGTAAAAATTATCCAATTATCCATAACGGGTATTCATGTCAACAAGTTATCGGTTCATCCTTAATCTGGATGTGTTCCCTTCACACTCCAAGTGTAATATTTTTGCGCAATGACAAGAGCTACACAAAAAAAAAAGAAAATAAAAAAAGAAGCTAAAAAAAAAGAGCTAATGCAAACAGAACTCAACCAGACATCACAAGGACAGATACTCATTTGGCTCTGTAATGCCCCTTTCCCACTGAAACTAGTGGGTCAACGCGCGTTTTCTCCAAGACGATGCAACCCACTAGCAATCGGCATTTGGCACCTTTCCCATTGACAAAAAAGCTATGTCTTTTTTTTTTGTTTTTTTCACCCGTCTAACCCCCCACCCCTCCGCAACCATGCGTAAGGTTACGTGACGTCACCACGCTAAGATGAACGTCGACAAGTGCGACCGAATTAAAATTCATTAATTCATTCAGTTCAAGGAAGTAAACAATCCAGAGCAACATGGAAGCCTCCTTTCCGTTTGTGTTCAGACAGTTGACTTTTAATAGTAGGATTGTGACATTCTGAAAAGACATGGAACTGGTCAATTGGTCACTAAGTGCCCTGGCAAAGATCTTCTCTACAATGCGATCTGAACCTGGACAACGCGCCTGCCCGGGAAACACGTTCAAATCTGGATATATGGAGGATGGTTGGGGAAAATGGCGGCCGCTGTGTCTGACCACACTCGAAGTTGAAGACATCGAGGATGTGAATGTTTTTGTGGCGCTGCTGGCTGCGATTCTTCTGAGTGCACGCCAGCCTCAACAAGGCCTGTGATGATTTATTATAGGTGAAGAATGATCTAGTGGCATCCAACACTGCCACAACCAAAATGGTAATGACGAAATGGGGTTGCGGACACGGCCTGCCATCGGTCCTCAGCTATTCCCTATCTTCTGGATCGAATCAACTGAATGAACTAACCTCTGAATTATGAACTAATCTACTGGATTTAATCAGCATACGAGCACATCGCTGTGATCGACAAGGACTATTGTGAAAATGAACAATCAAGGGGAGGGTAAAAAAAAAAAAAAAAAAAAGGAAAGAAAAAAAAAAAACCTTGTAATCACTACACAATCTGAAATGTCAAAAATTGTTATTCGATCATTTCTGCGTCCTACTGGGAGCGGGATTCAATAAGCTTCGGCTTCTCCCGTCTGCCCTTTTCTTTTCGGGTTGAATTAAATGTAAACGCACATGAATGCTGTTTGAATGTTTGTTCGGATTTGTCATGCCTGAAAGGAAAATAAATAAATAAAGAAGAAAATATCAAAATTAACAAAAAAGCCGAATTGGAATGCAGCCTTAAGCCTGATTTTTGGGTCAGTACCGGCTCTTTTTCACAAAGCGCTAACTAACGATACAATAAAATAATGCAGTTTCGGTGTGGAAATCTCTGCACTTTTGATTTATCGCGGCACTCCCACCGCGTAATTACCATGTCGTCCCCGCTTTTGATGAATGGCGGCCTCGTGGGGAGACGGTGCTAGCAGAGTTATCATGAGCTAAGTCATAGAGTGCTTTTATGATAATAAAGGTGAAATGTTTGTGGGTTTTCTTTTAGTTGTAGGAAGTTCTGCTGGACCTCCTCCCACCAGGCTCAGAGATTTAGCAGGTGCCATGCAAACCGTGGAGTTTGGACAGCAGCTTCGACGCATCGGAGATGACTACAATGACTACATACTGAGGGTCAGTCTTAAACAACGCTTATGGCACAAGAAATTAATCCATTATCAGGAAATATATTAATTTAAATAATTTTGGAGAGTTTTAAAAAAAAAATTATAAGAAACCAAGAACAAACATTATAAGGTAAAATTGAAAATTGATCATGAAAAACTGATGTCGATATTATCCGATATCATTTTAAAATGCTTGTATCGACCGATATCATCTGGTAGCCAATCATATCGGACAACTCTACTTCAGATGTTAAATAGTATCCAAGCGATTTGCCCCAAAAAATATTTATGTTTAATGGGCAAAATTTCCTATTCATTTCCAATGCCCCCAATTGCCATTCATTTCAATAGCATAAAAACTCCCATTCTTTCCTATTGGTTTCCAACCCAAGTGTCCCAGAATTTACAGGAAATGACACCCAAATCAACAGGAAGTGACCCAGAAATGCCAAATCAACAGGAAGTGACCCACTATGAACAGGAGGTGACCCCGAAATGCCTTAAAATCAACAGACTTGACCCTAATATGCCCTGAAATCACCAAGAAATGACTGTGTAATGCCTCAAAATCAACAGAAAGTGACCCATTATGAACCGGAAGTGAACCTGAATTGGTCTCAAATCAAGTGGCCGACCCCCGAAACCCCCCAATATCAACAAGTGACCCAATATGAACATGAAGTGAACCCGTAATGCCCTAAAATCAACAAGAAGTTGCTCAGAAATGCCAAATCAACAGGAAGTGACCCACTATGAACAGAAAGTGAACCCGAAATGCCTTAAAATCAACAGAAGTGACCGTGCAATGCCTCTAAATCAACAGGAGTGACCCAGTATGTACAGGAAGTGAACATTTTCGGCATATTTTGACATAAGCAGATATTACTTTTGCTATGCAAGTTAGGCAGTTGTTGTAAACATTAGCATTATATAGCATTTGAGCTAGCGGACGTTTGCTATGCAAGTTAGCCAATAGTTTTAAACATTAGCATTATATAGCATTTAAGCTAGCGGACTTTTGCTATGCAAGTTAGCCAATTGTTGTAAACATTAGCATTACATAGCACTGAAGGTAGCCGACTTTTGCCATGCAAGTTAGATAATTGTAAACATTAGCATTTATAGCATTTAAGCTAGCAGACGTTTGCTATGCAAGTTCGCCAATTGTTGTAAACATTAGAATTATATAGCATTTAAGCTAGCGGACTTTTGCGATGCCAGTTAGCCAATTGTTCTAAACATTGGCATTATAGCATTTAAGCTATCGGACATTTGCTATGCAATTTAGCCAATTGTTGTAAACATTAGCATTATATAGCATTTAAACTAGCGGACTTTTACTATGCAAGTTAGCCAATTGTTGATGCTATATAATACTAATGTTTACCAAATGTTTCTGGTCCGTACCAGACTGCTTAAATTTATTTATTTCTGTCGATGTCCCTTTATGAGCTCCGTAGGTTAGTGTGTTTGCTAATGTAAAAAAAAAGTCTTTTGTCTTTGACTTGCCAACCAACAACGCACAGCCGTTGACACCCGGCGGGTGCGCAATGTTCCTCCGAGTTATTTCTGTCTGCTAGCGCTCCCGCTGAAAGACGACACAGTGTGTCACGGCTTCTCCGCGAGTGTATGTGTGTGTGTGTTTTGGCAGGATAATTAGACCTTATGCCTTTGCTCACCGAGAGCCCTTTTACCGCAAGCGAGGCTGAGACATAATGGAGCGACGCTGTCACGGATACCCTCTTCTGACACGCACGGAGCTTTTAATGAAAGGGGTCTGGAAATTGACAGCGATAGACGTCCAATTCAAAATATTTTGCTGAATAAATACTAAAATGGTTTTTCCACTAGTTTATCACAAGTGGACGACCAAACTATTTGAACTTTGAGAGTTGCAGCACGACAGGACGCCAAGGGGCAAAAAAGTTGCACACGCTTTTTGCCCAAAACGTAGGGTTTGTCCAAAATTTGCCCCCCAAAAATACCTATTCATTTTTAATGGGCAAAATTTCCAATTCATTTCCAATGGCCCCATTTGCCATTCATTTTAATAGCACAAAACTTTCACTCCATTCACTCCTATTGGTTTCCAACCCAAGTGACCAAGTATAAACAGGAAATGACCCCCAAATCAACAGGAAGTGACCCAGAAATGCCAAATCAACAGGAACTCACCCTAGAATGGCTTAAAATCAACATGACGTGAACTCCAAATGGCCCCAAATCAACAGGAAGTGACCCCAAAACCGCCCATATCAACAATTGACCCAATATAAACAGGAAGTGAAACCGAAATGCCCCAAAATCAATAGTAAGTGACCCAACATCAACAGAAAATGCTCCCAAATCGCCCCCAAATCAACAGGAAATGACCTAATATCATTAGGAAGTGACCCCCAACCCCACCATATTAACAAGTGACCCAATATGAAAAGGAAGTGACTCCCAAATCAATACTAAGTGACCTAACATCAACAGGAAATTACCCTGACCAGTCCCCAAATCAACAGGAAATGACCCCAACATGCCCCCAAATCAACTGGAAGTGAATTAACATTAACAGGAAGTGACCCCAAAATGACCCAGAACCAACAGGAAGTGACCCCGAAACTCCCTATATCAACAAGTGACCCAATATGAACAGGAAGTGACCCCGAAATGCCTCCAAAACAACAGTAAGTGACCCAACATCAACAGGAAATGACACTGAAATGCCCCCAAATCAACAGGAAGTGACCTCAAAACACCCCATATCAACAAGTGACCCAATACGAACAGGAAGTGACCCTGAAATGCCCCCAATTCAACAGGAAGTGACCTAACATCAACAGAAAATGACCCGGAATGCCCCCAAATCAATAGGGGTTGACCTAACATCAATAGGAAACGACCCCAAAATGCCCCCAAATAAACAGGAAGTTACCTAACATCAACAGGAAGTGACCTCCAGACCACTCATGCCAACCAGTGACCCAATATTGAACAGGAAGTGACCCCGAAATGCCTCCAAATCAACAGGAAGCGACCGAACACCAACAGAAAATGACCCCAGAATGTCCCCCAAATAAATAGGAAGTGACCTAACATCAACAGGAAATTACCCCAAATCAACAGGAAGTGACCCCTAAAACCCCTATATCAACAAGTGACCCAATATAAACAGGAAGTAACCCCAAAATGCCGTCAAATCAATAGGAAGTGACCTAACATCAACCGGAAATTACCCCGAAATGCCCCCAAATCAACAGGAAGTGACCTAACATAAACAGGAAGTGACAACAAAACACCCCATATCAACAAGGTACCCAATATGAACAGGAAGTGAACCTAAAATGCCCAAAAATCAACTGGAAGAGACCTAACATCAACAGTAAATGCCCCCGAAATGCCCATAAATCAACAGGAAGTGACCCGGAAATGCCTCAGAATCAACAGGAAGTGACCTCAAGGGGTTTACCTGCTAACGCAAAGCTAACATCGCAAATGGCATTTTTTGTTGTATGAAATATGTTAAAAAAGCTCTTAAACCTCTTAGTCTTATTTGCATTTTGATGTTGTTGGGTTTTTTTGCCAAAAGAAGAGGAAACAAGCCTCCGTCTTCCTCTTTTTTCTCATTGTTCCGATCCAACATGTGCGCACGCTTTGAGACTGAATAAATTGTGCTCAAGTTCACGGAGCCATTAAGACGCGTGCGTGCACCTTCTTCTCTTTCTAACTTCCCCAATGCTGTGAATAAGGCTCGAGTCACTTATCACGTTATCGCGTTCTCGCCGACTTCCCGTGCTGCTTTTTCATCTCAGTCGCAACAATCTCAACATGTCGAAATGCATCTTTTAGGCCTGAGTTTACAATTACGGACGATGCTATTTGATATATATTATGAGCAACGGGATATTATGTTTTCCCGCTGATGTATCATATAAATATGATACAAATGTGCTCATTTTGATTTCACCTGTCCTCCTTGTGTGTTGACTAATCCGCTGCCTCTTGTGTCACCCACCTGTGCCTCATTGTCTCGTTATTTAAGTTCCCCATGTGCTGTTTTTGTTGCGTCATTGTCGATTTCAGCGTCCAAGCCCTTGTGTCCTTATACTCTGCCTTAGTAAGTTTTGATACCTTTCATTTTTATTTTGTTAAAGTAAAATGTTAACATAAAAAAAAAACATGAACCACTTGATGCCTGAATTTCAATTTAACAGCTATACATGAAGCATTGGAGGAAGACATAAATACATAAAAATAATAAAAATAAAATACTAAATAGAGAAAATTATAATTAACAAAAAAATCTAAAAATGAGAATCATAAATTTTTTAAAAGTATTATTATAATGAATGACTCCAGCACCTCCGTTACCCTCCTGAGGATAAGCGGCTTAATGAATGAATAAATAATAAAATAGTAAAGATATCAAAAATATTAAAAAAAAAAAAAAAAAAAAAAAAACGTTATTATAATCTGATTTATTAAATGATATCAAATATAACGATTATCATTGAATAAATATGATACAAAAAATAATTTTCAAAAATTTGGATTAATATTTTGCGACACAGAAATCAATTTATTAATATGTTACACATCATTAAAAAAAAAAATCCTCCCAAAATTATTTTAATTTTATAATGTACAAAATTAATTTTAAAAATACATCTAAAAATGAGGATCATCAAATTTTAAAAATATAAATAATAAAATAATACAAACATATGAAAATATTTAATGAAAAATTAAAATGTTTTTTTGTTATAATTTGTATTAAATAAAATATTTAATTAAGTATTATTTATTAAACATTTTACACTAAAAAAATTCATTTAAAAAATCTGATTAATATACTACAACAATAACAAAAATCAGGAATTAATAAATTACTTATCATTTTTCTAAAAAATTCCCCTCCAAAATTATTTTAATTTTAAAATATAGACATAAAAAAAAATCTAAAAATGAGAATCATATAAAATAAATAATAAACATATCAAAAATATTTAAAGAAAACAAATGTTATTTTATTTGTTTATTATATTTATTAAATAATATAAAATATAAGACAATTATTATTTACTAAATATTTTAAACAAAATATTTTTTTAAAAAAAATCGGGAATCTTTTTTTCAAAATTTTGCCCACAGAATTATTCTAATTTTAAAATATAGAAAATTATATTTAAGAAAATACATCTAAAAATGAGAATCACATGTTCAAAAATTACTGTATAATAAAAATAGTAAACATAGGAAATATACACATATATACATATACATATATATATATATACAGTATATTATATACATATGTGTGTGTGTGTGTATTTTTACAATTGAAAAAAAATCTAATTTATTGATAAATTGTTTTAATTATTTAGTTTTAATCTTAATAATACATATGCATTTTTAATTCCCACTGCCACAAAATTATTTAATTTAATTTTAAAATATTTTTTTAAATTGTGCATAATTTTCTAGATGTATTTCCTTTTGTATTTTAACCCTTTCTTTTTTTTGTCAATTTTGTATTTTCCAATTTCTCGTTGTATCTTTCAATGTAATTATCCCAAACATGATCACTCAATGCCACCCATCCCAGTCCAATTGGATTGGACGTTTGTTAATGGCAGTGAATGAGTTAAATCGTTTAAAATAATATAGAAAGATAAAATATAATCAAAATAAAATGAATATAAAGTTTCCATCATCCAGATCCGGTCGAACGATGGCGACTTGTTTATAGGACTTGTTGCGTTGTTGTTTTGACAAGGTTGAACTATGACTAAGGCAAGTCTGCTATTAGGCTAACGATAACAAAGGCTGAGCCAGTTTCTCTTTCGCTGTGCGTGTGTGCGTCCTAAGTGTAGCCCTGTTCACCGAGCTATTTTAGGGCGGCAGCGTAGTAAGTTGCGGCTAGAAAACAAAATCACATGAGCTGTTTTGCACCGGCTGACTGCAACGTTTCCACCAAACACAAACCGATCAATAACAACAACGAGGAAATGAGAAATAAATAGTCAGGCTTGACTTTTGACAGGTGAATTTACTGCGTAATGAGTGGGCGGGAGGAAACCGCACACAAGTCGGGCAGCTGCTTTGCTTTATTGATTCTGACAGTTTCTGCATAGTGATGCAATAATTGATTTTTGTTCCTTCCCCAAAGGCACGACAATACTCTGCTATTTGGAAATATGACTCCCCAAATGATTATTTTAAGATTGACTAATCGGCTCGCCGTTATGTGCTGTTGTATTAAGATTTTAGTTAAAAAAAAAAAAAAACTGAGAAAGGTCAGGCTAAGAATACTATGTGTCGAGCAACATATACGTTGCAATATTTATTTTGCTTGGAATGAAAAAACAAAAGAGAATGGAAAAAAAAAAAAAATCATCATTTTAAACAAAACTCCAAAAATTGGCCAGACAAAAAGTATTTCTAATTTGTGTAATTAACAGCACCTGTTACTTACCTGTGGCACATAACTGGTGGTGGCAATAACTAAATCACACTTGCAGCCAGTTAAAATGGATTAAAGTTGACTCAACCTCTGTCCGTGTCCTTGTGTGTACCACATTGAGCACGGAGAAAAGAAAGGAGACCAAAGAAATGTCTGAGGACTTGAGAAGCAAAATCGTGAGGAAGCATGGGCAATCTCAAGGCTACAAAGACCTGAATGTTCCTGTATCTACCGTGCGCAGTGTCATCAATAAGTGTAAAGCCCACGGCGCTGTGGCTAAAGTCCCTAGATGTGGACGGAAAAGAAAAATTGACAAGAGATTTCAACGAAAGATTGTGCGGATGGCGGAGAAAGAACCTCGACTAACATCCGAACAAGTTCAAGCTGTCCCGCAGTCCGAGGGTACAACAGTGTCAACCCGTACTATCCGTCGGCGTCTGAATGAAAAGGGACTCTATGGTAGGATACCCAGGAAGACCCCACTTTTGACCCAGAGACATAAAAAAAAAAAAAAAAAACCCAGGCTGGAGTTTTGTTCTCTGGTCAGATGAGACAAAAGTAAAGCTTTTTGGGGAAAGGCATCAACGTAGAGTTTACAGGGGGAAAAAACGAGGCCTTCAAAGAAAAGCACAAGGTCCCAACAGTCAAACATGGCGGAGGTTCCCTGATGTTTTGGGGTTGCTTTGCTTCCTCTGGCATTGGACAGCTTGACCTTGTGCATGGCATTTTGAAGTCTGAAGACTACCAACAAAATTTGCAGCATAATGTAGGGCCCAGTGTGAGAAAGCTGGGTCTCCCTCAGAGGTCGTGGGTCTTACAGCAGGACAATGACCCAAAACACACTTCATAAAGCAAAAGAAAATGGTTTGAGAGAAAGCACTGGAGACTTTTAAAGTGGCCAGCAGTGAGTCCAGACCTGAATCCCTTAGGACAGGGGTCCCCAACCTTTTTTTTCACCACGGACCGGTGTTATTTGGGTCTTTTTTTTCACCGACAGGTGTTCTGACAAATTTTGCAACCCATCAAAAATTGCAACGATGCGGTTCTGCGCATGCGCGTAACGTTAAAAATAGCCGCAAAATGCGCAAATGCAGTGATTCCAAAGTAAACACTACAAACTTTCTTGAAAGAAAGGACTATTAACTTACGTTTGATCATGTAAGGACTTGTAGAAAAGGTCTCCTCAGATTCATCCTGCCATGTAAGCTTCACACAACAGCTGCACACCGCGCTCACCATTAACGACTTCGCCTTGTCGTTAAACATAAATTAAGAAGCTCGCTTCACAAAGATACGATGTTGGAAATTGTAGCAAGGTTTTCAACGCTCTTGTCGCGATGTCAGGATATTCCAGAATGACTTTAATCCAGAACCTCGGTAGAGTTGTTGTCTCAAATGTACGTTTAATAAGGTCGCCGTCATCTCTCTGTTTATTCACAAACGGGTCACGAATCCACTCCTTCGCAGTTCGTGGGTCTTCGAGGTTGTAGGCTCGTCAGGGGCCCTTTTCGCCGTAAAAATATCCTTTTCACCGTAAAAATATTTCCAAAGACGTCTGTTTTCCTGTTATCTTCGCTCGTGTGGGGTCTAATTATTTCCGGGAACAAATGTGCTGCGCCCACTATTATCGAGGACAAGCGCACATAGATATATTATATACACAAACAAGATGTACAGCTAGCCGTCCAATCAATGGACTTCTATGACAACATTGTAATCTATCCCGTAGTATTATATCTAGAGTAGACAGAGATATTGTGTGTTAAGCAGGGGCACAGGGTTAATTTGGCCAGAATGCGGTCGTTATTAAATTATTTTTTCTTTGCGGCCCGGTCGCAAATGCGCCACGGACTGGTACCGGTCCGTGGCCCGGCAGATGGGGACCCCTGCCTTAGGACACCTGTGGAGAGGTTTGGAGAAGCACCTTTCAAATCTCAGAGACCTGGAGCAGTTGGCCAAAGAAGAATTGTGTAAAATTCCAGCAGAGCATTGTAAGAAACTCATTGGTGGTTGTTCGCAGTTATTTTGTCTAAAGGTTATGCTACCAAGTGTTAGGCTGAGGGTGCCAATACTTTTGTTTGGCCCATTTTTGGAGTTTTGCGTAAAAGGATAATGATTTAATTTTTGGGTGTTTTTTTTAATTGCAAGCAAAATAAATGAAGATATTCCTACCAAAGCATTTGTAATTTCAATCATTTACTGGGAGAAATTGAGCATTATCTGACAGAATTGCAGAGGTGTCAATACTTTAGGCTAGCACTGTGTACACATACAGTACATATATATATTCTATATTTTTCAAAATCTAATTTTTGCAAGATATATTTTTTAATCATTATTATTAGGGTTGTTCCGATCATGTTTTTTTGCTCCCGATCCGATCCCGATCGTTTTAGTTTGAGTATCTGCCGATCCCGATATTTCCCGATCTGATTGCTTTTTTTTTTTTGCTCCCAATTCAATTCCAATCATTCCCGATAATTTTTCCCGATCATATACATTTTGGCAACGCATTAAGAAAAAAATGAATAAAACTCGGACGAATATATACATTCAACATACAGTACATAAGTACTGTATTTGTTTATTATGACAATAAATCCTCAAGATGGCATTTACATTATTAACATTCTTTCTGTGGGAGGGATCCACGGATAGAAAGACTCGTGACTTTGTATATTGTGACTAAATATTGCCATCTAGTGTATTTGTTGAGCTTTCAGTAAATGATACTGTGGCCATCCCAAATGCATGATGGGAAGTGGAACCATGATGGGAAGTGAAACCATGACTGTGCGTCGTGCTAGCAATTGATATATCTTCTCCGCGTTGGGAAATAACTTAAGGTGTTAATACAAAGATCAATTTTCACCTTGCTTCCCATGATATTTCTAATCATAGGGAGAGGGATTACAAGGCTTTAGCCAATGAAAGGAAGCCTCCGAAGGCTGCCATATTCACTCTACTCATTATGCGCTGCCTTTTATCTCTCTATATATGAGTGCGACAATGAGTGAGGAGGGTCGTGCAGCGCATACATTAATTGTGTCAAATATTTTAACGTGACACATTTTTAACAAATTAATTGCTGCCGTTACCGGGATATTTTTAATGACCCTACCTTAAGCCTAAACTAAAGACTCTGGATGAGTGTTAACATATTATGTCTGTAACGTTAAATACAACTAGAAAACGATTTAATAAAAAAAATATATATATATATATATATATATATACAGTGCTGCTCAAAAGTTTGTGAACCCCCTCAACATTTTGGAATTTTCTATTATTTCAACCTGATTTCCTAATCAATCAATTCAGTAGTTTTTTTTTGTTTTTTTAACAGTTGTGTTGTCGAGACTAAATTAAAAAGAGTTTTCATCAACTGATGTAGGAGCAAAATTGAACTGTTTGGTCACAACCAAAACCGCCATGTCTGGCGAAAAGTCAACACTGCATACCACCAAAAGAACCTTCTCCCAACAGTGAAGCATGGAGGTGGGAATGTCAAGATCTGGGCTTGCTTTTCATCCTCAGGACCTGGACAACTCCACATAGTCCAGGGAATCATGAATTCTGAGGAATATTGTCAAATCCTAGAACATAACCTGACGCCATCTGTTTTGAAGTTAAAGCTTGGCAGAAGGTGGATCATGCAACATGATAATGATCCAAAGCATTCCAGCAATACAACCAAGGAATGGCTGAAAAAGAAGAAGATTCGTGTTCTGGACTGGCCCAGTCAAAGTCCTGACCTAAATCCCATTGAAATGCTGTGGCGGGACCTGAAGCGAGCAGTTCATGCCAGACGCCCATCAAACCTCTCTCAACTGACTGCGTTCTGCAAGGAAGAATGGGCAAAAATCCCCCAAAGTAGATGTGAGAGGCTGATTAGTCACTACAGAAACCGTTTGGTTGAGGTAATCTCTGCAAAAGGAGGCGCAATATCCTATTAACTGAAGGGGTTCACATACTTTTGCACACATGATATCTGAGTTTTTCTTAAATCAACCACTTTTGTTAAATAAAGAATGACAATATAACTATTTCTTTTGTTTCAGTCCATTATTTGGAATGTCAGTATTGTGGATTTGGGTATAACTTAACATTTAATAAGGTTATTTTAGTTTTTTTTTACAAAAAATCTGACCATCGCTGTGGGGTTCACAAACTTTCGAGCAGCACTGTATATATATATATATTAATGAAAGACATGGCCGATATTTTTTTGCCGATTCCGATACTTTGAAAATGACGTGATCTGATCAGTCATCTCTAATTATTATATTATTAATGTATTATATTATTAATTTATATCACTATACTATTTCTATGTACTTATTCCTCCAAAGCTTTATGTGTATATAAGTGCTGTCAAATTTATCGCATTAACGGGCGGTAATTAATTTTTTAAATTAATCACGCTAAAATATTTGACACATTTAGCGCATGCGCGGAATTACCCGCTCATACATTGCCTCAAAAAGATTACAATGACGCCGTTTTTTGCACATTGAGAGCTAAGAGGCAGAGAAAGGCGAGTAGACACAGGCGTTCATTGGACAGCGCCGTTTATTGGCATAAGCTTCTATAACTCCTTCACAACAAACATAAGTATCATTTAGTGAAAGCACAAAAAAAAAAATATTCCTATCTCTTAAAAAAAATGTTCACAAAAAGAAAAGCGCTTCAATCGGTATTAATGAGGCCCTATTCTCACACAGTTAAACAACAATGCAAACTGAACTGCCATTCCCAATCAAAATAGCTATGCATAATACACATAAAACCTACTCAGACTTTGGTCAAACTCTATTCAAACATCTACAAAAACTACAAACTATACATACAAACGATACAAACTATCAGAGGTCTCGTACGTAAGCCAGCACTAAAATGACCATGATGGACCAGTAAACGGAACTACGGCGTCAGTCGAGGGACAAAACGCAGTCGTTGGCTAGATCTCTAATTAATTTAAAACTCGCCATTGACACCTGGTGGTGTATTTCAATCACTACCTTACATAGCTAAAGACACTGGGGAAGAACGGCAGGGAGCCCATGTGACGTCACCGCCGCTCGGCGACGTCAACAATGGCGAGCTATTAGTTTATTTTTTGATTGAAAATTTTACAGATTTTATTAAAACGAAAACATTAAGAGGGGTTTTGATATAAAATTACTATAACTTGTACTAACATTTATCTTTTAAGTCTTTCTATCTGTGGATCCCTTTGACAGAAAGAATGTTAATAATGTTAATGCCATCTTGTGGATTTATTGTTATAATAAACAAATACAGTACTTATGTACAGTATGTTGAATGTATGTATCCGTCTTGTCTCATCTTTCCATTCCAACAATAATTTACAGAAAAATATGGCATATTTTAGAGATGTTTGAATTGCGATTAATTATGATTAATTAATTTTTAAGCTGTGATTAACTTGATTAAAAATTTTAATCATTTGACAGCCCTAGTATATATATGTCAAAATTATTGCGTTAACGGGCGGTAATTATTTTAATTAATCACGTTAAAATATTTGACGTATTTAACGCAAATGCCCCGCTCAAACAGATTAAAATGATAGCACAGTGTCATGTCCATTTGTTACTTGTGTTTTTTGGTGTTTTATCGCCTTCTGCTGGCGCTTGGGTGCTACTGATTTTATAGGTTTCAGCACCATGAGCATTGTGTAATTATTGACATCAATAACGGCGAGCTACTAGTATATTTTTTGTTTGAAAATTATACAAATTTTATTAAAACGAAAACATTGAGGGGTTTTAATCTAAAATTTCTATAACTTGTACTAACATTTATCTTTTAAGAACTACAAGTCTTTGTATCCATGGATCGCTTTAGCAGAATGTTAATAATGTTAATGCCATCTTGTTGTTTTATTGTTATAATAAACAAATACAGTACGTATGTCCAGTATGTTGAATGTATATATCCGTCTTGTGTCTTATCTTTCCATTCCAATAAAAATTTACAGAAAAATATGGCATATTTTAGAGATGGTTTGAATTGCGATGAATTACGATTAATTAATTTTTAAGCTGTAATTAACTCGATTAAAAATTTTAATCGTTTGACAGCCCTAATTTTTTTTGTTTTGTAAAAATACTGGCTGAAAACATACGCTCAAAGTTTGTGGAATTTTTTAGAGTGTGAATTACTGTATGTGAATTTGATATAGAACGATTAGCATTTTGAAATGTTATGTTTTTGCCATGTTTTAAGCTGTGATTAACTCGATTAAAACATTTAATCGTTTGACAGCCCTAATTTTATATATATATGTATATATATAAAATTCAGGCATCCAGGGCTTTGAATTGTTAAAATGCGCTCCCGAAAGCCCAACAGGCGCACGAGAGCGAGGTAATTGACTCCTGGTAAAGATGGAGGAGTTACTAAGCTCTTTTAATGACGTGCTTTGGAAAAACTGAACGAGGGGGGGCCCGCAAGTGGAGCTTTGTAGCAGTCTTGATAAGATTAAATTGCGTGGCGAGAAGCCGCGAGGAAGTGAAGTGACGATGATGCAACGCCAAGAAATAATGTGCCAAAGTACTTACGCTGCCTTGGCATACAACATCAATCTGCAAATCCATTACTGTACTACTTTGGAACCTATCATGTAAATATTTTGTGCTTTTTATGATTATTTGAACTATCGGAAATGCAATTCGTGGGGAATTTTCTTTCTCAATAGCTTTTAAATTATTTGCTAATAATTTGGCTAAGCATCCAATCCCCTTTGACTGGGAGCGAAACGAACGCCCCCTCCCAGTCTAAATGGATTAGACATCTAGTGCTGTCAATGGCAGCCAAAAGATTTAATATATTAATATGTCACTCCTATCTTATGGCATTTCGAATGTCACATATTTTCAGTCAGGTTAAGAAGGGATTGTGTACAGGAAAAGCTGGAAAAGTCTCTTCAACGTCATGTCTGGCGTGTATGTGCGCGCCACCAGTCACATGCGAAATTCCAGGTCGATATTAGTCACAAGCGGGAAAACCAGTCTTTCCCCCTCACCTGTTTCCCGTCCCGGCGCTCCCATCCACTTTCTGGTATTCCCCAGTGCACCTCCGCGGCCGCTTCTCGCGCCGCAATCTATCCGGCCGGGCTGGGTCCGAAAGGCGTGAAGCCAAGACAGGACGTCCTCCTGCCAACGCAAATAAACTCAGATTTCCTGCGCCAGTAAATAATAAGTTGCAGACAGACGGGTCCATCTTGGAACATGTATTTAAGTGAGCTTTCACAGGAACAAATTGAACATTGGAAGGAAAATATCAGTGTAACACACTATACTGTATGTGTTGACAACACCAGACAATGAGAAGCATGAATGTCCAAATATTGTCTAAAACGTGAAAAAAATGGAAAGGAAAAACCAGAATAAAATAGGTCCTTTGTAAAATAATGACATAAATTATTAATATTGTACATTTTTCCACTTTTATATGATGATAGGGTTTGGGTTAGGGTTTGAGGTTAGGGTTTAGGGTACCCTGAATACCAAAAAAAGTTGCTTACATCATATTCATTCCCCATAATTTTAACGGCTCCATTTATTTCTAATAGCAAATTTAAATACCACAAAAATGTTTCCATTCACTCCAATTGATGTTCAATTTTAACCTGCAAAAGAAATCTCCATTGGTAGTCTTTATTTGATCAAAAACTCACCCAAAATCAAAGGAAAATGACCTGTAATTGCCCCGAAACAAACTGGAAGTGACCCTGAAATGCCCCCAAATCAAAAGGAAGTGACCAATGAACAGGAAGTGACCTGGAAATGCCTCAAAATCAACTGGAAGTGACCAAGAAATATCCCAAAATGTAAAGGATGGGACCCCAAAGTACCCTAAAAGTAACAAGGAAGTAACCCAAAATCTACATGAAGTGACCAATGAAAATGAAGTGATCCAGAAATGTCACAAAAAGTACTGGAAGTGACCCCATAGTACCGTGAAAGTCACAAGTAAATGACCCAAAGTATACAGGGACTGACCTGGTAATGCCCCTACATTAACAGAAAGTGACCAATGTACAGGAAGTGACCCAAAATGTAAAGAAAGTGACCCCAAAGTACCCAAAAAGTAACAAGGAAGTAAACCAAAATTTGCAGGAAATAACAGGGAGTGCCCCCATATCAACAACAAGATACCCTGAAAATGCCCCAAAATGTAAAGGAAGTTACCCCAAAGTACCCTGAAATGTATAGGGAGTGACCCAGAAATACCCCCAAATCAACAGGAAGGGGCCAATGAACAGGAACTCACCTGAAAATGTCCCACAATTTAAAGGAAGTGACCCAAAACTTACAGAAAGTGACCCAGGAATACCCCCAAATCAATAGGAAGTGGCCAATAAACAGCAAGTGACCTGGAAATGACCAAAAATGTAAGGGAAGTGACCCCCAAAGCACTCCAAAAGTAACAAGGAAGTGACCAATAAACAAGAAGTGACCCAGAAATGTCCCAAAATGTACAGGAATTGACAAGTGAATAGGAAGTGACCCAGAAATGTCCCAAAATGAACATGAAGTGACCCAAAAGTATCATAAAAGTAACAAGGAAGTGACACAAAAGTATAGGAAGTGACCCAGTAATACCCCAAAATCACCAGAAAGTGACCAATGAACAGCAAGTGACCCTGAAATGCCCCAAAATGTAAAGGAAGTAGACCCCAAAGTACCCTAAAACTACAAGGAAGTGACCTGAAATGTATAGGAAGTGACCATTGAACAGGAAGAGACCCAGAAATGCCCCAAAATGTACAGGAAGTGACAACTGAATAAGAAGTGACCCGGAAATATCCCAAAATAAACATGAAGTGACCCCAAAGTACCCTAAAAGTAACAAGGAAGTGAGCCAAAATTTGCAGGAAGTGACCAATGACCAGGAAGTGACCCAGAAATGTCACAGAATGAAATTGAAGTGACCCCAAAGTGCTATAAAAGTAACAAAGAAGTGACCCAAAACATACAGGAAGTTACCCAGGAATACCCCCAAATCAACAGGAACTAACCAATGAACAACAGCAAGTGACCCGGAAATGTCCCAAAATGTAAAAGAAGTGACCCCATAGTACCCTAAAAGTAACAAGGAAGTGACCCAAAATTTACAGGAAGTAACCAATGAACAGCAAGTGACCCAGAAATGTCCCAAAATGTAAAAGAAGTGACCCCAAAGTACCCTAAAAGTAACAAGGTAGTGAGCGAAAATGTACAGGAATGCCCCCAGATCAACAGGAAGTGACCAATGAACAGTAGGTTACTTGAAAATGTCCAAAAATCTAAAGGAAGTGACCCAAAATGCAAAGGAAATGACCCGGGAATTCCCCAAAGCCATCAGAAATGGACCCAAAATCAACAGGAAGTGACTCGGAATTGCCTTAAAATGAACAGGAAGTAAAGGAAAGAGACCCGTAAGTACCCTAAAATAACAAGGAAGTAAGCCACATTGAACTCATTGCCTACCATTGACAACAATAGATATTCAATTGATTTAAACTGGGGAGACTGGCAGTCAATTCTCATCTTTCAGTGCCATTCAATAGCAGCCAATAAGTTCACAAGAAAGTGACCCGAAAGTGCCAAATTTCCTTGAGAAATCTTCAATTTTGCTAATCTAGACACACCTTTCCGGAGTCCCAGACAGGATTTCCCTTTCGGTGCTGCAGAAGCGAGGAATGAGTGGATGTGGGCCAACGCGTGGGGTTGTTGACTGAAAGAAAAAAAAAATCAAGCCAAACCAAAGCACCTGCTATGGTCACAATGGCTGCCAAATGTGTTAGGGAAACCGAGTGGGCGATGTGCAGTTACATTTACCAGTGAGCCGGTTTGTGGTGCGCAAAGGAGACAAAAAAAAGTGCTTTGGCATGCCGCGTACCGTTGATGGTAGATGGGTCATTTTTTCTAATAGTGCCATTTTTCGTCCCCAGTATAAATTAAGCTGTATTTTCACTAAAGTTGGACAAATCAGCAGGGCCGTGAATGAAAAGTGGTATTTGGAATATGGCAAAATGGCTTTTGGCGTATGGCAAAATGGCTTTTGGCATATGGCATTTTTATTTGGCATATGGTAAAATGGCTTTTGGCAAATGGCAGTTTATTTTTGGCATATGGCAGTTTAATTTGGCACATGGGAAAATGGCTTTTGGCATATGGCAGTTTATTTTGGCGTTTGGCAAAATGGCACAATTTTGGCATATGGCAGTTTATTTTGGCATATATGAAAATTGCTTTTAGGCATATGCACTCGTTTGGCATATGGCAGTTTATTTTGGCATATGGTAAAATGGCTTTTGGCATATGGCAGTTTATTTTGGCATATGGCAAAATGGCTTTTGGCATATGGCCCTCTTTTGGCATACGGCAAAAGGGCTTTTGCTATATGGCCCTCTTTTGGCATATGGCAAAATGGCTTTTGGTATATGGGAGTATATTTTGCCTTATGGCAAAATAGCTTTTGGCATATGGTACTCTTTTGGGGCATATGGCAAAATGGCTTTTGGCATATAGCAGTTTATTTTGGCATATGGCACTCTTTTGGCATATGGCAAAATGGCTTTTGGCATATGGAGGTTTATTTTGGCATATAGCAAAATGGCTTTAGGCATATGGCACTCTTTTGGCATATAGCAGTTTATTTTGGCAAATGGTAAAATGGCTTTTGGCATATGGAACTCTTTTGGCATATGGCAAAATAGCTTTTGGCATATCGCACTCTTTTGGCATATGGATGTTTATTTGGCGTTTGGCAGAATAGCGTGGCATAAGGCAATATTTTGGAATACGGCAAAATGGCTTTTGCCATATGGCAGTTTATTTTGGCATATGACAAAATGGCAAAAAGGCTTTTGGCATATGGCATTTTTTTGGCACATGATATTCTTTTGGGGCGGGGGGGGGGGGGGGGCATATGGGTTTTTTGCAGGCCATGCAGGTCCATGTCATTGACTGCTTTGCATGTCCAAATTTCATTTTCAATGGCAGAAAATGTCATCGCCTTACTTGGGTGCCAATCGAATGTCAATGCGCTGTTATGGATTTACAGGTCATTTTACATTCATTTTATGGCATTTACAGGTCACTGTTGATTTTGAGTCACTTCCTATTCATTTGGGGACATTCTTGACTCACTTCCTGTTCTGTAACCCAAAATCAACAGAACGTGATTTGTAAAATGCAACAAAATAAACAGGAAATGACCTAGAAAATGCCCCCCCCCAAAAATCAACAGAAAATTACCAAAAATCAAAACATTGTCAAATGATTTCCTTGCAAAAACTCAAATTTCTGTGCTTTGTGACAGTTTACACTGCAAAAGACCCATGCAGTTTCAATCTGGATGGGCTAAAAATCAGATTTTGGCCACCGGTCTGAACAGGCCTTAGCTATGATGCTAGCAAAGCTAGGCTGAAGGCTAACTTTAGCACAAAATGTCCCTTCTGTTAGCCTCCACTCTGTTACATCCAAATGGCACCCTATAAAAAGAATGACCCAGTAGCTGTTGTTTGTCCCTTTAAGTAATAAAAATAACCCTTGTTTTCAAAGAAACATGCATCTGTTGAAAAAAAAAAGTTTTGTAGTACATAGCAACAATCTCTAGAGTAAACCTCATCCCTGCCATTGGGTGAATAATATGTGAGAATCTTGTCAGTAATATCATCACGTGTGGCTATTTTAGGTTGGCTAATTGGGACTTTCTCGATTTGCAAGCAAGGTTTGTTGTATTTTTATGGCTCACTATTATCTAGAACTGTTTATGCGACAATACAAACATGCTTCGGCAACATCCTCCAACACCTAGTCCCGGGAAAAGGGTGAAGTGTCATAAGTCACCACATAAAAAATGTTTTGTGTTGTTTTTTATTACACCATCCCTTGTATAGGCAAACTGCAGCTTTTAGAATATGTAAAAAGGTTGTCCACCAGATTGCCTGCCTGAGCAGTAGCGGTCCACTGTCCGACAAAGCCAAGGCTGCCCTGCAAACTCTCAAGATGCTAATTGGAGCAACTAAAAGTAACCAGAAAGTGACCCGGAAATGTCCCAAAATGTAAAAGAAGTGAACCCAGAGTGCCCTAAAAGTTACAATGACCCTCCCAGTTGAAAAGGATTTGACCTCAATGGCGCTGAAACATGATTATTCTAAAGTTTCCCTCTTATTTTCTTGTTTTTCTTCTAGAGACGTGCTCACCAAGCACCAGGGGTCCTGGACCTTCTTCCGGAGCTGCATAATTTCCACCAAGATCCGGGCTTCCTGTTTTGCGTGGGCTTTGTGTGCTTTGTGATCGCGTGGTACTGGGGCGGCGACCGAGCGGACCCCCGTCAGCGCTAACCGAAAAGTCAACCCGGCAGCCGTAGCATCCGACAAGCCGTCTTATTTCAGGAATCACTTCACACATTCTGACTGCGGGCACTTCAAGGAACTGGGAAAATCCCGTTGTTTGCTGTGAAACCAAAGAGTTGGGAATTTGCACTCCCATCCGGAAATCCGAACGTGCCTTGTACATTTTCCTGATATTTCCTTTCGGTTTACTTGTTTGAGACGATGTCTTCGTTGGACAGAAGTGAGTCAAATGGTTAAACCATGTGTGGGTCCAAAAATTCCCGTGACCAAAGGGATCTTTTAAAAGCGCCAAAACCACTGTTTTAAAACATTTTTTTTTACAGTATATATTTCTTATCCGACGTCCGTTTCTCCCACGTTTAAACACATCGCATGTGGCCTATTTCTTAATAAGCTGGTTGGCTGCCATTGATAATGTCTCAAAGACATTTTGTTCCATTTATAACTACAAATGGAATTAATAATGTATTCAATTGAACTTTTTCTAGGGAGCTAATTGAAATGATATGAAATAAACCTTTAAAAATCAACTTTATCATGTCGTCGGGAGCAATATTATTTGTCATAACAATATCCCCAAATCAACGGGAAGTGAAACAATTTTGATAGGAAGCAACATGGAAATACCCAAAATCAACGAACCGACATGATATAAAAAGCAGAGGTAGTCAACCAAGAAACCCTCCAAATTCAGCAAGAAATTACCCGGAAATTACTTTAAAAATCAACTACGCGAGTTAATTGACCAGCATAAAAGCATTCCCACACAATTTCTCCAGAAATTACATTACCATTAAAATTGGAGGGTTTTTTTAATTACCCAAAAGTTACGAAACAAATTGCTGCCACCCAAAACAAAATTCCAGTGTCACGTTTAAATGGGATATCATGTAAAGACATGATAATTATGAGAACATTTGTAAAAATGTGATATTTAATAACGTAATAACGTGATAATTATCATGTAAAATGTGATAACTATCATATAGGAATGTGAGAATTATGTAAAAACTTGATCATTATGTAAAAACATACTATCATGTAAAAATGTGATCAGGTTAAAACGTGATAACGATCATGTAATTTGATGCTATTAAATAAAAACGTCAGTTATGTAAAAAAAAAATGCAATAAAGTAACTCATGTGTTAACATGATAATGATCATGTAAAAACGTGATCTCATGTAATAACGTGATGCTATCATAAAAACGTGAGAATTATGGAAAAACATGATAATGTAAAAAAGTGGAAACTATCGCATAAAAATGTGATACATATCAAATAAAAACATAGTTGTCATGGAAAAAACAATTATGTAATAAATAAACTCATGTAAAAAAACGTGATGACTCGTAATAATGTGAAACTATCATTAAAAACGTGACGACCATGTAAAAACATAACTGTCGTGTAATAACATGATAACCATCATGTAATAACATGATAATCATTTAAAACCTTGATAACTCATGTAATAACATGCTATCATATAAAAACGTGTTAAGTGATAATTATTACATAATGTGATAATTATGGAAAAACATGATAATGTAAAAAAGATAGTTGTCAACTAAAAACAACTATGTAATAAATTAACTATCATGTAAAAACGTGATGACGATCAAAGTGGAAACCCACATAAAAATGTGATAGTTATCACAAAAAACATAGTTGTCATGTAAAAACAATTATGTAATAATTTAACTATCATGTAAAAATGTGATGACGATCATGTAAAAACATGATAACCGTCGTTTAATAACATGCCTCGTGTAATAACATAATTACCATGTAAAAACATATTAAAAAGTGGAAACCTAAAAATGTAATTATCAAATAAAAACATAGTTGTCATGCGAAAACATGATGACGATCATGTAAAAAAAAAAAAATACCTGTCATGTAATAACATGATAATTACCATGTTAAAACGTGATAACGATCATGTAATAACGTGAAATTGTCATGTACAAATGTGATACTAGACCTTTTTTTTTTTTTTTTGCGTGGCAGCAATGCACTTCCGTACTTGCCCTATAAATTTCTGGAAAAATAACATTCTCAACATTTTCATGATTGTAATCCGAAAAATAATGTTAAAAAAAAATAAAGGTCACCTTTAAGCTGCACACTCCTGTCAACGCTTTTACTGGAACATCCACCAAAAAGTCCGCCTCCACTAGGACACCTTTGACAAAAACAGACAACCTTATTTGTCCAGAATGGCCGTTCTAAAAAGAACAAACGAGGACTTTCTTGGTGTTTGTGTAACCACTACAACCGAATGAAATACCACTTTGGTTCTCCGTTTTGGTGCTACAGCACTTTCCTTCTCCGTTTTGAGTTTTAGCCTGTGGACGTCATACGGTATCATCATCATCATCTGTCAGACATCCGTCTCCCTCTGTTTATTAGCACGCTGAATCACAAGTCTGCGCTCGCCCGCCGGTCCTTTAAAAACACTCCTAGAAAGAGACGGCGAGACTCCTGAGCAGCAAATGAATGGTTACTAACCGAGCAGTGACCGGTCGCCGGCGAGTAGGAGTTACAAAAACAAACAAGAACGAGGATTTCAATGCACAGGTTGGCCTCAATATAGCACAAGTTGTGACGTAAGACAGTCAAACGCACCTTGTTTTGAGGTCAAAATGTGACAAGTTTCGACTTCTAAAAATAACTGATCATTGATTATAAAAAATCTTGAGTCATAGTTTCATACCGGACATTGCCCCTCCCACACAAAACTCAGTTGAGCGTGTTTGCACCGAGTCCGTGGGGGGTGTTTGCACAGTTGTGTCAACACGCATCGATTGCGTCACGGCTTACATGACTTTCACCGCCGTCCCTGAACTCAGCGGCATTTTTTTCACCACGTCATGAGCCGTCGGCTACTGGCAATAACACTTCCTTACATTTACATTCTTATCAAATTTCTTGTGCAAGCAAACAATCGGCATCATTCTGAAATGACAAAGAGGAGATTGTTATGCCTCACTTTTTAGTTGCCTGTGATGCATTTGTTTACTAAGAAAAATTCTATATTCTTGATGGAATTCGTTCAAAAGGACATTTTTAGTGCAAACATTACAAGCAAACTATTCGCATAATTACAAGTGTTCAGTGACGAGATTGTTATGCCACACTTCCTAGTACAGTGTCATGCATGTGTCAGTAAGGGACAGGCAAATTTGGAATTTATTCAGTGGTATTTATTTAAGGTTTTTTTTTTTCCAACGCTTCCAAGTTGCTAGCAAAATCAATTTTCTGAATGGACAAACAGGAGATTGTTATGCCATACTCTTCAGTAACATGTCGCCCATTTGTTCAAAAGAAGAAAGTAACTATAGTCTAGCTGGAATTTGTTCAAAAATATTTTTTTGAAATTTTTTGTGCAACATTTCCTGGTTACAAACATTCTGAATGGACAATGAGGGGATTGTTATGCCATACTTCCTAAAGTAGTGCCACGCATTTGTCAGGATGAAACAAATTTTAAATCAGATTTATTAAGTTTTTTTTTTTTGTCCAACTGTTCCAAATTACAAGCAAAGAATTGGTATAGATATGAAATAACAGGAGATTGTTATGCCACACTTTTTTGTTACATTTGTAAGTAAGAAAAAAATTCTAGCTGAAATTTGTTCAGAAGCACATGTTTAGCGCAAACTTTACAAGTAAACAATCCGCATAATTACCAGTGTACGGTGACGAGATTGTTATGCCACATTTCCTAGTACAGTGTGATGCATTTGTCAGTAAGACACTGACAAATTCTGACTGAAATGTGTTGTTTGTGCAACATTTCCTGGTTTTAAACATTCTGAATTGATAGTGAGGGGATTGTTATGCCACACGTCTTAGTGTAGCGTCATGCATATGTTAAGAAAAAAGTCAAATTCTGAATAGAATTTATTTAAGATACTTTTGTCCAACCTTTCCAAGCAAAAAAACAATATTCCGAAAGGACAAACAGGAGATTGTTATGCCACACTTTTAAGTGTCATGCATTTGTCAATAAGAAAAAGACTAAATTCCAACTGAAATTTGATCAAAAAGATATTTGTTTTGCAAGATTTTCAAGCTAGAAGCATTCTAAATAGACAGTAAGGGATTGTTATGCCAAGTGTTGTGCATTTTTTTTTTTTTTTTTTTTTTTCAAACCAGACTAAATTCTCGTTAGAATTTGTTCTCAAAAAAATTTTTGTGCAATCTTTCTAAGTTCAAAGTAATCAAACAACAGGATTGTTCATCGATTAACTGATTGTTATGCCATACCTCTTCACCAGTGTCATGCAAAAACAAAATGATACCGGTTCTCATTGGAATTTGTTCAGAATGTCCAAGTTACAATCAACAGAATGTTTACTGATAAAGTCAGAGATTGTTATGCCCAGAATGGGCCGCTTTCCCAAAAGTCCAACAACGTATTCAATCAGAATTCATACTCAGTTTCGCAAAACCTTTCAAAGTTACTTGCTGACATTCAACAGTTTTAAATCCCTTACTCTGTACAAAGACAAATAAGGCTTTCTATTCAATTTGTAACAGATTGTTATGCCAATTCCTGAGCCACACATCCTCAGTTTGTAGTCATTATTTCACAAGAACCGTTACTGATGTACACTTTCATCAGAATTGTTGTCACCTTACTTAGCAAACGATTGGAATTCCTGTCGAATTGAGCGATTGTTATGCCCCTTCGTGAACCACACCTCCTTAGTCTATGCAACCGACAGACACACCCACTTTTTAACCGTTTGGTTACTGTCCCGTGAAAACCGAAGACCTCACGTCTTATGAACTAAGGCAGGGAGCTAAAAGCACAGCGACGAATGAGCCGTCTTGTGCGTGACGTTCAGGGTTTTGGCAAAACGACACCGCCGGAGTTTTGTTGCGTTCAATGTGAACGATTGTATAGGGAGACATTTCTTTCATGGGGCTGCAAAGAAAATGAGCGTGTGATTCTGAATGAAATAGTGCCACTGTAGCAGCAGCATGTGTCTTGTTAATAGCCTATTATTTTATTATGTTTATACTGTTAGGACACACTGAAGCGCTTAGAATTGTATTGTTGTGTGTATGCGAACTTTATTAAAAGCTTTTTGCATCTTTGTAGAATAAATCTTTGTTTTTTTTTGTGTGATAATCAAGTAGTTCACCAGTGTTTCTATTAAAATTGTGCCAGTGTTAACCATTGACGGCAATAGACGTCCAATCCATCTGAAGTGGGAGGGTGAATTTTGACCAGAGGAACTTTTTTTTTAAACTCAGTGGCTGCCATTGATGGCAATGGTATTTATTCATACAATGTTCATTTTTGTCCACCCTTCAAGCTCTTTTAAATTGACAGCTGGAGGCTTAAAAGAGCCACATGACTGGATGTCTATCACCGTCCCCAAAAAAAGAACGAAAAATAAACTTCAAAATAAGACAAATATATTTTAGATCAAATTAACAACATTTACAAAATTAAAAAATATATATTAATACATTCTTGGTGTTTATAGTATAAGGTATTAACCAAAAAAGACATTTTTATGTTCCGGGAAAAAGAAAAGTTTTTGTATATCCTGAGATGAACACTCACACACCTAGGTGAAAAAACCCCTATTGAAGAGAGTCCGACAAAAAATGGGTGCTACCGAGCTGTGCAGCCACAGCTTTATTTAAAACCATCTAATTTGGCCAATTCTACCAAGTGTGCCAAATTTCGTGGCTTTATAAGCTGCCAGAGTCAAAGAAATCTACTTATAATAGCAAGCAAAGGTCATGGCAACGGACAGAAAATGTGGAATGTAAAATATAGTATTACAAAAAGTCTCCGCTCGTCTGCGTGGCTTTTGCATGTTCGGTGGGGATCGCGGCTGGATGTGACTGGGCGCCTTCGGGTGAGTGGCCCCGGGGCTGGGATTGGCGATGGGGTGATGTAGGGTCGGTTGCCGACCGGCTTACACTCACAAGGGATTCACATGATTACTGGATTCTAGATGATAGAGTTGATTTGTGTACAGTCCACCCCTCACAATCACTTAGCTTAGAGACTCCCTCACCCCCCTCCCCTTCTTTCCCTGGTCGACAGGCCCCCCAACATGGTGTCAACCGGAAATACATCTAGCTGACGATAGTACCAACATATTCATAGTTAGTGTAGGCGTTCAATGTATTTCTTGTTGTTTGTGTTTTTCTTTTCTTGTGTTTGTTGTCTTCTGTTCCCCCATAACCCCTTCATGTTCGCTTCTTTGTAGTAATGAAAAAAGAAAAATATTAATACATTCTTGGTGTTTATAGTATAAGGTATTCACTCAAAAACCCAAAAAGACATTTTTTTGTTCCGAAAAAAAGTTTGATGTTTTTGTATATCCTGAGATGAAACATTCACACACCTAGGTGAAAAAAAAAACCTATTGAAGAGAGTCTGACAAAAAATGGGTGCTACTGAGCTGTGCAGCCACGCCCTTATTTAAAACCATCTAATTTGGAATTTGGCCAATTCTACCAAGTGTGCCAAATTTCGTGGCTCTATAAGCTGCCAAAGTCCTTGAAGAAATCTACTCATAATAGCGAGCAAAGGCCATGGCAAAAGACAAACACGTGGACATGGGCCTAAAATGTAGTATTACAAAAGTCTCGACTCTTCTGCGTGGCTGTTGCGTGTTTGGTGGGGATCGGACGCAGCTGGATGGGATTGGGCGTGCTCGGGTCGGTTGCAGACCGGCTTACACTCACAAGGGATTCACATGATTACTGGTTTCTAGATCACAGAGTTGATTTGCGTACACTCCACCCCTCCCAATCACTTAGCTTATAGACTCCCCCACCCTCCTCCCCTTCTTTCCCTGATCAAGAGGCCCCCCCACATGGTGTCAACCGGAAAACATCTAGCTGACGATAGCACCACCATATTCATAGCTAGTGTAGGCGTTCAATGTTTTTCTTTTTGTTTGTGTTTCTTTCATGTCTTTTCTTCTTTTCCCCCATAACCCCTTCCTGTTCGTTGCTTGGTCGTAATGAAAAAATAAAAATAAAAATTCTTGTAACTACACTGACCTACCTGAAAGGATCAGCATATGTATAATTAAAAAGAGTGACTTTCTGTTGCCACTAGTTTGCGCCATAGGGCTCCCTTCAGGATACAACCCTCAACAAGCACGGGAAGTTTGGCGTAGATATGTTGTATATCGGCCAAGTTATGACTGTTTAAAATTTGTGGTGTGGTGAGACAAAATGGCGACGGTCATTTTCACTTTTGTGCTTGGACCCCTCAGCTTCAGGTTTGACTTCAATAGTTTTTTTTATTCCCTTGGAGGAGGAGCCTGTCTAGGAAAAAAATGGTTTATCTAGTTCCAAGCAGGGGGTGCCGGGCCCTAATGGGTAATATTTTAAAGCCATCGTGTTCAGACCTCTCATACCTGCCGGATATGAAATCAACTGCACCTTGGATCAGGGGGTTATTAGTCATTTACTGAATTTGGTGTGTTGCCAAAAAAAAAAAAAAAAAAAAAAAAAAAAGACTTTGGCCCTCCACTCAGGTAAGGCCCATGAATGAAAACCCACCATTTTCATACCTTTAGATCTCATATGTCTCATGAACAGTCTCACCAATTTTGAAGCGTATCCAACTAACTCTCTAAGTGCCAAAGTCTTAAATAAGCACCCTACATCTCAATATAAATTTCACATTCAATCCAAAATATCCGATTCCCAGTTGGGTTTGGAATACGGGTGCAGTTTTGCACAAGGTATTGACTCCCCAAATTTCATCGCTCTATGTTGAAAAAAATCTGAAAGAGAAGAGGCCTTTTTGAAAAATTCAAGGGGGCAATATTGAGCCTTTTTATTGCGGTTTTTCACAAGCTCGCAAAATTATCGAACGCCAAGTCGCAATGTTGTGCAGATCTTGGTGAGTTTTGACCATTTTAAGGCCTCCAAATTGGCCATTTTCACTTGCCCTGCAACATTAAAAATCATAATAAATAATAATAAACATTTGCAGAACAATAGGGCTCTTGCAACACTTGGTGCTCGGGCCGTTAATTATATGGTTAGCAGTAAAAAAAGCAACACGTAACATGCTGACGTTTCAATCTTTATTGCATTTATTAGCAGTACTGCTTACTGTACATTGTAATAAACATAACACAATAACAAGTCATTCCGAGCTTGAGTTTGTCTTGAAACATCAGATCAACATATGAAGCATTGACGTTTTAAAAATGAAATTTACAGCCTTTTTTTTTGTAAATACTTTCATTCGTGTTTCCTCACTGGCTCCTTTGCAGGAAAGTCCGGTGCCTTCCACGAATGTGCAAAAACACACGCCAAGATAATTACACCCTTTGTGTAGCCACACACAAAGCTCATTAACACACAAACATCTGCGCTAGCGCACAAACACACGCCGAGTGTCATGTCAGTGCATGTGAGTCAGGGTGGCGGTCGGGCTGCGAGGCGGATTGCTCCATCCATCTGTGGAGAAAAGAGAAGTCGCCATTTACAGCTGCGTTTCACTCAGTCCCAAAGTTTCTCAGAACTCAACAATTGCTTCACTTTCATCTGTCCTTTCTTTGTCTTTTTGCCGTCGGCGTCAAAACACCGCCGAGTCGGTAGATCGTGGGGACGCTTCGCAAAGTAAATCTTCCCAGGGACAAATTCGTAATTTTTTCTCCCGTCCAAAATTCACGCTAAGCAGGCTCTCTTAGGATTTCGCCCCTGACATTCACAGTTTTGGAGAAACTGAGTTTGTTTTTGAGGGTTGAATTATTTTGAATGCAACTGTTTGTATATATGTACATATATATTTTATTTTTAAAAATTTTCCTGGATTATATATATATTTATTTATTTATTTTAGATTTTTTTTTTTTACCTTGGCTCCATCAGGGTTGCTGGAAGCCACTCACAGCAGAGGTTGCAGAGGTTTTTTTTTTTTTTTTTTTTTAGTTTTTCCCATACAAAAACAGCCTTTTCAGTCCAAATTTTTCATGCTAGCGAGTTTCATCCATACAAGTCGTGCACAACTGCAGTACAAATGCATGCTGGATAGTTTACGTACTACTACTGGGCTACTACAAAGACAGCGTTCTATTTCACCTACAGTGTGTGCTGTAGTTTTTGTATCGATAATAAAAACTCCCGTGCATAATAATGCAATTCGCCGCAGCTATATGGCACAATGACACATAAAAATATTTGAAAACTAAAAGGTCCAATAAGCCTCTTTTCCCAAATAGTGCATTATTCAGTGTGACCCGGTAGCAAGCAATGTGTCAGGTGGTGACCGTGTTATTTTTAAAAAAAAAATTTTTTTAATAGATAAATTCAACATAGAGGATGTATTTAACTCATTTGCTCATGTTCTACGTTCTATTTTTAATTGTTTCAGTGTCTTTTACGTTTTCTTCACAAGAGACATTCTGATGCAACTTGGCTCCAAAGCACAATGCTGAAAATCCATTTTAAAGCAATAAAACTGGCCACTGGAGGGCAGCACCGCATTTGGTAAGACCCGCAACCCGATTCAACGGAACGAACGGCCTGGCCGCACGGCCGGGGCGCCGGTGGAAGACGACCAAATGGATGACCAAGAGGCCAGGCGCTGGACGACCGAGCAGAACGACCGAGACCACCAGTGCAGCGCACAATGCCGTTGAGTCCGTGCTGCTCGCCGAGCAAAGCCCGCGCCACCGTGCTCTGCCGCTCGCGTCCCCCACTACCCTCCAGTGTCCCGCGACTCAGCCGGAAAGGCACACGGCCAAACCAGTTCCCTCCCAGGAACACAACATGCCCCACACAATTCCCCAGGCGAACTCCGACACGAGGCAGTGGTCACCACAAAAGAAAGACTAAAAAAAATCCATCTTGACGAGACAGGCGGCGATGAGGGAAAAGTTAACCCTGGCTGTCGCGGCTACAACAGCGTCATCTCTCAGTTTTGTGTAAATAAATTGTTACTTTGCTATCAAAAGCTCTATTTGTCTTGTTGTTTATGTTATTTTGTAGAAGGAAAACATTCAGATTTTTGGGATGTCACATAAGAAAAAGCTGTTAAAGTCAAATTTATGTTTGAAATGTATGCTTTTACAAAAAGCTGAATTTCTCAGTTTTTTTCAACAGAAATTGGAAAATTGCTCATACTAAGCTATTTTCTAATGCTGATTTCTAAAGAATGGAAAAAGATATAAACTAACTTTTTTTCCTGCTGATAGAAGAGAGTGTAATCTTAGTTTTGGTGGGTTCCATGTTTATATAGCAATAGAGCATAATTTTCTGTGGGCCTTGCAAAATCAGTCAAAATCCAGTAAAACGGCCGGGAGCGAAGGGTTTTGCTGCGGTGAAAATGGCTGGGAGTGAATGAGTTAATATCAAAAGTTCAATACGCTACTGCAGAGGTCCCCATCCACCGGGCCGCAGACCGGTACCGGTCCGTGGCGCATTTGCTACCGGGCCGAACATAAATAATATTTTATTAACGACAGCATTCTGGCCAAATTAACTTTGGCCTGTGCCCCTGTTTAACACATCAATATCCCTGTCTACTCAAGATATACTGTAATACTACAGTATAGATTAGAATGTCGTCATAGAAGCCCATTGATTGGATTGCAAGCAGTACATCTTGTTTTATATATATAATATATCTATGTACGCTTGTCCTTCATAATAACGTATGACTAGGTCGCGGGCGCAGCACATTTGTTCGCCCACACGAGCGAAAATGACTGGAAAACAGACGTCTTGGAGTGATTTTTTACGGCAAAAAAGAACACCTGATGAGCCAGAAGATGAGCATACAACCTCGAAGAACCACGAACTGCGAAAGAGTGGATTCGTGACCCTTTTGTGAATAAACCGAGTGATTCGAGCATGTCTGTGCAACAGGAGGATCAGCTTGTAGAGATCGCAAATAACGGCGACCTTAATTAAACGTACATTTGAGACAGTTAAAGTCATTCCGGAATATCCTGACAGCGCTACAAGAACACTGAAAACCTTGCTACACTTTCCAACATCGCATCTTTGTGAAGTGGGCTTCTTGATTAATGCTTAACGTGCTGCTAACATGGCAGGATGGGTCAGAGGAGAACTTTTCTACATTTCCATCCACGATCAAACGTAAGTTAATATTCCTTTCTTTAAAGAAAGTTTGTAGTGTTTACTTTGGAATCGCTGCATTCGCAGCCATTTTTAATGTTACGCGCATAGTTGCAGTTTTTGATGGGTTGCAAAATTTGTCAAAACACCGGCCCGTGGAAAAAAAAGACCCAAATCACACCAGTCCGTGGTGCAAAAAAGATTGGGGACCCCTGCGCTACTGCAGTGTTTTTCAACCGGTGCTGTGAGAGATCGTCAGGTCTGCCGCGAGAAATTATCCACATTTTTCTTTTTTTTCTTATTACGTCTTCGGATGGAGTTGCAGTAGGAAAAAAGGAGTAGAATTAGGGTTTCGGCCGTGTACAGATGAGCGAGATATTGCTCGTGTCGCGTTCGAAAACTGCTCGGATTTCTAGCCATCGGCCACCTTGCTGTCCGCGACAACGTGGACCCCAGCACGTCTACTGTACATCATTTGATTAGAGTCGTCAAGTGTCGTTATACACGAAAGTGTCCTTTCCATTTTATCCATAAGTGACAATCCCCAATCTTCCCCCTGGGTTTTATTCCAACTAGAGCAGGGCGGTAAACCGAAAATTTACCGTCACCGAAATTCTGAACGATGACCGACGTAATTTTGACCATGTCGGTAAATTCGGTAAATTAATAAAACAAGAAAATATAGTCTTTTCATCCCGCTTTGATTCTGTGTTGTTCGTCTATGTTCATTCCCCTTTAAGAAAGCAGTGAATGTGCTTACGTAGGGAGTCACGTGATCATCAGGAAGCCAATCAAACAAAAGCCCGGTAAGCTAACGCTAGCAGCTAACGCTACAAGCAAAACGTGATGGAGTGTGGCTTAAGGGAGGTTCACCAAACTTTCAACCGAAATTTAGTACACTCTTGGTGGCATCCAGACGGGCTTTCACCCGCTGTCCTCCTTTGTTCTCACGATTTCCAGAGATGGTGTTTTCAGTGCTTTCTACTGGTAGCCAGGCTAACGCTAGGTAGCGGCTAACGCTACAAATGAACGTTATGGGGTCGGATAGCGGCTCTAACCTTGTCGAAACGGCTGAACTTAATGAGTGGATTGGGCACGGACTGCATCTAGCAATTACTATGTGGCGTTATTTTGTATCTGTCTGTGTGTGATTCCTCTGATAGCTTTTGTGATGGTAAAGCATTCAGCATAAAGTACAATCCAACGGCAAAACTTATAATGACCGAGAAATGGCTCCAGCTATTTTTATTGTGCGTGCATTTATTAAAAAATGCACTGGGGGGGAAAAAAACCCTTAAACCATAAAGTAAACACTTGTATTTAATAATTATGTCACAGCAGCCATTAACAATAAGTTGTCTTTTTGAAGTGTACTGTTCAAGCTGCAAGTCATTTTTGTTACAATTACATGTTTGCACAGGCATATTGATTTTGACAATGTACATTGTTCAAGTCATACACGCTGTTATAAATGTTCATACTTGAATTCTTATTGCTTACAATACATTTTTATAAACTTAATGTTTAGACTGCATGTACAATTGTTAAATACAGTATATCAAATTGAATGCTGGTAAATAAATCTACAAGAAATAGTTAATCTGTATTTCATGCATTGATTCAGATTTTCAAATTATACAACAGTCCGCTTGGGCGAATTTATCGTCATTTATCGTTATCGAGATAAATCTGCTCAATTTATCGTGATACATGTTTAAGGCCATATCGCCCAGCCCTAATTCCAACACATTGTAGAGGACAGCAAGGTGGCCAATGGCTAGAAATCCGAGCACTTCTTGAACGCGACACGAGCAGCTATCCAACAGCGCCATGATTCCAAGCAAGCTTAAACGTCATCTCCAAACAAAACACCCGTCGCTTCAAACTGTGGACTATTTTGTCAGCGCTGACGAGTTTGGTTGGGGGGAGGGGGGGGTCACGCAAGCGAGTGAATTGTTTATTTATCCTGGTAGCCTCCCTTTTTTTCCTCCTCAAACAAAACATTTTGTCTCTTTTGTTGCTCTGCCACCTTTGCAGAATTCGCACAAAAGCATTAGCATCGACTTCCGTCTTTATAATGAATGGGGAAAGGGGGAAGAGGCATAAGCCGTAAAGCAGTCAACAAATTTGTAGTTTTTTTTGTGTGTTTTAGTGCCGGTGAAAGCGATACAGACCCTCTCAAGATATAAAAGAGGTGTTATTCGACTCGTTGTCAGTTGACATATTATCACAAATGTTATGAAAATATTTTATGAAGGTTGAAAGGTTACCTAGAGTTGTTTTAAAAAGGCCAAATCAATTACTGTGTGGCAAATAAGTATTTAGCCAACCACTAATTGTGCAAGTTCTCCCACTTGAAAATATTAGAAGAGGCCTGTAATTTTCAACATGGGTAAACCTCAACCATGTGAGACAGAATGTGGGGGAAAAAAACAGAAAATCACATTGTTTGATTTTTAAAGAATTTATTTGCAAATCATGGTGGAAAATAAGTATTTGGTCAATACCAAAAGTTCATCTCAATACTTTGTTATGTACCCTTTGTTGGCAATAACGGAGGCCAAACGTTTTCTGTAACTCTTCACAAGCTTTTCGCACACTGTTGTTGGTATTTTGGCCCATTCCTCCATGCAGATCTCCTCTAAAGCAGTGATGTTTTGGGGCTGTCGTTGGGCAACACGGACTTGCAACCCCCTCCGCAGATTTTCTATGTGGTTGAGACCTGGAGACTGGCTAGGCCACTCCAGGACCTTGAAATGCATCTTACGAAGCCACTCCTTTGTTGCCCTGGCTGTGTGTTTGGGATCATTGTCATGCTGAAAGACCCAGCCACGTCTCATCTTCAATGCCCTTGCTGATGGAAGGAGATTTTCACTCAAAATCTCTCGATACATGACCCCATTCATTCTTTCCTTTACACAGATCATTCGTCCTGGTCCCTTTGCAGAAAAACAGTCCCAAAGCATGATGTTTCCACCCTCCATGCTTCACAGTGGGTATGGTGTTCTTCGGATGCAATTGAGTATTCTTTCTCCTCCAAACACGAGAACCTGTGTTTCTACCCAAAAGTTCTATTTTGGTTTCACCTGACCATAACACATTCTCCCAGTCCTCTTCTGGATCATCCAAATGCTCTCTAGTGAACCGCAGACGGGCCTGGACGTGTATTTTCTTCAGCAGGGGGACACGTCTGGCAGTGCAGGATTTGAGCGGCGCATTGTGTTACTGATCGTAGCCTTTGTCACTGTGGTCCCAGCTCTTTGTAGGTCATTCACTTGGTCCCCCCGTGTGGTTCTGGGAGTTTTGCTCACCGTTCCTGTTATAATTTTGACGCCACGGGGTGAGATCTTGCATGGAGCCCCAGATCGAGGGAGATTATCAGTGGTCTTGTATGTCTTCCATTTTCTAATAATTGCTCCCACAGTTGATTTCTTTACACCAAGCGAAGATTGAAGAGGTACAGAAAACGTTTGGCCTATTGAGATGAACTTTTGTTGTCGACTAAATACTTATTTTCCACCATGATTTGCAAATAAATTCTTTAAAAATCAAACAATGTGATTTTCTGGGGTTTTTTTCCCACACTGTCTCTCATGGTTGAGGTTTACCCATGTTGACAATTATCGGCCTCTCTAATCTTTTCAAGTAGGAGAACTTGCACAATTGGTGGTTCACCAAATACTTATTTGCCCCAGTGTATATTGAAAGTAATCGAGTAAAAATTGCTGCTGTAATCTCATTTTTTCCATTAGGCATGTTTGGTTTTAAACAAGGCGTGATACTGGTGTGCGGCCACAGCGTACACATCTGTTGTTGCTCATCGTGGTCCTCAGTGTGCTCAGGGAGCTTGTGTGTCTGCTCAGACACATGAAAAATTAGAGGGAACATTACCCACAACACGCTGCAATGCAATGACAATGCGAGACAGCTAATTCATTTAGACTGGAAGGGGCGAATTTGCGTGAGTTAAGTTTAGTGAGTTAAGCTAACTCAGTGAGTTTAGTTGAAATTGTAGTGTCCCCCGTGTTGCGCCCAGTGAGGTGGTACGCTAGCGCCTGCAGTGTTTGCAGCGATTTGGCTCAGAGTTGCATCAGCCCGAGTGGCGCAGACATGCAGCTGCCTTTCACAATTGTTGTCTGGGCTGACACCTTTGCGCACTAGTAATCAGAAAAGAAGACTCAAGGTCAAGGAGAAAATTATTTACACTGTCTCGGGCCACCACGAAAGAAGTGGTCGATTCAATCAAAGTCAATTTAGCTTTGTTGTAAAGGGCATATGTTATTGAATACAGCTGCGTTCAAATCTATTCAACCCCCTCTGGAGTTAAGTGTAAGAGTACTGTAGTATATTTATTTTTTAATCTTTTCTATAATCAGATGAAATTAACTTTGCAATACTTACAGTTGCATTTGTCTACGTTAACAGCGATGGGGGTTGAATTACTTTGAGTAGATCTGTATGCATGTACAGTATGTTTATTTTTTTTCTTTAATTTTCATGGATTATAGTTATTTTCATGTATTCATTATTATTTTATCATTTTAAAATTGTATTATGTATTTTTTTAAATATATAATTATTTCTTCATTCATTACTGTATTGTAGTATTTTTTACATTGTCAATAATGCATTTTTATTTGTTAGTATTGTATATATAAATAATATATTAAAACTCTTAGATTTATCGTTATATATTTTATTGTATTTCGTGATCTTATTTTAGTATTGTTCATTTTATTCATTTTGTATTTTAATATATAAATATGTGTATTTAATGACAAATTATTAGTATTTTATTCATTATTATTTATTTATTTGTTATAACTGTAATTTAGTATTTTTTGTTATTATCAATAATAATATAATTTGATTTACTTAATTTTTAAAAAATATTTACTGTATGTATAATAATTTTACATGTGTTATATACTGTATAAATAATATATTAAAACTCTTAGATTTATCGTTATATATTTTATTGTATTTCGTGATCTTATTTTAGTATTGTTCATTTCATTCATTTTGTATTTTAATATATAAATATGTGTATTTAATGACAAATTATAAGTATTTTATTCATTATTATTTATTTATTTGTTATAACTTTAATTTAGTATTTTTTGTTATTATCATTATGTTGTTATTATCATTATCATATCAATAATATAATTTAATTTACTTAATTAAAAAAATATTTACTGTATGTATAATCATTTTAAATGTGTTATATATGTTATTCATTATTGTATTTCATAACATTTTATTGTATTACTATATGTTTTGCCCATGCATTTTTTAAGATTTTGAATTTTTAGTAATTTAGTATTTTTTGTTATCATCAATAATATTATAATTTGATTTACTTCATTTTAAAAAAAAATTTACTCTATGTATAATCATTTTAAATGTGTTATATATGTTATTCATTATTGTATTTCATATCACATTTTATCGTATTACTATATTTTTTGCTCATGTATTTTTTAATATTTTAAATTTTTCATGATCTTATTTTTTATATATAATATTTATATTTAATAGCTTCAATCGTGCCTGCCCAAACTTAAATATGTGAAATTAGACAAGCAAGTAAATCAATAATAATTTTTTTTTTTTAAATGCATATATTTTTGGTTCTTGTGTTTTGAGGGTGAGAGGAGTGCTTTTCTACTAAATATATAAAAATGTCTTCATTTCTGGTAAGAAAAAAAAAGCTGCATTTTGTTCAGAAAAATATGTTATTTCTCGATGAAAAACACATATTTAAATGAGAATTTTCTTGTTTTTGAAGAAGAAAAAAACTTTGCATCCAGTACAATCCGTCCTGCATCTTTTCAAGTGTCAAGAGTTGCACAAGTTGCGGCGTACATTTCACAATCAAAGCGCTCCGAACGTACTCAAACACACCAGAGCGGCGTCGCCCGTGGCAACGGGCTGGCTTTCTGCTCACCTGATCAAAGTGTAGCTTTGACAAGCACGTGAGTCAGTTCTTTACTTCCTCTATTTTCCCGCCTTTTGACTTTCTTTAACCCTTTATAACGGTCATATATACAGTGCCTTGCAAAAGTATTCGGCCCCCTTGAACCTTGCAACCTTTCGCCACATTTCAGGCTTCAAACATAAAGATATAAAATTTTAATTTTTTGTCAAGAATCAACAACAAGTGGGACACAATCGTGAAGTGGAACAAAATCTATTGGATAATTTCAACTTTTTTAACAAATAAAAAACTGAAAAGTGGGGCGTGCAATATTATTCGGCCCACTTGCGTTAATACTTTGTAGCGCCACCTTTTGCTCCAATTACAGCTGCAAGTCGCTTGGGGTATGTTTCTATCAGTTTTGCACATCGAGAGACTGACATTCTTGCCCATTCTTCCTTGCAAAACAGCTCCAGCTCAGTGAGGTTGGATGGAGAGTGTTTGTGAACAGCAGTCTTCAGCTCTTTCCACAGATTCTCCATTGGATTCAGGTCTGGACTTTGACTTGGCCATTCTAACACCTGGATACGTTTATTTTTCAACCATTCCATTGTAGATTTGGCTTTATGTTTTGGATCATTGTCCTGTTGGAAGATAAATCTCCGTCCCAGTCTCAGGTCTTGTGCAGATACCAACAAGTTTTCTTCCAGAATGTTCCTGTATTTGGCTGCATCCATCTTCCTGTCAATTTTAACCATCTTCCCTGTCCCTGCTGAAGAAAAGCAGGCCCAAACCATGATGCTGCCACCACCATGTTTGACAGTGGGGATGGTGTGTTCAGGGTGATGAGCTGTGTTGCTTTTACGCCAAACATATCGTTTTGCATTGTGGCCAAAAAGTTCCATTTTGGTTTCATCTGACCAGAGCACCTTCTTCCACATGTTTGGTGTGTCTCCCAGGTGGCTTGTGGCAAACTTTAAACGAGACTTTTTATGGATATCTTTGAGAAATGGCTTTCTTCTTGCCACTCTTCCATTAAAGGCCAGATTTGTGCAGTGTACGACATATTGTTGTCCTATGGACAGACTCTCCCACCTCAGCTGTAGATCTCTGCAGTTCATCCAGAGTGATCATGGGGCTCTTGGCTGCATCTCTGATCAGTGTTCTGCTTGTTTGAGAAGAAAGTTTGGAAGGACGGCCGGGTCTTGGTAGATTTGCAGTGGTCTGATGCTCCTTCCATTTCAATATGATGGCTTGCACAGTGCTCCTTGAGATGTTTAAAGCTTGAAAAATCTTTTTGTATCCAAATCCGGCTTGAAACTTCTCCACAACAGTATCTCGGACCTGCCTGGTGTGTTCCTTGGTTTTCATAATGCTCTCTGCACTTTAAACAGAACCCTGAGACTATCACAGAGCAGGTGCATTTATACGGAGACTTGATTACACACAGGTGGATTCTATTTATCATCATCGGTCATTTAGGACAACATTGGATCATTCAGAGATCCTCACTGAACTTCTGGAGTGAGTTTGCTGCACTGAAAGTAAAGGGGCCGAATAATATTGCACGCCCCCCTTTTCAGTTTTTTATTTGTTAAAAAAGTTTAAATTATCCAATGAATGTTGTTCCACTTCACGATTGTGTCCCACTTGTTGTTGATTCTTGACAAAAAAATCAAATTTCATATCTTTATGTTTGAAGCCTGAAATGTGGCGAAAGGTTGCAAGATTCAAGGGGGCTGAACACTTTTGCAAGGCACTGTACTTACTGTATATACACATACAGTTTATGTAATGTATATGGTGGAAAACAGACAAGACTGAAAAAGCAGTTTCTGCTCTTGCACTCCTCTTTAAAAGAAACTGCTGTATTTTAGGCCAAAAGAACTGTTGTGTTTGATAGAACAATATGTTTTCATGGCGCATGAAGCCCCCGAACTATTTTTAAATTGTCCGTTTTACCCTGAAAAGCCACGTTTACAGACATCGCACAACCGCTTTTGTTTCAACCCAGCCATAAAACAAAGGTAGTTAATTATATTTATTATTTCAAAATGTCTGTCGTTTTTAGCTTATAATCATTAATTGATATTTCATATTTCGTTAAAAAAAGTCACAGATATCTACTTCATAACTATCGCTTTATTTGTATTTTTTTGTTTTGTTTGTTACTGTCGCATTTTCTTCGATATGTTAGATGATAAATAATGGATCCAAACAAAGAAGAATTTATAAAAAACATTTAAAAGGGTAAATATATGAAAATGAAAATCTCAACCACTCCTCGATGTCTGCGATTTCTGCATCGCGACCCTTGTTATATGACCATGTTTCACCCATAAAATCCCCAAAAAATCCAGCTGTGGCCACTCACACCTGTGTCTTGACACTCGGTGATACATTCTACATGGAGTTTTTGGATCGAAACAAGGTAAGTACGCGATAATATCTTGTTAAAGTCATGGCGTCTGTAATTCTGCTCTCGCGTGCTCTCACCTCCAGACAGGGTTTTCCTGTTTAAAAAAAAAAAAAAAAGGTTTTTTGGGGGGTTTTTTTCAAAAATGCCCTCTTGTTCAAAATTTTTCTTCATCCAGAAAATTGAGATTTTAAGCTTTCCAATGATGTATGAGACATGCATATCGGACAATTTTGAAATTTGGCCAAATTATATGGATACATACACATGTGGGGCGGAAAACACAGACAAGACTGAAAAAACAGTTTCTGCTCTTGCACCCCTCTTTAAAATAAACTGCTGGATTTTATATTTAATTATATTTATTATTTAAAATGTCTCATTTTTAGCTTAGAATCATGAATTGATGTCTAATATTTTGTTTGAAAAAAACAAACAAAAAAAACGACTTTAAAAAACGATTCACTTGCATATATTTTAAACTTTCAAACAAATGACATCACAATGACAAAAATGGTGTCTTTAAAAAAGTCACGGATATCTACCTCATAACTATCGCTTAACTGTATTTTTTTTGTTACAGTTGCATTTTCTACCATATGTTAGATATTAAATAATCGATTCAAACAAAGAAAAAAAAAAGGAAAAAAAACGTTTAAAAGGGTAAATAAACAAAAAAGAAAATCTTGACCACTCCTTGATGTCTGCGATTTCTGCATCGCGACCCTTGTTATATTATATGACCATGTTTCACCCATAAAATCCCCCAAAAATCCAGCTGTGGCCACTCACAGCTGTGTCTTGACACTCGGTGATACATGCTACATCGAGTTTTTGGATCGAAACAAGGTAAGTACACGATAATATCTCGTTAAAGTCACGGCGTCTGTAATTCTGCTCTCGCGTGCCCTCACCTCCAGACAGGGTTTTCCAGTTTTAAAAAATTTGTTTTTTTGTTGTTGTTTACATATATATATATATATATATATATATATATATATATATATATATATATATGTATGTATACATACACATGTGGGGCGGAAAACACAGACAAGACTGAAAAAACAGTTTCTGCTCTTGCACCCCTCTTTAAAATAAACTGCTGTATTTTATATTTAATTATATTTATTATTTAAACTGTCTCATTTTTAGCTTAGAATCATGAATTGATGTCTAATATTTTGTTTGAAAAAATTGTATTTTTTTTGTTACTGTTGCATTTTCTACCATATGTTAGATATTAAATAATCGATCCAAACAAAGAAAAATTGAAAAGGAAAAAAAAAAACGTTTAAAAGGGTAAATAAACAAAAAAGAAAATCTTGACCACTCCTTGATGTCTGCGATTTCTGCATCGCGACCCTTGTTATATGACCATGTTTCACCCATAAAATCCCCCCAAAATCCAGCTGTGGCCACTCACAGCTGTGTCTTGACACTCGGTGATACATTCTACATGGAGTTTTTGGATCGAAACAAGGTAAGTACACGATATTATCTCGTTAAAGTCACGGCGTCTGTAATTCTGTTCTCGCGTGCCCTCACCTGCAGATAGGGTTTTCCGTTTAAAAAACTTTTTTTTAAAAAAATGCCCTCCTGTTCAAAATTGTTCTTTCCCCAGAAAATTGAAATTTTAAGCTTTCCAATTATGTATCACAGATGCATATCGGACAATTTTGAAAGTTGCCCAAATAGGGGGTCTCAGAGCGGAACTTAAAATTACCTGAGTGTTTTCCGCCAAATATATTTAAGTACTGTATAATGGAGACTTGGCATCCACAAACATGGACATGACTTTTTGTAGACCACAATTGTATTGCAATGTTAATGTTGTGGCCTACGTGACGCACAATGTGATGTCGACATATGCGGATCTTTATGCGTTGTTGTTTTTTGTTTTTTATTTAATTAAAAATAGTCGCTTGCCCTCAAAAAGTGTTCAAGTATTTAAAAGCTATCTCATTAGGTACAGCTGAACAATTGTACCACATTGAGATTACAGTTTAAATTTAATTGACAGCCTCAGGGCTCTTCAATTCCAAACAACAATTTCTATTATTACATCGTACATTCATTTGATGACTATATTCAGTTCTACGAAGAATGAAATGAGTAAGCATGACTTAGAAAAGGAACTGGTTTCGTTTTGGATAATAATCACCAGTCTCATTTGAGCTCTGCTATATTAATCTTAAATATACCTAATGTTGCCTTAACTGACAATGACGGGGTCTTACCTGGGGGAACGTTTTGCTCAGCCGTCAATCTTGGCCTTGCTCAAGCGCAGCTGTGAAGACCAAGAGAAGATGAGTCAGCAACCTCACGGGCCACAAGCTCAAACAAGATTACGGACAAGTTGAGCAAACAAAAAGGCAACGGATAATACAGTAGAAAATAATTGTTCTTTTTTTTGTTTGTTTTGTTATTTAAAGTGCCTATGACTGCAAAAAGCTTGCTTATTTCATATTTTCCGCTGTATTTTATGCTCCTGAATGAAATGGACCGCTTGGATGTGTGTGGAAGCAATTGATATATTTATTCAGTTTTTTAAACTGATCCTCTAACTTAAATATATGTAGGCTCTAATAAACCACAATTGTTCTCTTGTACTAAAATATGTTGTTAGAAACACATAAAATGTTAAATCAATGGCAATATTTTATAATATTTAGTACGTATTTTGACTGTTAGGTGGCGCCATGGTTTGCGGGCTCGCAGTGATGACGTCATTGGTATCTTGCGTGTTCAACAATTGCTTATTGCTGCCTAAACTTGCGAAGTAAAATGCCACGATGTGCTGCTTTTGGATGCAATTTCCAGTCAAATGGAAACAAGGGGAGTGAAGTGAGTGGTCGAGGTGGAATTATTATTTTTAGTGAATAAATGTGCATAAGTGGAAGCTTCTCCCCCTTTTTGGTCCCTGTATGCACGTATGCTACCCACCACGCGTTACAACTGGCGGCCGAACATTTTTCCTGGATCCTCAGTCAAGTAAGGGATCCGTCTATTTTCCGGATGACGGTCCCACCGCGTTTGCAATATTGGTTTCGGATCTGTCCATTTTTTTTGATTCGTCGGTCCCACAGCGACTTTTCGGATCAGTCTATTTTGTGGAATCGACGGCCTGATCGCAGCTGCAACATTACAATGGGATCGGTCTAATTCCTGGATCTTCGAGTGGGTTAAAAAACGCGGATTTGGATTACATTGCTATCTTTTTTGTTGACTATTCTTCGTGGGAGTTTTCCTCAAATCATACTAAATAATTAAAGCACTATGGCACGCTACAGTGACGACAGTGACTCTGACGTGGACCTGACAACAATGTTGGAGTTCGTCAGGGAACGCGTTTGCTACTGCTGAGCTCCCGAGTGAAGAGAGGTCAAGGTGGAAATATTATTTTTTGTGAATAAATGTGCATAAGTGGAAGCTTTTCCCCTTTTTGGTACTTTTATACACGTATCCTAGCTACCACGCGTTACAATGTACAAGACATGGATTACACAAGGTGTGCTCTTTGGCCTGTACTGTATGTAAAGCACACGACAGCTCTGGATGCTAACAATCTACATAATAATGTTGGGATAAGCTTGAAAACGCAATATGCTTACCTTGAATATCTGCTAATAAAACCGGAGTTCCAAACAGCATACACTTTCACTCCCAATCGGAGTTCCAAACAGCATACACTCTCGCATCACCAGTTTTGCCCAACTTTTGTCTTATCAGGTATTTGCTGCACGCATTTTTCCCTGAAGCTCATCTTGTGAACGACCGACAGTGCTGTCCTGCTCTTCACTTTTCAGATCTGGTTCAAATAGGAAGGGTAGAACTGACGACATGTTGGGAAAGCTAACGAGTAACACGCTGGAATTTCGGCAACGGGACCGGTGACGTCGCGCACTGCGACGTAACAAGAATGGCGACCTATCACTTAAAATAATTTTATAAACTTTATTAAAACAAAAACATTAAGAGGGGTTTTAATATCAAATTATTATAACTCATACAAACATTTATCTTTTAAGAATTATTTGTCTTAAAAATAGAGGATCCATTTAAATCCCGCGCCATGAAAATGAGCGACTTGCTGGATTGACGAGGATTCCGAATGTGACATCAGCGGGATAGTCGTTTTCAGTATACATCCAATACTACAGTATGCAGAACGACTGCGGATTCAGTTGATTTTGCAGATTAATTCGTTTATTTTTTTTGCATCACGCCAGCCAAATGTGCTGGAGAAACATTTTGCTGCACCAGGAGGAGGCGTATGAGCCTTTTTTGGTTTCAAAAAGTTCCTATGGTTCCCAAAGGTTCCTAAGTTCCCACCAGTGGATATTGGCCAAAACAACCCCTACTACTGTGGGACCATTAGATTTACCAGGAAGTGAGTAAACATCGTGTTTTGTATTATGTCAAATACTGGGATCATGGCACACGTTTTAATAAGGAAGTGGCTTGCATATTGTGGCCGGCGATCGGCGGCTTGTCGCCCCCACGGTCCTCTTTACGTGCCCGCCAAGAATGCGCTTTCCTCGGCTTGGCCACGAGCAGCTCTGTGCTCCGATGTTGGCTGAGAATGGGCCATTTTCGGCGTTCATTCTCGGCGACAAGCACTGCCAGCCCGTCGTGGCCCCAGTAGAACGGCGAGCTGTATTTTGCTCGCCCGGTCCTCTTCGCGTGCCCGCCGAGAATGCGCTTTCCTCGGCTTGGCCACACGCAGCTCTATGCTCAGAGGTCGGCCGTTTTTTTTCCACAGAGAATGGGCTATTTTCGGCGTTCATACCCGGCGATGAGCACTGCCAGCCCGCTGTTGTTTACGCTCTTTCCTCCGTGTCGCAAGCCGGGGCGGGCAGGGAAATGACAAAAGCCGGTGGCATAAAATATAGTTTGGGGGGTGCAAGAATTGGAAATTAGAATCGATAAAGAATCGACTCGTTCAGCAATATCGATAATGGAATCTGAATCATAAAAATCCTATCAGTTCCCATCCCTAATTAATTAATTCACTCCCAGCCATTTTGACCGGTGCAAACCACTTCGCTCCCGGCCGTTTTACAGGATTTTGACTGATTTTGCAAGGCCCACAGAAAATTCTGTTCTATTACTATATACACATGGAACCCACCAAAAGAAAGATTAGACTCTCTTCTTTCAGCAAGAAAGAAAGTTAATTTCATATCTTTTTCCATTCTTTAAAAATCAGCATTAGATATTACCTCAGTTTGAGCAATTTTCCAATTTCTGATGAAAAAACAGAGAAATTGAGCTTTTTGTGAAAGCATGCATTTCAAATAGAACTTTGACACAGCTATTTTTTGCTTTAGTTACATCCCAAACATCGAATGTTTTCCTTTTACAAAATAACAAACAACAAGACAAATAGAGCTTTTGATAGCAAAGTAACAATTTATTTACACATAACTAACTGAGAGATGACGCTGTTGTGGCTGCGACAGCCGGGGTAAACTTTTCCCTCATCGCCGCCTGTCTCATAAAGATGGATTTTTTTTTTTCAGTCTTTCTTTTGTGGTGACCACTGCCTTGTGGCAGAGTTCGCCTGGGGAAGTTGTGTTTCTGGGGGGGAACTGGTTTGGCCGTGCGTATTTCCGTGCGGGACACTGGAGGGTGCGGGGTACGCGAGTGGCCGAGCACGGCGGCGCGGGCTTTGCTCGGTGAGCAGCACGGACTCAACGGCATCGTCCGCTGCACTGGTGGTCCCGGTCGTTCTGCTCGGTCGTCCAGCGCCCAGCATCCAGGGCGTCCTCTTGGTCGTCGCACTTGGTCGTTTGTCGCCTGGCATCCCGGACGACCATTCGGTCGTCTTTCGCCGGCGCCCCGGCTGTGCGGCCTGGCCGTTCGTTCCGTTGACTCGGGTTGCGGGTCTTACCAAATGCGGTACTGCCCTCCAGAGGCCAGTTTTATTGCTTTAAAATGGATTTTCAGCATTGTGCTTTGGAGCTAAATTGAATCAGAACCCAGAGATGTCTCTTGTGAAAAAAAATGACCTTGAAACAATTAAAAATAGAACGTGTTTGGGAGCAAATGAGTTAACAGTGTTGGTGGGTCAAACGGTTTTGGCTGGGAAGAAACTCCATTGAAATAAATAAAAATGAAATATTAATGATGATCAATGAAGTATTTTCGTCCATGAGACAAAAATGAAAAGGGCTTTCAAAAATGACACTGCTGCACGGATCATTCAAATTCCCACAAAAACCTGAAGTAAACAAATCGCCTATTACTCAGAGTTACACCTAAGTTAACTCTAACACATTCATTCAGAGCTCGCCTTGATGAAAAAGCAATGAGTCACAATGAATAGCTGCGATTGCAAGGAGCAGATAAGAAATCATTCGAGGTGGCACACGGGAGAACAAAGTCCGAGATATTTCCAGCGTTTAAAGAAAACAAGGTGAGCCTTCACAAAAGTTCAGGTACTTTCCACTTCTGCTGGGAAATTGAAATGAGTTTGTCACTTGTTTATCACTTGTAGACGTCCAATCCATTTGGAGTTCGTTCATTCGCTGCCACCCTGCCACGCCTGGTTTTATTTCTTGAAGGCTTTAATGCTTTGGATTTGATCAGTTTTATTGTTTTATTTGCCGTTTTGACTTTTATCATGATGCGTGTTTTTTGTTTTCATGTTGCTCTCAATGTCATTATATAACACTTTCCTGCCTTTTATTTATTATGAACTACAGTGGGGCAAATAAGTATTTAGTCAACCACTAATTGTGCAAGTTCTCCCACTTGAAAATATTACAGGCCTGTAATTGTCAACATGGGTAAACCTCAACCATGAGAGACATAATGTGGGGAAAAAAAACAGAAAATCACATTGTTTGATTTTTAAAGAATTTATTTGCAAATCATGGTGGAAAACAAGTATTTGGTCTATACCTAAAGTTCATCTCAATACTTTGTTATGTACCCTTTGTTGGCAATAACGGAGGCCAAACGTTTTCTGTAACTCTTCACAAGCTTTTCACACACTGTTGCTGGTATTTTGGCCCATTCCTCCATGCAGATCTCCTCTAGAGCAGTGATGTTTTGGGACAGTCGTCAGGCAACACGGACTTTCAACTCCCTCCGCAGATTTTCTATGGGGTTGAAACATGGAGACTGGCCAGGCCACTCCAGGACCTTTGTTGCCCTGGCTGTGTGTTTGGGATCATTGTCATGCTGAAAGACCCAGCCACGTCTCATCTTCAATGCCCTTGCTGACGGAAGGAGATTTTCACTCAAAATCTCTCGATACATGGCCCCATTCATTCTTTCCTTTACACAGATCAATCGTCTTGGTCAATTTGCAGAAAAACAGCCCCAAAGCATGAGGTTTCCACCCCCATGCTTCACAGTGGGTATGGTGCAATTCAGTATTCTTTTCCCTCCAAACAAGAGAACCTGTGTTTCTACCAAAAAAGTCTATTTTGGTTTCATCTGACCATAACACATTCTCCCAGTCCTCTTCTGGATCATCCAAATGCTCTCTCGTGAACCGCAGACGGGCCTGGACGTTTACTTTCTTCAGCAGGGGGACACGTCTGGCAGTGCAGGATTTGAGTCCCTGGCGGCGATTTGTGTTACTGATAGTAGCCTTTGTTACGGTGGTCCCAGCTCTCTGTAGGTCTTTCACTAGGTCCCCCGGTGTGGTTCTGGGATTTTTGCTCCCCATTCTTGTTATCATTTTGACGCCACGGGGTGAGGCAGGAGTTGAAAGTCCGTGTTGCCCAATGACAGCCCCAAAACATCAATGCTCTAGAGGAGATCTGCATGAAGGAATGGGCCAAAATACCAGCAACAGTGTGTGAAAAGCTTGTGAAGAGAGAGAAAACGTTTGGCCTCCGTTATTGCCAACAAAAGGTGCATAACAAAGTATTGAGATGAACTTTTGGTATTGATCAAATACTTATTTTCCACTCTATTTTGGAAATAAGTTATTTAAAAATCAAACAATGTGATTTTCTGTTTTTTTTCCCCACATTCTGTCTCTCATGGTTGAGGTTTACCAATGTTGACAATTACAGGCCTCTCTAATCTTTTCAGGAGGGAGAACTTGCACAATTAGTGGTTGACTAAATACTTATTTGCCCCACTGTATATCGTTGTAAAGCACTTTGTGGACCTTTGGGGTTTTTGTAAAAGGCTATAAGAAATACATTTGATTTGATTTGATTTGAGTTGAAATGCGTTCCCTGTCGGATTAAAAACAAATGCAAATGAACAAAGGTGATTTATCCCCATTGCAAGTTGTTTTTACAAGCTGTCAAACCTTCAGACTGCGTCTTACTGGAAAGCTTTCGTGCACGCGGCGAAACGGGCGTGTGGCTTAGCGGTCGGCGAGGTTCGCTCAGATCCATCTGTTTTACGTCACCAGTTAAACGGGTGTGACCGGCGTGACGCATCACCCCCTGGAAGATGTCTTTGGTATTCTTTTCTTTTCTACCGTAAGCATCAAAACGCAGATGAAGGAACAGATGTTCCACTTTGATGCCACCACAATGGACTTGTTAAGTCATTAAAAAGCAATGACAGATTATTTGCAGAATATTTCATGTAATAAAGTGTTTCTTTGTGGGTGGAAAAGGAAAACATTTAACTCAATGTCTGATCCATTGAACTAGAATGATCACTGTCAGCCCATTCAAAGCATAATGGATTGGACGTCTATTGCCGTCAATGGCAGAAATGAGTGTCGGGATGTACTTGATATGTTTATGTCTTATGTTTTAAGCAAATGAAGTCATACATTTCCATTCTAAACCTGCAATTTTGTGGTAAAAGTGTGAACGTGAAATTTACCGCATGAACCTAAGCACTTTCTCACGGCAACAGACATTCACGTTAGGCTTCCCCTAGGGGCATGCAAACAAATCATCAGATTAAATGAACTAGCCAGAGGTGGTTAGAATTAGTGCTGCAACGATTAATCGATTAACTCGAGTATTTGATTAGAAAAAAAAATTATTCGAATTCAATTTTGCTGCTTCAGCTGCAGTATTCGCTTAATTAAAGTGGCGTTGTAATGGTTTATTTTGAAAGTGTTTGCATTTCGTTTTATTGATTTGGGTGGATACACTGCTTTCTAGTCTGCCTCATTTCACATGGCTGAATCCAGATGCTTACTGTTAAGACCAACATAAGCTAAGTTTTTGTTTGAGCTAATGTTTTTTTTTTTTTAATGCATTCGTAATTTAGTTTATAGATATATTTAGCCTAATATTGTGGGAATATGTGTCTGAATTATTTGTTAAGAGCTTTGTAAAAAATTTAGCATTCTATTCCTCATTTATTTATTTTTTTTATATCATTTGAGGCTCAGCTCACGTGATTTAATTTTTCATGTTCCTTATCCGATTACTCGATTATTCTAACTAATGGCTTATCGATTAATCGACTGCTAAAATAATCGATTGCTGCTGCCCTAGTTAGAGTAGCCAAAAATCTTACTCAAGAAAGAGTTGTGTTACTTAAAAAAATAGAAAATCACTTTGTATGATTTTTAAAGAATTTATTTGCAAATCGTGGTGGAAAATAAGTATTTAGGGCCGGTGTTGCCCAACGACAGCCCCAAAACATCACTGCTCTAGAGGAGATCTGCATGGAGGAATGGGCCAAAATACCAGCAACAGTGTGTGAAAAGCTTGTGAAGAGTTACAGAAAACATTTTGCCTCTGTTATTGCCAACAAAGAGTACATAACAAAGTATTGAGATGAACTTTTGGTATTGACCAAATACTTATTTTCCACCATGATTTGCATATAAATTCTTTAAAAATCAAACAATGTGATTTTCTGTTTTTTTTTTCCCCCCACATTATGTCTCTCATGGTTGAGGTTTACCCATGTTGACAATTGCAGGCCTCTCTAATATTTTCAAGTGGGAGAACTTGCACAATTAGTGGTTGACTAAATACTTATTTGCCCCACTGTACATTGAAAAAACCTAATAGGAAAGGCAATTTTGGAAAATTCAAGCGGGCGCCGTTGAGCCATTTTCTTACGGTTTTTGGCCAAGGTCGCAAAATTATCCAAATTTACGCCAAGCCACATGTATGGGCAAAGATTTCGAGCATGTGAAGGCCTCATAATTGGCCGATTTCATTTGCCCTGAAGAAAGAAAATTAACAATAATCATCCTTTGTATTACAATAGGGCTCTCGCGCCAGTTGGTGCTCGGGCACGAATAATTGAATTCCGGCGAGGGAAAAAAAAAAATCTAAAGAAAGGAAGCATCATTCGTCCAAAGAGCATGAGTGCCCACAAGTGGAGAAAATACCCTGATTTTCGGACTATAAGCCGCTACTTTTTCCCCCTCATTTTAAATCCTGCGGCTTATAGTCCAGTGCGGCTTATTTGATGATTTATTTGGGTTAATAGGTAAAACTTTATTTGACAGCGGCATCATAAGACTGTCATAAGAACGTCATAATTATGACATGACACTATCATGGGCATTACTGAATGCTTATGACAGATATCAATATGTGTCATGTGGCATATTATGTCACTAACTCCATTTATGTAGTGTCATCCAGCAAATTATCTCACTTTTGAATGGACATAAATGGAGTTAGTGACATAATATGCCACATGACACATATTGATATCTGTCATAAGCATTCAGTAATGCCCATGATAGTGTCATGTCATAATTATGACAGTATTATGGCACCACTATCCAAGAAAATGTTACCAAATACAATAGCTAGCAATTAATGACACAACTGGAACAGTAACTGAAGAAATAATAGCATACCAAATACAATAGCTAGCAATTAATGACACAACTGGAACAGTCACTGAAGAAATAATAGCATAGAACATGAATTTTGATTTATTTACATCTGTAGTGCCGCAATGCATGCTAGGAGGAATGTTGGATGACAACAGTGTTGAAAGCAGGTGGCAGAAGAGGTTGACTGTCTCCCCCAAGGGAGCAGTGATGGCCAAATGAAGATTTTTGAAACAATAAGGCTTTGCAGCCAATTGGTTCAAAGCTTCATGGTGGTTCATTTGGTTTCATGACAGTCTTACAATGCCTTTGTCAAATGAAGTGTTACCAGTTAATATCTTTTGGTGTAAATATCCCATAATACAATGAGGACAACTGCGGCTTATAGTCTAGTGCGGCTTATCTATGAACAAATGCCGTTTTCATTAGGGCTGTCAAAATTATCGCGTTAACGCGCGGTAATTAATTTTTTTAATTCATCACGTTAAAATATTTGATGCAATTAACGCACATGTCCCGCTCAGAAAGTATTCTGCCTTTTGGTAAGTTTTACAGCAAGACATTTTGTACTGTCCAACAGCGAACTCTTGTGGTCGCTTTGCGACATGGTTTATTGTTTTCTTTCCAGTTCATTATGGCTGCATGACGTCTCGGGCTGATAATGTTGTGCTTATATGATCCTTGGACAAGATTTTTCCGTAAGTATGGTTGTTGTAAAGAATGTACATATTATGTTAGTAAGCGAAATGTTATATTTTTTGTATGAGACGCTTTTTGTTTATGTTTAGTTAACCTGTATAGCGTGCTAAGCTAACGTTGTTGCTAATGCAATGCTTGTGTACTTTTTTTCTGCAGTTTTACGACGGTCTAAAGAGGACAATGGTTTGAGGCCATTTTGTTAATAAATCAGATGAAAAAGGAAGAAGTCTAATTATTAAGGCATCGTTCACTAGCTGTCTAGCTTTGGAAAAAGTAGACGCTTCGGAGTGAGGACAGCATAGACAGATTTAAATGACAGTAGAGTGAAATGCCCACTACAGTCCTTATGTTAAATGTATATATCCATCTTGTGTCTTATCTTTCCATTCCAACAATTTATTTTACAGAATATATATAAATAATTTACAGAAAAATATGGCATATTTTATAGATGGTTTGAATTGCGATTAATTGCGATTAATTAATTTTAAAGCTGTAATTAACTCGATTAAAAATGTTAATCGTTTGACAGCCTTAGTTTTCATGTCAAATTTGGTGCCTGGCGGCTTATAGTCAGGTGTGCCTTATAGTCCAGAAATTACGGTAGTTCCCAGTTTGAATAGTTGAATAGTGAATAATTCCATCACAGTTCCTACTATGAAATACAAGACTGATATATACATTCAACATACTGTACATACGTACTGTATTTGTTTATTATAAACAACAAGCAAGATGGCATTAACATTAACATTCTGTTAAAGCGATCCATGGATAGAAAGACTTGTAGTTCTTAAAAAATAAATGTTAGTACAAGTTATGGAAATTTTAAATTAGAACCCCTCTTAATGTTTTCGTTTTATTAAAATTTGGGAAATTTTCAATCAAAAAGTAAACTAGTAGCTTGCCATTGTTGATGTCATTACACCATGCTCACTCCCCAAACCCATAAAATCATTTGGACCCAAGCGCCAGCAGAGGGCGCCAAACAACAAAAAACAAGTAACAGGTAACAAGTGGACATTACACTGCTGTCCTTTTAATCTGAGCGGGGCATGTGTGTTAATTGCGTCAAATATTTTAATGTGATTAATTTAAAAAATGAATTACCGCCCGTTAACGCGATAATTTTGACAGCCCTAATTTTATTTATATATATATATATATATGCATATATGTGCACATATATACACATACGCACATACAGTATATGCATATCTACGCACATATACACACACACACACACACCCCTATGCATATAAATCTATATAACTCTTTGCATGCCATTGACAACAGTAGGCGTCCAATTCATTAAAACTGGAAGCGCGTTTCAGTACCATTGACGGCGCAAGACGTCCAATCCATTTTGACCGGCAGGGGGCGAATGAACGAACGTTCAATGACAGCTAATGAGTTAAAATAAAAATCAAATTGGAGAACTTAATTTTGTGGTGAAAATTCCAGATAAATTGCTCCTGTTTATTTAACTGATTTTACTATCTGGCTACATTCCGAGCATTTGTAACGAACAACCACTCCTCTTTCTTGCCAGCAATGCCCGAGTGAGTCACTTATAATCCTCCAATAATCAAACGTCAGCTCTTCAAAGACATTCCACAACAAATTCAAGATCAAGAGGAGTCAACCAGGTCATCTCCAACAGGAAACAACCAAATTGTTATATCACCAGTGTTTGTATTTCCTCACCCAGATTTGAAAATGTCCAAAATAAAAACGTGAAAGGGGACTTTACAGTCAGGGAAATACTTCTGTTCCTTTTTTTCTTATATCAGAAAAAACCCAAGAAACACATCAAATATGAATCTATATGCGAGTGTGAGAAAACACGTGCTTTTGAGACATGCCCGGGCGTATTCTCACACAATGTGCACACATGTGCGTGTACAGTATATGGGGTAAGGAGGGCAGTGAAGTCCAAATATTGTGCAACTTTGTGCCACTACGTTGTCGTTAGAAAGGGGAAAAAAAACTATTGAGTCATTTTTGTTTGTCTAAATCATTTGTGTGCGTGTGTGTGCTTTGCAGTCCCCTGGGAACTGCTACTTTAACAAACGCTAAGGATTACAGCTCCAGTAAACCTGTGGCTTCTCGTGCATTTTCAACCAAGGCTTCCTGAGACTTTTTTGTGGGTCAAATAATGATAAACATGGTGATTAAATTTTATGGTGGAAATGAATATTCGAGTTTGTTTCAGAAGGACCACTGAAAATGTCTAAAATGACCTAAAATGGCTGCTTCAAATCAAACATCCTTTTGGTTTTAAAACGGGGATCCTTGAGAAATTTTTGTGGCTCTACTTATGATAGACATACAGTAGGTGTCAAATTTCATGTTACTGAATCGAACTGACAATAGTGGCTGAATTTTCAAAAGTATTGGAGTTTGAGTAAGACCTCATTGGCAAAATGACCCTGAAGATTATGCTTTACAGAAAACTTCCTGTTGGTTTGACAACATGGCTTCCTGAGACTTTTTTGTGGGTATACTCGTAATAGACATGACTACCAAATTTCATGTTGCCAAGCTGAACTGGCTTCAGGGGCTGAATTTTCAAAAGTATTGTCGTTTGTTTTTCTGAAAAGATACAAAATGACCTCAAAATGGCCACTTCAAAGAAAACCTCCTGTTGGTTTTACAACATGGCTTCTTGAGATTTTTTTTGTGGGTTTATTCATGATAGACATGACTACCATATTTCATGGCGGCAAGTTGAACTGGCTTAAGGGGCGGAATTTTCAAAAGTATTGTCGTTTGTTTGAATAGGACCTCTGAAAACATACAAAATGACCTTAAATGGCCACTTTATAGAAAACCTCCTGTTAGTTTTACAACATGGCCTCTTGAGACTTTTTTGTGGGTCTACACATGATAAACATGACTACCATATTCCATGGTGGCAAGTTGAACTGACCTCAGGGGCTGAATTTTCAAAAGTATTGTAGTTTGTTTGAGTAGGACCCCTGTAAATAAGCAAAATTACCCTAAAACTGATGCTTTACAGCAAACTCCCTGTTAGTTTTACAACATGGCTTCTTGAGACTTTTTTGTGGGTCTACCTCTGATAGACATGAATACCAAATTTCATGTCGCCAAGTTGAACTGGCTTCAGGGGCTAAATTTTCAAAAGTATTGGAGTTTGAGTAGGACCCCTGCAAATAAGCAAAATGACCCTAAAACTGATGCTTTACAGCAAACTCCCTGTTAGTTTTACAACATGGCTTCTTGAGACTTTTTTGTAGGTCTACCCCTGATAGACATGACTACCAAATTTCATGTTGCCAAGTTGAACTGGCTTCAGGGGCTGAATTTTCAAAAATATTGTCATTTGTTTGAGTAGGACCTCTGCATATATACAAAATTACCGTAAAATGGCCGCTTCCTAGAAAACCACCTGTTGGTTTTACAACATGGCTTCTTGAGACTTTTTTGTGGGTCTACTCATGATAAACATGACTACTAAATTTCATGTTGCCAAGTTGAACTGGCTTCAGGGGCTGAATTTTCAAAAATATTGTAGTTTGTTTGAATAGGACCTCTGAAAATATACATAATGACCTTAAAATGGCCACTTCATAGAAAACCACCTGTTGGTTTTACAACATGGCTTCTTGAGACTTTTTTGTGGGTCTACTCATGATCAACATGACTACCATATTTCATGGTGGAAAGCTGAACTGGCTTCAGGGGCTGAATTTTCAAAAGTATTGTCGTTTGTTTGAGTAGGACCTCTGAAAATATACATAATGACCTTAAAATGGCCGCTTCATAGAAAACCTCCTGTTGGTTTTACAACATGGCTTCTTGAGACTTTTTTGTGGGTCTACTCATGATAAACATGACTACCATATTCCATGGTGGCAAGTTGAACTGACTTCAGGGGCTGAATTTTCAAAAGTATTGTGTAGTTTGTTTAACTAGGTCGCCTGACAATACACAAAATGACCCTAAAATGTCCGCTTCATAGAAAACCCCCTGTTGGTTTTACAACATGGCTTCTTGAGACTTTTTTGTGGGTCTACCCGTGATAGACATGACTACCAAATTTCATGTTGCCAAGTTGAACTGGCTTCAGGGGCTGAATTTTCAAATGTATTGTCGTTTGTTTGAGTGAGACCTCTGAAAATTTATAAAATGACCGTAAAATGGCCGCTTAATAGGAAACCTCCTGTAGGTTTTACAACATGGCTTTTTGAGACATTTTTGTGGGTCAACTCGTAATAGACATGACTATCAAATTTCATCTTGCCAAGTTCAACTGGGTTCAGGGGCTGAATTTTCAAAAGTATTGTCGTTTGTTTGAGTAGGACCTCTGAAAATATACATAATGACCTTAAAATGGCCACTTCATAAAAAAACACCTGTTGGTTTTACAACATGGCTTCTTGAGACTTTTTTGTGGGTCTACTCATGATAAACATGACTACCAAATTTCATGGTGGCAAGTTGAACTGGCTTAAGGGGCTGAATTTTCAAAAGTATTGTAGTTTGTTTGAGTAGGAACTCTGAAAATATACAAAATGACCGTAAAATGGCTCAGTCAGAAAAACCCTCCGGTTGGTCTTACAATATGGTTTCTTGAGACTTTTTTTGTGGGTCTACCCGTGATAGACATGACTACTAAATTTCATGTTGCCAAGTTGAACTGGCTTCAGGGGCTGAATTTTCAAAAGCATTGGAGTTTGTTTGAGTGGGACCTCTGAAAACATACAAAATTACCTTAAAATGGCCACTTCATAGAAAACCTCCTGTTGGGTTTTACAACATGGCTTCTTGAGACTTTTTTGTGGGTCTACTTGTTATAGACATGACTACCAAATTTCACGTTGCCAAACGGAACTGGCTTCAGGGGCTGAATTTTTAAATGTATTGTAGTTTGTCTGAGTACAGCGTCTGAAAATATACAAAATGACCCGAAAATAGCCGCTTCATAGAAAACCTCCTGCTGGTTTTACAACATGGCTTCTTGAGACTTTTTTGTTGGTATACTCGTAATTGACATGACTACCAAATTTCATGTTGCCAAGTACAACTAGCTTCAGGGGCTGAATTTTCAAAAGTATTGGAGTTTGAGTAGGAACTCTGTAAATATGCAAAATGACCCTAAAATTGATGCTTTACAGCAAACGTCCTGTTGGTTTTACTACAGAGCTTCTTGAATCTTTTTCGCGGGTCCACTCACAATAGACGAAACTATTAAATTTTATGTTGCCAAGTTGAACTGGCTTCAGGGGCTGAATTTTCAAAGTATTGGAGTTTGTCTGAGTAGGACCTCTGAAAGTATACAAAATGACCCTAAAATGGCCCCTTCATAAAAAACCTCAAGTTGGTTTTACAACATGGCTTCATGAGACTTTTTTGTGGATCTACTCATGAGAGACATGACTACCATATTTCATGGTGGCAATTTGAACTGGCGTCAGGGGCTGAATTTTTTAAAAGTATCAGAGTTTGTTCGCGAAAGGTCTGTTAAAGTATACAGAATGACCCTAAAATGGCCGCTTCATAGAAAACATGGCTTCTTGACACATTTTCGTGGGTCAAATAATGATTGACATGACTACCAAATTTCATGTTGTCAAGTTGAACTGGCTTTAGGGGCTGAATTTTCAAAAAGTATTGTCGTTTGTTTGAGTACGACCTCTGAAAATATACAAAATGACCGTAAAATTGCCACTTCAGAGAAATCCTCCTGTTGGTTTTACAATATGGCTTCTTGAGACTTTTTTTGCGGGTCTACTCATGATAGACATGACCATATTTCATGGTGACTGGCTTCATAGGCTGAATCTTAAAGAATATTGAAGATTGTTTGAGTAGGACCCCTAAAAATATACAAAATTACCTTAAAATAGCTGCTTCACAAAAAAACTGTCGGTTTTGCAGCATGCCTTCTTGAGACTTTTTGTGTAGCTTGTTAGCAGAAGTAGCGAAATTTAGCAGGCTTATTAAGTATTTTAAATAATATTCTACTATGATTAGCATTTTAATAGGCGTAGTGGTCAAAAGGCTGTATAAAATGAATCTACTTTAAAGTCATCCTCTACCTTAAATACATGTAGGCTCTAATAAACCACAATTGTTCTCTTGTACTAAAATATATTGTTAGAAACACATAAAATGTTAAATCAATGGCAATATTTTATAATATTTAGAACACATTTTGACCGATAGTTGGCGCCATGTTTTGTGGGCTCGCAGTGATGACGTAAAGGGGATCTTTCCAAATGTGTAGTTTATTGACCCCACTCACATGACGTCACAACCACGCCTCCGCACCATATTGTCCGTCAGCTCGTCGTGTTCACGCATTACCGCTACGTAAATTCCTCCTATTATGGCGTGTTTTTCTGCTCGTTAACATTAATAATCAAAATGGTGAAGGCGTGTGTGGTGGTTGGTTGCAGTAACAGAGAAGATAGACGGAGAGACTTGAAGTTCTACCGTATTCCGAGAGACCTGGAGAGGAGAGCGAGATGGACTGCTGCAATTCGACGAGTAAACTGGGCACCAAACGATCAACACAGATTATGTAGTAGTCATTTTATATCTGGTAAGATGCATTTAATACAGTGCCTTGCAAAAGTATTCAGCCCCCTTGAATCTTGCAACCTTTCGCCACATTTCAGGCTTCAAACATAAAGATATGAAATTTAATTTTTTTGTCAAGAATCAACAACAAGTGGGACACAATCGTGAAGTGGAACAAAATTTATTGGATAATTTAAACTTTTTTTAACAAATAAAAAACTGAAAAGTGGAGCGTGCAATATTATTCGTCCCCTTTACTTTCAGTGCAGCAAACTCACTCCAGAAGTTCAGTGAGGATCTCTGAATGATCCAATGCTGTCCTAAATGGCCGATGATGATAAATAGAATCCACCTTTGTGTAAACAAGTCTCCGTATAAATGCACCTGCTCTGTGATAGTCTCAGGGTTCTGTTTAAAGTGCAGAGAGCATTATGAAAACCAAGGAACACACCAGGTAGGTCCGAGATACTGTTGTGGAGAAGTCTAAAGCCGGATTTGGATACAAAAAGATTTCCCAAGCTTTAAACATCTCAAGGAGCACTGTGCAAGCCATCATATTGAAATGGAAGGAGCATCAGACCACTGCAAATCTACCAAGACCCGGCCGTCCTTCCAAACAAGGAGATGCAGCCAAGAGGCACATGATCACTCTGGATGAACTGCAGAGATCTACAGCTGAGGTGGGAGAGTCTGTCCATAGGACAACAATCAGTCGTACACTGCACAAATCTGGCCTTTATGGAAGAGTGGCAAGAAGAAAGCCATTTCTCAAAGACATCCATAAAAAGTCTTGTTTAAAGTTTGCCACAAGCCACCTGGGAGACACACCAAACATGTGGAAGAAGGTTCTCTGGTCAGATGAAACCAAAATTGAACTTTTTGGCCACAATGCAAAACAATATGTTTGGCGTAAAAGCAACACAGCTCATCACCCTGAACACACCATCCCCACTGTCAAACATGGTGGTGGCAGCATCATGGTTTGGGCCTGCTTTTCTTCAGCAGGGACAGGGAAGATGGTTAAAATTGACGGGAAGATGGATGCAGCCAAATACAGGAACATTCTGGAAGAAAACCTGTTGGTATCTGCACAAGACCTGAGACTGGGACGGAGATTTATCTTCCAACAGGACAATGATCCAAAACATAAAGCCAAATCTACAATGGAATGGTTGAAAAATAAACGTATCCAGGTGTTAGAATGGCCAAGTCAAAGTCCAGACCTGAATCCAATGGAGAATCTGTGGAAAGAGCTGAAGACTGCTGTTCACAAACACTCTCCATCCAACCTCACTGAGCTCGAGCTGTTTTGCAAGGAAGAATGGGCAAGAATGTCAGTCTCTCGATGTGCAAAACTGATAGAAACATACCCCAAGCGACTTGCAGCTGTAATTGGAGCAAAAGGTGGCGCTACAAAGTATTAACGCAAGGGGGCCGAATAATATTGCACTCCCCACTTTTCAGTTTTTTATTTGTTAAAAAAGTTGAAATTATCCAATAAATTTTGTTCCACTTCACGATTGTGTCCCACTTGTTGTTGATTCTTGACAAAAAATTAAAAATTTTCATCTTTATGTTTGAAGCCTGAAATGTGGCGAAAGGTTGCAAGGTTCAAGGGGGCCGAATACTTTTGCAAGGCACTGTATATATTTAGAGGGTTTTGGGCTGACAACCACAATTAAGATCATTGCGAGGCTAATCGCCGACAACATACAGTTTCAAATTCAAGATGTTTATTTCTTCCGCCATCATTATTTTTTGAATAATATTTAGCTGGTACCGAGTGAAAGAAGCTGGCCTCGTCTCCGGATCATCAGTTAAACAGGGGTGTCCAAACTTTTTGCAAAGGGGGCCAGATTTGGTGTGGCAAAAATGTGGGGGGCTACCTCGGCTGATTTACGTAGAACTTAGAGAACTGCTTAGAGTGTTGCTCTTAAAGTTTTTCAAACTTTCGTGAGAATAGGCTGATTTTGTGTGGACAGGATAGTTGTAGATATCAGGGTAGCAGATGTCAGGCAGAGAGGGTGAAGACAGCGGGTCGAAAAATATCAATTTAGGCATCAAATATGGATCTGGCGAATGGCTAGACTGAAGCTTTTCCACATAACGCCTTTTATGCAACGCATCCAATGAGTTTACAGAGTCTGAAAGCACCGGGGCTTCCATGAATTACACTATAAATTGCATGACAAATTGAAACCATTGAGAATACGGATAAACAATGACGGACAATATGGCGGCCGGATACAGCGACACGTCATTGTGTGACGTTGGTGAGTAGGGTCTATTGCTGCCTAAACTCGCGAAGTAAAATGCCACGATGTGCTGCTTTTGGATGCAATTTCCAGCCAAATTCAAACAAGGGGATCGACGTGAGTGGTCAAGGTGGAATTTTTATTTTTTGTGAATAAATGTGCATAAGTGGAAGCTTCTCTCCTTTTTGGTCCCTGTATGCACGTATCCTACCTACCACGCGTTACAACTGGCGCACGAACATTTTTCCTGGATCCTTAGTCAAGTAAGGGATCCCTCTATTTTCTGGATCCCACGGCCCCACAGCGGCTGCAATATTGGTTTCGGATCTGTCTATTTCCTGGATTCGTCGGTCCCACAGCGGCTTTTCGGATCCGTCTATTTTGTGGATTCAACGGCCTAATCGCGGCTGCAACGTTATCATGGGATTGGTCTAATTTCTGGATCTTCGAGTGAGTGAAAAAAACGCGGATTTGGATTACTATTGTTATCTTTTTTGTTGACTATTCTTCGTGGGAGTTTTCCCCAAATCATACCAAATAATTAAAGCACGATGGCACGCTACAGTGACGAGTGGTCAAGGTGGAAATATTATTATTTTTGAATAAATGTGCATAAATGGAAGCTTCTCCCCCTTTTGGTACTTTTATTCACATATCCTACCTACCACGCGTTACAATGTACAAGACATGGATTACACACCGATTCCAGGATTTGTTCCCGTCAGATGACGGATTTAATGAGGACATTTAGCACACGACAGCTCTGGATGCTAAAAATCTACATAATTATACTGGGATAAATTTGAAAACGCAATAGCTTACCTTGAGGAACATAAACGGTGTTCTCAACAGCATACACTCTCTAGCTCCATTGTCATTGAGACGCACTTGCCGCGAGTACATCACCAGTTTTTCCCAACTCATCTTATCAAGTACTGTATTTCCTGCTCTCATTTAGCCTTTGCTGCCCGTCTTGTGAACGACCGACAGTGCTGTCCTGCTCTTCACTTTTCCGATCTGGTTCAAATTGGAAGGGCAGAACCGATGGCATGTTGGGGTAGCTAAGAGTGACACGCTTAAAGAGCATACGACATGAGAAAAAAAAAGTCTTAAATGGCATTATTATGTGAATTAGAATCATATTTTGAGACGATATACAACAATTTAGCAAAGCGCAGATGACGAGAAATTAATCTTTTAATCTGCTGGTTAGCCACGCCTACCATTATAGGGCTTTAGCGTCCCCAACAGGTGGATGACGTCAGCGGTAGACTGGGCTCATCGGTTTTACTATTCAGCCCATTGAGGGGGAATTATTCAGAACGAGGAAAACGCGACGAAGAGAGCCGCAAAATGTCATTGTTTCAGTCTCTCTACTCCAATATTTTTACAGGATATTCCTTTTATCCAAGTATTTTCCCCCAAAAGCTATATAAATGACTTGAGAAGGACCAGGCAGCCCGTCAAAGGGGAACTATTCACAACGAGGAAACGCGACGAAGAAAGCTGCAAAATGTCATTGTTTCTGTCTCTTTACATCAATATTTTCACAGGATATTCTTTTTATCCAAGTATTGTCCCCAATTGCTAAATAAACGGCATGGTCATGACAAATAACAGTCTTGTGCTAAATGGAATATGAAATAATAAAAATGCATTTATTCAAGACGACATGGCAAAATGACTCCATAATGGTCAAAACTGTCATTTCACCTTTACTGTCACACCCCCCGAACGATATTTTATGACATCTAAATCGGACATATGTCATTTCCCTTCCCCGGCTTCGGAGAATGTACACAAACCAAAAGGCGTGACAGCTAGCCGACAAGCTAACCGAACCAAGTGATGTTTCAAAGTCTTCGAAGCGGAAAATCACACATAATTAGCCCGGATTATTTGACATGACGACTGGGTTGTCGATTGTCTTTGCGGATCGGCAAACCGCCCGGCGGAGAGCAATTTACAGTTCGTTCACTGGAGGAGGGTGGCTGCAGTTGTTGTGGAGCTAACGGGCTTCTAATGTGCATGAGGAGAGCTTTTTACATGCCTATCAATGATCAAATGTAAGTAGTCCTTTATTTAAAGAAGGTTTGTAGTGTTTACTTTGTAATAGCTGTATTAATATTTGACATAATACTAAACAAGATGTTTACTCACTTCCTCGTAAGTCCAATAGTAGGGCTTGTTTTGGCCAATATCCACGGTGAATGGGAACCTTTTGAAACTCCAAAAAGACGCAAACGCCTCTCCCTCATAAAGCAAGATTTTTCTGCAGCCGTTTGGCTGGCATGATGCGAAAAATAAACGTATTGAGCCAAAAAATCAGCTGAATCCTTCGTCCTCTTACACAACAGTACACTGTTGCGTGAAGAGGACATCTTCTACCGTACACGTCACAGCGCCCTCCTCCTCAATGCAAGACCGAAGCCGGAAGTCACTCATTTTCATGGCGCGGGATTCAAAAAACTAAATAAATATAGCGATCGCTTCCACACACATCCAAGCGGTCCGTATCATTCAGGAGCATAAAATACCGCGTGTATTATGAAATAAACATGCTTTTTCGGGTCACATGCACTTTAAAGTTCGGCAACGGGTCAAGTGACGTCACACACAGGACGTAACAAGAATGGCGAGCTATCACTTAAAATAATTTTACAAACTTTGTTAAAACGAAAACATTAACAGGGGTTTTAATATCAAAATATTATAATTCATACTAACATTTATCTTTTAAGAATTAGTTGTCTTAAAGATCGAGGATCACTTTAAAAATATTACTTGCAGCAATGACGTTGTCGTCAAATTGGTAAACCAACTCAATGGACATTTGACCTGTGATAACCCCATAACTAATCACTCTTACAATGAGGTAACTGAGTTACGAACTCGATTACTTTTTGGCAGATGTCATTTATAACTGTAACTAATTACTTTTTTGAAGTAAAATTAACACTGCTAATCAGACAAGTTGGGAATCAGTTTGAGATTTGAACAGTCATCATTTCCTTCACAGCCTATCGTTCACTTCTGCTAACGGCTCAAAACGAGAAGCACGCAGAGCTTTATAGGCAGACAAATATAACCCGGCACCTTACGCGCGCCCCCCCACACACACAAACACGCAAGCACATGCACACACACAAACCTTTTATGACATCGCTACACGTTCTGGTTTGGAAGCGGCTTTGCTGTGTCCAATCATTCAATACGGAGGGGTGGTTTACTTTAAAGTGGATTTCATTCATTTTTCTCTTGTCTTCATGACACCTCTGATCTTGTAAAACAAGAACAGGGAGTTGACTCATTTGCTCCCAAAAACGTATAAATACGTTTTATTTGTAATTGTTTCAGTGTCCCAAAGAAGTATTTATACGTCTTTTACGTTTTTTTTTTCACAGGAGACATCTCTGGGTTTTGATTCAACTTGGCTCCAAAGCACAAAGCTGAAAATCCATTTTAAAGCAATAAAACTGGCCACTTGAGGGCAGTAGTGCATTTGGTAAGACCCGCAACCCGACTCAACGGAACGAACGGCCGGGGCGCCGGCGGAAGACGACCGAATGGACGTCCAGGATGCCAGGCGGCTGGACGACCGAGCAGAACGACCGGCACCACCAGTGCAGCGGACGATGCCGTTGAGTCCGTGCTGCTCGCTGAGCAGAGCCCGCACCGCCGTGCTCGGCCGCTCACGTCCCCCGCACCCTCCAGGTGTCCCGCGACTCAGCCGGAAACGCGCACAGCCAAACCACTTCCCCCCAGGAACACAAGTTCCCCAGGCGAATTCCCCCACGAGGCATGGTCACCACAAAAGAAAGACTAAAAAAAATCCATCTTGATAAGACAGAGGGCGATGAGGGAAAATTTTCCCCTGGCTGTCGCAGCCACAATAGCGTCATCTCTCAGTTCAATAGTTTAGTTATGTTATAAATCATTAGTTCGCCATCAAAAGCTCTATTTGTCTTGTTGTTTATGTCATTTTGTGGAAGGAAAATTGCATTGCATTTTATGACATCGCTAAACATTCTGGTTTGGAAGCGGCTTTGCCGTGTCCAATCATTCGATAGGGGTGATTTACTTTAAAGTGGATGTCATGGATTTTTCGCTTGTTTGTCTTCATGACAATCCTCATGACTTCATCCGGCATCCATGACAATCCTGATCCTTTTCATTCAAAATTGTATTTTTTTTCAATGATTTGCAAAATAAGAGTTAACAAAAACAGCAATAACCCCAACCTCTAGCTCCTCGTTTTTTATTTTCCCTCATGTCCTCACATGCTAAATGCCAAATCTCAATTTTAACTCAATTTTAACTACTTTTTTTTTTTTTATAACAAAGATATGAGAAACATACATTCAGAAAAATAAGTACAAATGACATATTATGCAGTGAAATGGAATATATTTTGAAGATCGCGCAAACATTGCCTTTTTTTTAAATCATAAGGAAATGAATAAGTAGCCTAACATAAGTGAAAAAAATTAAGTCCAAAGTGCACATCGACAGCTAAGATGTTCTGAACCTCCCCATCAGAGCAAATAAAACTAAATATGATAAATAATCCTCCTCAAGTCTTTCGTTGCTCTTAAAGGGATCCTCTATTTTTAAGACAAGTAATTCTTAAAAGATAAATGTTAGTATGAGTTATAATAATTTGATATTAAAACCCCTCTTAATGTTTTTGTTTTAATAAAGTTTGTAAAATTATTTTAAGTGATAGGTCGCCATTCTTGTTACGTTGCAGTGCGTGACGTCACTGGTCCCGTTGCCGAAATTCCAGCGTGTCACTCGTTAGCTTTCCCAACATGTCGTCAGTTCTACCCTTCCTATTTGAACCAGATCTGAAAAGTGAAGAGCAGGACAGCACTGTCGGTCGTTCACAAGACGAGCTTCAGGGAAAAATGCGTGCAGCAAATACCTGATAAGACAAAAGTTGGGCAAAACTGGTGATGCGAGAGAGTCCTTTTGGGAAGTCCGGTTGGGAGCGAGAGTGTATGCTGTCTGGTTTTATTAGCAGATGTTCAAGGTAAGCATATTGTGTTTTCAAACTTATCCCAATATAATTATGTAGCTTGTTAGCATCCAGAGCTGCCGTGTGCTTTACATACAGTACAGGCCAAAGAGCACACCTTGTGTAATCCATGTCTTGTACATTGTAACGCGTGGTAGCTAGGATACGTGTATAAAAGTACCAAAAAGGGGAGAAGCTTTCACTATGCACATTTATTCACCAAAAAATAATATTTCCACCTTGACCACTCTTCACTCGGGAGCTCAGCAGTACACAAACACGCATTCCCTGACGAACTCCCAACATTGTTGTGAGGTCCACGTCAGAGTCACTGTCGTCACTGTAGCGTGCCATAGTGCTTTAATTATTTAGTATGATTTGGGGAAAACTCCCACCAAGAACAGTCAACATAAAAGATAGCAATAGTAATCCAAATCCGCGTTTTTTTTACTCACTCGAAGATCCAGGAATTAGACCGATCCCATGGCAATGTCGCCGCCGTCGATTCAACAAAATAGACTGATCCGAAAAGCCGCTGGGGGACCGACGAATCAAAAAAATGGACAGATCCAAAACCAATATTGCAGACGTGATGGGACCGTCGGATCCAGAAAATAGATGGATCCCTTACTTGACTGAGGATCCAGGAAAAATGTTTGGGCGCCAGTTGTAACATGTTGTGGGTAGGATACGTGCATACAGGGACCAAAAAGGGGAGAAGCTTCCACTTATGCACATTTAATCACTAAAAATAATAATTCCACCTTGACCACTCACTCTACTCCCCTTGTTTCCATTTGACTGGAAATTGCATCCAAAAGCAGCACATCGTGGCATTTTACTTCGCGAGTTTAGGCAGCAATAAGCAATTGTTGAACACGCAAGATACCAATGACGTCATCACTGCGAGCCGGCAAACCATGGCGCCAACTAACAGTCAAAATATGGACTAAATATTATAAAATATTGCCTTTGATTGAACATTTTATGTGTTTCTAACAACATATTTTAGTACAAGAGAACAATTGTGGTTTATTAGAGCCTACATGTATTTAAGTTAGAGGATCACTTTAAAGATTTGATCCAATTTATGTTGCATTGCTCTTTTTTTGTCGCATCAATTCAACAACCTTTATTTTTTTGCTGTTCCAGAAAACATGCACATTTGAACCAATCAGAGCTAACTATCTCTGCTGATCACATGTCAGTATGACAGCCAATTGAACGGATAAATGAGTCCAGGCGTTTTGCTTTGCTGCGTGTATTCGCGTGACTCATCATCGTCAGACTCAGAAAACTGCAGCAGCTGGGGAAACCGCCATGTCATTCGTGGAATAAAATAAATAATAAATATGTGTGGAAACGGATTACTCTACACAAGCACTGTATTATGCTTGTTGTTAACACTTGTCTATGTAAATCTGATGTTGGTAGATTATTTTCTTCTTGGAGATGAAATGCATGTGTGGCTGTTTAGCATTTTTTTTTTTTTTTTTTTTTTTTTACATAGCGTTGTGATGGCCCCTGGCCGTTTAATAGTTAATTTTCTGAGGTTCTTCCAGTCAGCTGATCGCCGCCTCCACCAGCTGGCTGCTTCCCCTCCCACTGTGACGACAGCTGATCGACGCAGGACGGACCGACGACGTCACCGCTGCTGATTGGCCACGGAAAAAGGCGCCAAGCTTCTTAAACCTGCCGCTGTCAACGTTCTAGGACAGGGGTGTCCAAACTTTTTGCAAAGGGGGCCAGATTTGGTGTGGTAAAAATGTGGGGGGCCGACCTTGGCTGACGTCCTTTACGCGGAACAATATATTTAAGCAAATTTTAGCAAGCCATTCTCTGTGTCACATTTGCTTTATTTATTTATTTTTTTAAATTAATAATTTCAATAATCTCGCAACTCGCGTTCTTTTTCGACTCTCGGGCTCAGCTACTGCTGCTGTGAAATTAAACTAGCTTTAAAAGTTGCTTTAATTTCTCGCCGCGTATCTTCCCTGTAATCTTGTTGTACATGTCAGGGTGTCTTGTTTGTTTCTTGTTGCGTATTTTATTGAAGAAATAGTCCAATTTCCACCTATCCTTGAAGCGTCAGCCGTCGCAGTCAAGTTTTTTTGTTGTTGATTGTCGCCATTTTAGAAAATTGGAAGTCAAGGATCACACGGGGTAATGTTGCTTAGAGTGCTGCTGCCTTTTAGTGGGTAAATGAGGAGCAGCATTTAGTGTATAAGCTACTTCATATGCTGGTAGCAGTACTGCTGACCAATTGATTAAATCTGTGTGCGGGCCAGATGTTACTGATCTTATGACAGAGGCTGGGGGCCGGATGAAATTTGACCACGGGCCACATCTGGCCCCCGGGCCGCACTTTGGACATGCCTGATCTAGATCCATATCTTTTTCATTTGAGTGCTCATTTTATCAGTCCATATTTAGCTCACATTTTTAACCAAACCCTTCTTTACGGCATCATCCCATCCCCTTGGAAAACTGCTACTGTAATCCCGCTACATAAAAATGGTGATATCTCTAGAGCTGGGAATCTTTGGGCAACGAACGATTCGATTATGATTACGATTCAGAGGCTCCAATTCGATTATAAAACGATTATTGATGCACCCCCCTCCTTTTTTTTTTTTTTTTTTTTTTTTTTTTTTTTTTTTTTTAAGTTTGGTACATTAGTTCCAAAATTGTTCATAAATACTCTCAGGCTAAACCAAACTACTATTTCAGTATCAAGTTAGCATATAGCAGTAAACAAATATACAAAAATAACATTAAATAAAAAAAACTCCAGTTCCCAGTCTAAATCAGCAGCTTTAAACTACATTCAATTAATGTTGTGAATCAACCGTTAAAGTTGTTAAAATTGCTCCCGTTATTCCATAATTTCGCTTTTGTCCACTTTCGACATGTGAAAGTTTTAAAACTATTTTAAAGATAGATTCAAGTCAATATTTTACCCATTTAGGAGTATTTTAGATAAAAAGTTAATTAGGTTTGCTTGGAAGGTTCGCTACAACAGCCTTGAAGGGAAGTGTACTGCTTTAAGATAGCGGCCGTTTACTAACGCCCGCATCTAGCTTTTTGTAGATGTGCTGCTAACGCTACCGGATCTATAATGTATCTAGTCCTATATAAATGATATCTATCGTAACATGTGGCTGTACTTTGTTGCAGCTTTTCGGCAGCAGTCAGGTTTGTTGTGTTTCTTTTATCTTGTGGCATGAGTTGAGCTAGAGCCGCGAGTTGAGCATTGGCATTACCCGAGGAGCCGGGTAATGAGAAGGCAAGGCAAGGCAAATTTATTTATATAGCACAATTCAACACAAGGCAATTCAAAGTGCTTTACATCACATGAAGATCATAAAAATCACATTTAAATCAACACAACGTAGAAACGAAGACAAAAGATCGCATTTAATCACAGAATAAAAATAAATAAATAAAATAAAAATAAAACAAAAACTACTACAAATAATAATAATTGAAATCAGCAATGGAGATAATAACAAGAGGAATAGAAAGCAGGTAGATTGAAATATATAGACAGTTATAGATATGCAGTGCTAAACAAAAGCGTTTTTAGCCCTGATTTAAAAGAGCTAACAGTTTGAGCATACTTCAGACGTTCGGGTAACTTGTTCTAGAGGTGAGGAGCATAATAACTAAATGCTGCCTCACCCTGCTTGGTTCTTGTTCTTGGAACATGCAGAAGACCCGTTCCAGACGACCTTAGGGGTCTAGATGTCTCATAGGACTCTAACAAGTCAAGCATGTATTTTGGTCCAAGGCTATTAAGTGTTTTGTAGACGAGCAGTAGTATTTTATAGTCTATCCTTTGACTTACTGGAAGCCAGTGTAGCGATTTCAAAACCGGTGTAATGTGGTCCAGCTTCCTTGTATTTGTGAGGACTCTGGCTGCAGCATTCTGTACCAGCTGCAACTTCCTGACTGATTTTTTATCAAGACCTGTAAATATACCGTTGCAATAGTCCAATCTGCTGAAAATGAACGCATGCATAAGTTTTTCCATGTCTTGTTGAGTCAGAAGCCCCTTAATTCTGGTTATATTTTTTAGGTGGTAATAAGCGGATTTAGTGACGGACTTTAAATGGCTATCAAATTTTAGGTCTGAGTCAATAATTACGCCAAGGTTTCTGACTTGATTTGTAGCTGTAAGTGACATTGTGCTAAGTTGGCTGCTTATCTTTGACCTTTCCTTTTTTGGCCCAAAAATGATCACCTCTGTCTTCTGCACATTTAACTGGAGAAAATTCTGGCACATCCATTCATTGATTTGATGAATGCATTTGCTCAGGGTGACTAAGGGACTATAATCATGTGGGGACACAGAAATGTACAGTTGTGTGTCGTCTGCATAGGCGTGATAGGAGATGTCATACTGTTCCATTATCTGAGCTAACGGAAGCATATAGATGTTAAATAAGAGTGGTCCAAGAATTGACCCTTGAGGGACTCCACACGTGAATTTGGTTCGTTCTGACTGATGGTTTCCGATTGACACAAAGAAATCCCTATCATGTAGATAGGATGTGAACCACTGAAGAATAGTGTCAGTAAGCCCTACCCACTGTTCCAATCTGCTGAGTAGTATGTTGTGATCAACCGTGTCAAATGCGGCGCTGAGATCCAATAGTAGCAGAACTGATGATTTGCCTGCATCGGTATTCCGACGAATATCATTTAGGACTTTGATAAGCACAGTCTCGGTGCTGTGTTGTGGTCGAAATCCAGACTGAAATGAGCTAAAAAGATTGTTTTGCATCATATAATTCTGGATCTGTTCGAACACAACCCTTTCGATAATTTTCCCCAGGAATGTCAGATTTGATATTGGCCTGTAATTACTAATGGTTGAGGCATCCAGATTAGGTTTTTTTAGGAGAGGTTTTATTACTGCAGTTTTTAAAGTCTGAGGAAACTCTCCTGTTTGGAGAGAAGTATTTATAATCTGAAGTATGTCTGGGGCTATGCAATGAAAAACAGTTTTGAAAAAGTTTGAAGGAAGGATGTCAAGGCAGCATGTTGTGGGCTTTAATTTCGACACAATTTCTGTTAAAGTGGCATAGTCCAAGAGGCTAAACTGTCTAAGACTGACGTGGGGGACATTTTGGGAGGCATTTAGTGTAACATTTGTTAATCTGGAGTTGCACACAGTCTGTCTAATCTTTAGTACTTTGTGTGTAAAGAATGCTGCGAAATTATTACAGGACACCTCAGATGCCAATTCCTGAGGTATTGATGCTTGTGGGTTTGTCAGTTTGTCAACAACAGAAAATAGTGTGCGGGTATTGTTAGTGTTTCTACTAATGATCTCTGAAAAATATGACTGTCTAGCATTTTTCCGTTCCTGGTTGTATTTGCAAAGACTGTCTTTGTAGATATCATAAAAAGCTAGGAGTTTGTTTTTTCGCCATCTGCATTCTGCTCGTCTACAAACTTGCTTTTGTTTTATAACTAGTATGGCATTTCTCCAGGGTGACCTCTTCTTTCTTGACAAAGATTTTGTCTTAATCGGGGCAATAGTGTCAATTACAGTCATCACACTGGAACTGAAACTATTTACAAGTTCTTCCACTGGAGCTATTGTAGGGGTTAATGGTGAGACATAGGCCTGTGTGAATAACGCACAAGTGTTATCACTTATGTAACGCTTCATAATCACCTCTGTTTCCCTTTTCAGAGGATGGACAGGGGTGGTCATTTTAAACATAATGCAGTAGTGATCAGACAGAGCAACGTCATTCACTGTGACCTCAGAGATGTTAAGACCTTTGGATATTATTAAATCCAGTATGTGCCCTCTGTTATGTGTTGGAACTGTGACATGCTGAGATAAACCAAATGTATCCAAAATATTTAAAAGCTCTATAGCACATCCTTCTTCAGGATTATCAACATGAATGTTAAAGTCACCCACTAGAACAACACAATCAAAGTCCATGCAGACAGAAGACAGCATTTTGGTAAACTCATCAAAAAACATTGTGTTATACTTTGGTGGTCTGTAAAGTGTTACCAAGGCAGCTCTGCAAGGGCTTTTTAGCTGAATGACAATATATTCAAAGGAATCAAACCGACCACATGAAATATTTGTGCATTGGAAACTGTCCCTGATCAGACTGGCAACCCCACCTCCTTTCTTATGGGTTCTTGGCGCACTAAAGAAATTGAAGTTTGTGGGGGTTGCCTCGATCAGAACTGTCGAGCTCTTATCTTTATCTAACCAAGTTTCTGTTAGGAACATCATGTCAAGGTTATGTTTGCTGATAAAATCATTAATTAAGAAAGATTTGCCAGCTAAAGATCTTATATTTAGCAGAGCCAATTGGAGATGCCAGACTGGATTCACTGGTGAGTTTTGGGAATGACATACTATGCTTAACAGGTTGGCAGAGTTGATTGAACGTTTTTTATTTCTCACCAATCTAGCCCTTTTTGTGTTGTTTATCACCACTGGGATTGTTGAGCATACAGACTGTACTCCATAGGGCCCCGGCTTTTGCTGGGACAGAACAGTCTTTGTAATGTTGTCACAGCCTGGACCCGGTGCATATCATATTGGTGTCGCAAACATGGCTTCCTCCATAGAAGGATAATACCGTGTAGTTCCAGAGTTGTAGTGCTTTGGCTTTGCCCCGAGAGCATTCCAGGGGAGGCTGGTTGGTTTGTTGCCATCTTCCCCTGGCACCTGTCGGGTGTGACAGGTACAGGGTGGAAGCGAAGACATGAACTTGAGGAGACCAAGAGACTGGTTAACCTTGCTATTTAGATCCATGGAGTCCAGACCAGGTTGACTCATTATTCCATCCAAACTAAGTCGTCGGCGGGGTGGCGGCATGATGTTTAGTTGCTCTCGCTCCGTTCTGTCCCGAAGACCGCGCGGAGCGCTGAGTGTGACTTCCGCTTTACCTGGCATATTTCAATAATCGGAATTTGGATGTTTGTGAATCGTTCTCGAATCTTCCACGGCCGAATCGCGAATAATCTAAGAATCGGAAATTTTGCATACCTCTAGATATCTCCGACCTCAAAAATTACCGTCCAATATCCAAGCTTCTGTTTTTATCCAAAATTCTTGAATCATTGATCAGTTCTCAACTACGTTCTTTTATTGACTCATCTAACATACTTGAGCCGCAACAGTCTGGTTTTCGCCCAAGTCACAGTACAATTACAGCTTCAGTTTCTGTCCTAAATAACAGTGTCTCCTTTCTTGAGTTCTATGCTGCTCTTTTCATTGATCTTTCAAAAGCATTCGATACCGTTGATCATAAAATTCTACTTCATAAACTGCAGGCCATAGGTTTAGACGTTAATACCCTCAACTGGTTTAAGTCCTACCTTACAGACAGAATCCAAACTGTTGCTGCTGACAGTGTTCAATCAAGTCCATTTACTATTAAAAATGGGGTACCGCAGGGGTCTGTCCTTGGACCACTCCGTTTTACGTTATACATTAATAATATTTTTTTCCCTAATCAATGTTGTAATGTCCACTTTTTTGCTGACGATTGTATATGCGCCCGGTTCTTCCCCATCTCTAGCTCTGACTCATTTACAGACTGCTTCCGATAGCTTACAAATATCTCTTCATAATCACAGATTAGTTTTAAATGCTGAGAAAACTAAATACATGGTTTTCTCCACTTCCACCATTACTGACAATGACTTACCCGGAATCAACAGACACGGCGCTCCGCATACGCATAACACGCACAGCGCGTAGGGCACCAACTGCCTGAAGGGGCACCAAAAAAAAATCAAGTTTGTAAAAAATCCTAAAAATTAGTAATTGTAATAATAACAACAATATACAGTATTTAAAATAAAACTTTGTAAAGCCTGATAAATGCAGGTAATACAAATATAAGTAACATAGGCTCATTAATTACACAAAAAAAGAATCTCCTGTGCAGCCCTCTCGTCAGTCTATCTTTGGTGCCCCCCAATTCCCTAGTGGTTTGCTCCATTATGCTTCAGTTGCAAATCTATTATGTTTTTTGTTTCATTGTTTTTGTTTGGTTTGACAGTTTGTGAAACATTTGTGAATGTGAATGTTTGTGAAATATTACTGTTGACAACTAAGTTATTTCATAAAATAAAGCAATACTGAGAAATGTTCAGATATTGTTCATTTCTATCGTTGGGGGGGGGGGGGGGGTGGATGGGGGCGGCACCACAAAGCATTTATGCCTAGGGCACCAAAATAGCTAGCGCCGGCCCTGGGAATTAAAATCCCTAAATGGTACTCAAATTACTATCACTGATTCAGACAAATACAATTTGGATTGACAGTAATTTATCATTCAAAACTCATATTCATCATCTAATCCGTAAATTTAAATTTAAATATAGCTTCCTGTATAGAATCAAAGGCTGTCTGTCAACTTCTAACCGAAAAACCATTGTATGATCTTCTTTAGTTTCTGTTCTCGATTATGGGGACATCTTGTACTGTCATGCAGCTCCATCAACTCTTCAACAGTTAAACCCGGTCTATCACAGTGCACGACGTTTCATCACCAATGACAATTTCTACACTCTTCACTGTACCCTTTATCAAAACGTTGGTTGGTCCTCACTACAGTCAAGAAGAAATATCCATATCATGTTATTCATCTATAAGGCTTTACTGTGCAAACCTCCGAACTACCTCACATCTCTCCTGTCATTCAAATCCAGTAACTACGAAACACAATCATCCAACTACTTAACCCTTAAAGTGCCTGTGACACGAAAAAGCATGTTTATTTCATAATACACGCGGTATTTTATGCCCCTGAATGATATGGGCCGCTTGGATGTGCGTGGAAACGATCGCTATTTTTATTTAGTTTTTTGAACCACGCGCCATGAAAATGAGTGACTTCCGGCTTCGGTCTTGCATTGAGGAGGAGGGCGCTGTGACGTGTACGGTAGAAGACGTCCTCTTCACACTACAGTGTACTGTTGTGTAAGAGGACGAAGGATTCAGCTGATTTTGCGGATTAATACGTTTATTTTTCGCATCACGCCAGCCAAACGGCTGCAGAAAAATCATTCTGTATGAGGGAGAGGCGTATGCGCCTTTTTGGAGTTTCAAAAGGTTCCCATTCACCGTGGATATTTACTGTGGGACCATTGGACTTACGAGGAAGTGAGTAAACATCTTGTTTTGTATTATGTCAAATACGAATACAGCGATTACAAAGTAAACACTACAAACTTCCTTTAAATGAAGGACTACTTACGTTTGATCATTGATAGGCATGTAAAAAGCTCTCCTAATGCTCATTAGCAGCAGCACGTTAGCTGCACAACAACTCCAGCCACCCTCCTCCGGGGAACGAACTGTAAATTGCTCTCCGCCGGGCGGTTTGCCGATCCGCAAAGACAATTGACGACCGGGTCATCATGTCAAATAATCCAGGATAGTTATGTGTGATTTTCCGCTTCGAAGACTTTGAAACATCACTCGGTTCGGGTTAGCATGTCGGCTAGCTGTCACGCCTTCTGGTTTGTTTACATTCTCCGAAGCCGGGGAAGGGAAATGACATATGTCCGATTTAGGTGTCATAAAATATCGTTCGGGAGGTGCGACAGTAAAGGTGAAGTCGACAGTTTTGACCATTATGGAGTAATTTTGCCATGTCGTCCTGAATAAAAGCATTTTTATTATTTCATATTCCATTCAGCACAAGACTGTTATTTGTCATGACCATGCCATTTATTTAGCAATTGGGGAAAATACTTGGATAAAAAGAATATCCTGTAAAAATATTGAAGAGACAGAAACAATGACATTTTGCCGCTCTCTTCGTCGCGTTTTCCTCGTTGTGAATAGTTCCCCCTCGACGAGCTGACTGGTCCTTCCTTCTCAAGCCATTTATATAGCTATTGGGGGAAAATACTTGGATAAAAAGAATATCCTGTAAAAATATTGGAGAAGAGAGACTGAAACAATGACATTTTGCGGCTCTCTTCGTCGCGGTTTCCTCGTTCTGAATAATTCCCCCTCAATGGGCTGAATAGTAAAACCGATGAGCCCAGTCTACCGCTGACGTCATCCACCTGTTGGGGACGCTAAAGCCCTATAATGGTAGGCGTGGCTAACCGGCAGATTAAAAGACTAATTTCTCGTCATCTGTGCTTTGCTAAATTGTTGTATACAGTCGAATCGTCTCAAAATATGATTCTAATTCACATAATAATGCCATTTAAGACTTTTTTTCTCGTGTCGTATGCTTAACATTCCATTCACTGGCACTAATGTTGGCAGAACTGGCTTTAGCTACTATGCTCCTCTTAAATGGAACTAATTGCAAACTACTCTTAAACTACAGTCAATCATTCATCTTGGTGATTTTAAATCTCTTTTGTCTGATGTTTTTAATGATTATTGTTAGACATGTCCCAATCGATCGGGATGCCGATCACATAATTTTCAAAGTATCAGAATCGGCAAAAAAATTTCGGTCATGCCTTTTTTTAATATACATATATATTTTTTTATTAAATCGTTTTCTAATTGTATTTAACGTTACAGACATAATATGTTACACTTATCCAGAGTCAGACAATTAATGCATGCGCTGCACGACCCACACACGCACTGACGCGCTTCATCTGTTATGGCGCCGTTTTGCCTATAAAAGACCTAAAAGGCAGTGTACAACGAGTAGAGTGAATTTAGGCAGCCTTTGGAGCCTTATTTTAATTGGCTAAAACCTTACAATCCCTCTCCCTACGATTGGAAATATCATGAGAAACAATGTGGGGAAGCAAGGTAGCAAATGATCTTTTACTTAACACCTTGAATTATATCCCATCAGAGAGAACATATATGAATTGGTAGCAATACGCACAGTCGTGGTTTCAATTGTCATGGTTCCACGTCCCATCATGCATTGGGCATGGCCTTCAGTATCATTTACTGAAAGCTCAACAAATACACTAGATGCCAATATTTAGTCACAATATACAAAGTCACAAGTCATATCGTGGGAAGCAATGTGGGGAAGGATGGTAGTTGTTCTTTTTCTTAACACCCTATGTTACTTCCCAACGCAGAGAAGATATATCAATTGGTGCCACTACGCACAGTAATGGTTGCACTTCCCATCATGCATTTGGGCAGAACAGTTAAATGGCTACAGTATCATTTACGGAAAGCTCAACAAATACACTAGATGGCAATATTTAGTCACAATATACAAAGTCATTTATCCTTTAAGAATTACAAGTCTTTCTATCCGTGGATCCCTCTCACAGAAAGAATGTTAATAATGTAAATGCCATCTTGAGGATTTATTGTCATAATAAACAAATACAGTACTTATGTACTGTATGTTGAATGTATATATTCGTCCGAGTTTTATTCATTTTTTTCTTAATGCATTGCCAAAATGTATATGATCGGGAAAAATTATCGGGAATGATTGGAATTGAATCGGGAGCAAAAAAAAAAAAAAAGCAATCGGATCGGGAAATATCGGAATCGGCAGATACTCAAACTAAAACGATCGGATCGGGAGCAAAAAAACATGATCGGAACAACCCTAATTATTGTAACTGTTTCCGTTAGTGTATTTTGTGTTGTTTGATATTTGTGAATGTTTCTTTGTGCTCAGGCTTCTCTTGTAAAAGAGACATTAATCTCAATGAGACTGCCTGATAAAATAAAAAAATTAATAAAATAAAAATAATTATATATGACGAATAGTTGAGGGTGCTGCTCCGGTGGCCCAAGCCCTTGCTCGTTGGGGCAAGGGCAGCTGATTGGGGGCCCCCGACTGGTTGGGGGCCTAAGGCGATTGCCTACTTCGCATGAATAGTAGATCCGCCTATGGCTGTAATACAGTGTTTTAAATGTTAAAGGGATCCTCTATTTTTAAGACAAGTAATTCTTAAAAGATAAATGTTAGTAGGAGTTATAATAATTTGATATTAAAACCCCTCTTAATGTTTTTGTTTTAATAAAGTTTGTAAAATTATTTTAAGTGATAGGTCGCCATTCTTGTTACGTCGCAGTGCGTGACGTCACCGGGCCCGTTGCAGAAATTCCAGCGTGTCAACATGTCGTCGGTTCTATCCTTCCTATTTGAACCAGATCTGAAAAGTGAAAAGCAGGACAGCACTGTCGGTCGTTCACAAGACGAGCTTCAGGAAAAAATGCGTGCAGCAAATACCTGATAAGACAAAAGTTGGGCAAAACTGGTGATGCGAGAGAGTCCTGTTGGGAACTCCGGTTGGGAGCGAGAGTGTATGCTGTCTGGTTTTATTAGCAGATATTCAAGGTAAGTTTATTGCGTTTTCAAACTTATGCCAATATAATTATGTAGATTGTTTGCATCCAGAGCTGTCGTGTGCTTTACATACAGTACAAGCCAAAGAGCCCACCTTGTGTAATCCATGTCTTGTATATTGTAACGTGTGGTAGCTAGGATACGTGTATAAAAGTACCAAAAAGGGGAGAAGCTTCCACTATGCACATTTATTCACAAAAAAATAATATTTCCACCTTGACCACTCTTCACTCGGGAGCTCAGCAGTAAGCAAACACGCGTTCCCTGACGAACTTCAACATTGTGGTGAGGTCCACGTCAGAGTCACTGTCGTCACTGTAGCGTGCCATAGTGCTTTAATTATTTGATTCGGGGAAAACTGCCACGAAGAATAGTCAACATAAAAGATAGCAATAGTAATCCAAATCCGCGTTTTTTACTCACGCGAAGATCCAGGAATTAGACCGATCCCATGGCAATGTCGCCGCCGTCGATTCAACAAAATAGACTGATCCGAAAAGCCGCTGGGGGACCGACGAATCAAAAAAATGGACAGATCCAAAACCAATATTGCAGACGTGATGGGTCCGTCGGATCCAGAAAATAGACGGATCCCTTACTTGACTGAGGATCCAGGAAAAACGTTCGGGCGCCAGTTGTAACGCGTGGTGGGTAGGGTACGTGCATACAGGGACCAAAAATGGGGAGAAGCTTCCACTTATGCACATTTATTCACTAAAAATAATAATTCCACCTTGACCACTCACTTCACTCCCCTTGTTTCCATTTGACTGGAAATTGCATCCAAAAGCAGCACATCGTGGCATTTTACTTCGCGGGTTTAGGCAGCAATAAGCAATTGTTGAACACGCTACACATTTGGAAAGATCCCAATGACGTCATTACTGCGAGCCCGCAAACCATGGCGCCAACTAACGGTCAAAATATGGACTGGATATTATAAAATATTGCCATTGATTTAACATTTTATGTGTTTCTAACAACATATTTTAGTACAAGAGAACAATTGTGGTTTATTAGAGCCTGCATGTATTTAAGTTAGAGGATCACTTTAAAATATCTCTGCCGGTGTTGTGCCGAAAAATAGCCGCCCCGCATGAAATGTCCCCCCTGATGGGAAAGCTTATTTATAACGCTTTATTGAGGTGAAAACATCAAATGTTTTCATGGACGCATTACAGTAATGGATTTACGACTAAAATCAGTTTTAAATAAATAAATTACACAAAATACTAGTACTGTATTTTAGTAACAAATCGTGGACTGGGCCACATAAACATCGTTGAACCGAAATGTATTAGTCTACAGGTTTTGACAACCATATCCCAATGACAATCACACTGGTATGACATTTATTAGTTCAACCAGAGTAAAATAATACATATTCACGGCAAAAGAAAATCGTTTCCATGTCCATCGATTGGTAAGAAAAAGCTGTTTGTACTAGTAACATGTGGGCGCTCAATAATAAAATAAATAAACAAATGAATAAAACAAAATAAACGCTCAAATAATGCGTTATAAACAAGCGTTCCCGTCAGGGGGGACATTTCACGCGGGGCGGCTATTTTTCGGCACAACACCGGCCCCCCTGCTTGGCCGGTTGTCTGGAGGGACGATCATCTTGAGAGGACCGCGAATAATTGTCCACTAGCACCCCAGCACCGTCAGACAATCCACTCAGGGGGGGCCCCGTTGCACTGTTTCAGACGTCTTTAAGAAAAACTTTTTCAAATACACTCCAGATGGATGATTGGATGCTGATCATTGTCAATGGCACCGAAAGAGTTGATATTCATTTTCATGTGGAAGACTAATTGTTAATGTTGAAAGGACTTTGAAAAGAAAAATCACTGTTTGCAGTCGAAAAGGCCGATTTTCAACGGTTACATTATTATGAAATAAAGCACATCAAACATCCACTTGTGCTCAGCTCCAACTGTGAAATCCGCCACAACTGACTCAGTGTTCCGCGACCAGCGCCAGAAAGCGCGCAAATGAAACCACAACACCTGGACACCCACGACATTAAACCGCACTGCAGGTGTTTTACGGCCATTTACTGCAATGTGGCAGTATTAATAAAAAAAAAAGACCGCTTACTGGTCTTCAGCATGTCCGGGAGTGTCGTTCTTTCTTCCTTCCTTCCTTTTATGGCATGACACAAAGAATATGGGTTGAGGTGGTGCCAAAAAAGGAGCGGCAGCTGCAGAGCGCTTCTTCAGCCAGCAGTCACGCCCTCACACCGTCCCATGATGCCGATGAAGTCATGAGGCTGACTCAGCAACATTAGGCTGCAGTACAAAGGCACAGGAGAAGAAAAAAATGAAGAACATGATTAGATGAAAAGACAGTACACATGTTGAAGGAGATGGTACCTTTTCTCATAGGCACCGTCTAACTGTTTGGATTATTCGAACACACTTAATATATTCAATCAGGGAATAGTATCATTTCTCGAATTTACTGTTTGACTGTATTACTCTATCTTACCCTTACTTATACCATAGTTTAAGAAAAACAAGCAGAATATAGGGCATAAGAGATACATGACGCCTTCTTATCATGGAAGAACAACGTGTGCGTCATGCAACTGACTGAGCAGGATTGACGCTGACAAGACAACGTCTGCACCACCAACTCTCACAATCAGTTCTCTCGGTCAGTCCAGAACAAATGGCGGGACGCTCTGTCCCAACACAAGGAACACCGGAGAACGCCCGATATCCAACTGATAACACGACTGACAGGACTCCAAGAGCCCCTTTGACGCTTAGGTGGCAAAATCCCCAACCCTTGTTGCCCGGACAACAGTAACAGTAACATCCTCCTGTCCAATCCACAAACAGACAATATTCCTATACACACTTTTCTTACTGCCCACAGCCCACCATGCAATAGCCTTCAAAATCAATCAATCAATCAATCAAATTTATTTATATAGCCCTTTACAAAACCCGAAAGGCCCTCAAAGTGCTTTACAACAAAACATGGCTCAGGATAAATAAAAGGCAGGAAAATATTATATAATGACATTTGAAAAATAAATAAAACAAAGACAGCGCATCACAATAAAAGTCCAGCAAATAAAATAAAACCAATAAAATCCAAAAACATTAAAAAAGCCCTTAAGCTAATAAAACCAGGACTGAATGTTTGACTAATCGTGGTCATTTTTCTTGGGAACCTTTTGTTGACGTGTGATAGAGTGACCTTACTGATAAGATAATTATCAAATGGTTATTAAATATTTGCTTTTACCAATGAAGGCTCATAATAAAGTATTGATTGCTATAATAGGATGTTCCATGATTGATTGCAGTATAAGAGACATTTTTGGAATTGATAACTATAGACATGTTTAGCTCTTGATAATACTGCCTTGTTCTAGGTTTCACAGGTCAACTTCAATACATTTAAGGAATCATATTGTTGCATTTTATTACTTACCAAATGCTATTGCTTCATGAAATGTATTTGATGAGATAGTTATGAAGTTGTTATTATATATTTGCTTTTATCAATTGCTGCTCGCAATGAAGAAATGCTTTTGCTTATTGAATGTTTTGTCTTGCCTGGTCAAGGCCAGAAGAGGCCGCTTTGCTTTCCTGAAATGTGCTGACATACATGTATATAATTCCACCTACATGCACACACATAGCCAACCAAGTACAAGGGGTGTCGCCAGCTTGCTTTCGCTTTTAGGGCAAGACACCGTGTGTGTCTGAGTTAACCATGGGATTGTTTTGTGTGTGCACCAGTGGAGTGGGTTTTTTTGTGGGTCCACCAATAAAATATTTTTTTGTGGGTCCAAAAAAGATTTTCTGGGTCTGCCAATGGAATTTTTTTTGTGTGTTCCCCAAATGAGGCTTTTTGTTTTGTTTTGTATTTTGCAGGTCAACCAATGGAGATTTTGTTTTGTAGGTGTGGGTCCACCAGTGGAATTTTTGTGGGTCCATCAATGTAAACGTTTCTTAGTGGTTCTGTTTTGTTCTGCTTTGGTTTTTGCAGGTCCACTAATAGAAATTTTCTTTTGTGAGTGTGGGTCTGGAATTTTTTTGTAGCTACACCAATGGAAAACTTTCTTTGTGAGTCATTTTGTGTTTTGCAACTTGCTGTTGATCTTTTGGTCAAAATAATGACTAATAATGTTTTTTTTAAAGATTTTTTTGGGTCTGCCAATGGAATTTTTTGCATGTGTGTCTGAGTTAACCATGGGATTGTTTTGTGTGTACACCAGTGGAGTGTTTTTTTTTTTTTTTTTTTTTGTGGGTCCACCAATAAAATATTTTTTTTGTGGGTTCAAAAAAAAAAAAAAAAAAAAAAAAAAAAAAAAGATTTTCTGGATCTGCCAATGGATTTTTTGGTGTGTTCCCCAATTGAGGCTTTTTTAGGGCCCGAGCACTAGGCGTGCGAAGGCCCTACTGTTTTGCAAAGGATTTTTTTTTTTTTCTCAGGGCAAATGAAAACGGCCAATTTGGAGGCCTGAACATGCGCGAAAAGTCACCAAAATTTGCACATACGTGCGGAAAATTGTAAATTTCGATAATTTAACAATTTTGCAAAAAAATGTAACAAAATGGCTCAGTGGCGCCCCCTTGAAATTTTAAAATTGGCCTATAACATTAGGGTTTGTCAGCGTAGAGCAATGAAATTTGGGGAGTCTATACCTTGTCTAAAACCGCTTCAAAAAAGCATTGGCACCCATATTCCAAACCCAACAGGAAATCGGTTATTTTGGATCGAATATGAAATTTTTATCGATTTACAGGGTGCACATTTGAGACCTTTTCGCCGAGGGAGTTAGTTGGATCATCTTCAAAATTGGTGAGACTGTTCAGGAGACATATGAGATCTTAAGTTTCTAAAATGGTGTGTTTTCATTCACGGGTCTGACCTGGGCGCGGTGCCAAAGTCGGCCATTTTTTCGGCAAAACACCGAATTCAGTAAATGGCTAATAATTCCTTGACACAACTTTCAATCTTTTTCATATCTGCCATGTATATGCGGTATCCCAGCCTGAACACGACTGCATTGAAATATTACCCATTAGGCCTAGCGCCCCCTAGTGAGAACAGGAAATGCCTTTTTTTACGAGACAGGTTCCTCCTCCAAGGGAAAAAAATCTGTTGACCTCAAACCTGCATCAGGGGAGCCTTAAGACCTGTGTTCAGGTGCCTGATGAAAAATATTGAGGTTTCGTTGAAGCGGAGGGGTCCAAACATGAAAGTGAAAATGATCGTCAACAATTTGTCTCGCAAAATACTTTGAACAGTCATAACTCAGCAGATATACAACATATCTGCGCCAAACTTCCCATGCTTGTTGAGAGTCATACCCTGAAGGGTCCTGTAGGGGTCATTTGCATCAACTCTACAGTGCCAACTAGTGGCGACAGAAAGGAGTTTTAAAAAAGGCCTTTCCTATTGGGTTTTTTCAAGGTAGAGCAATGAAATTTGGGGAGTAGATACCTTATGCCTAACTGCTCAAAAAAGCCTCTTGCACCCATATTCCAAATCCAACAGAAAATCGGGTATTTTGGATCGAATGTGAAATTTCTGTCCATTTCTAGTACAGTTTACATTTGGAGGCCTGGACATGCACGAAAACTCACCAAATTTTGCACATACATGCGGCTTTGTGTGGATTTCAATAATCTTGCAACGTTACAAAAAATGTAACAAAATGGCTCAGTGGCGCCCCCTTGAATTTTTCAAAAAGGCGTTTCCTATTAGGTTTTTTTAACGTAGAGCAATGAAATTTGGGGAGTCGATACCTTGTGCAAAACTGCTCCAAAAGTCTCTTGCACCCATATTCCGAAATCGGGTATTTTGGATCGAATGTGAAATTTTTATCAATTAACAGGGTGCACATTTGAGACCTTGTCACAGAGGGAATCAGTTGGATCATCTTCAAAATTGGTTAGACAATTCAGGAGACATATGAAATCTAAACTTTTCAAAATGGTGCGTTTTCATTCATGGGTCTGACCTGGGCGTGGTGCCAAAGTCGGCCATTTTTTCGGCAAAATGACAAATTCAGTAAAGGACTAATAGCTCCTTGAAACAATGTTCAATCTTTTTCATATCTGGCATGTATGTGCGGCATCCCACCCTTAACACGAGTGCATTGAAATATTACTCATTAGGCCTAGCGCCCCCTAGTGGGAACAGGAAATGCCTTTTTCTACGAAACAGGCTCCTCCTCCAAGGAAAAAAAATCTATTCACCTCAAACCTGCATCAGGCGAGCCTTAAGACATGTGTTCAGGTGCCTGATGAAAAATACTGAGGTTTGGTTGAAGCAGAAGGGTCCAACAGGAGAAGTAAAAATGACTGAAGCCATTTCGTCTCACCACAAGTTTTGAACAGTCATAACATATCTGCGCCAAACATATCGTGCTTGTTGAGTCATAGTCTGAAGGGTCCTGTAGGGGTCATTTGCATCAACCCTACAGCGCCAACTAGTGGCAATAGAAAGTCATTCATTTTTTAAAATATATGTCCAGTTCTTTTCAGGTTGGTCATTGTAGTTTCAAGACCTTTTAAAATACTTATTTTACGGCCCATGTCCACATGTCTCTGTCTGTTGCTGTGATGACCCTTTATTCGCTCCTTTTTTGTAGTCCTCTGTCCAATAGGGGTTTTTATCTCTTAGGTGTGTGAATGTAAAGAGGCAACTTTCGCGCATGTTAGGTTCTAATGAGATGATTAGAGAGGACGATCTGCCACCACCCTGACCTGCACACTGTCCGAGTTGCGTGACGTCTGAGTTGCGCTAGATTGCGAGGGCCCGTTCAGTCCTGCTTGCAGGCCTAGTGTTTTGTTTTGTATTTTGCAAGTCCACCAATGGAGATTTTGTTTTGTAGGTGTGGGTCCACCAGTGGAATTTTTGTGGGTCCATCAATGTAAACGTTTCTTAGTGGTTCAGTGGGTTTGTGTTTGTGTCTTTTTGGTACAAAAAATAATGACTGCCAATGGAGATTTTTTTTTGTGGGTCCACCGATGGGAGTTTTTTTTGTCTGACAATACAGTAAAACGTGAATATCTTGCAGGGTGAATTTGTCAAAGCATTCCCACAACAACAACAAACAATGGGTCACCAAAATAAGCACTAAATTCTCATGTGATATTGTGAATCCCAAGGAATGATAATGGTCTTTAATGTGTCTTCTTTAACACATTCCCAGCCATTGACTACAACAGACATCAAATTTTAAACAGACATCTATTTTAAATGGGAACGGCTGGCATTGAGTTTGGCAGTACAGGTTATTCCATAGATCTGAACACATTTAATAGGAATTTGGTTGATTATGTGCTTCAGTTATTTTTAGTTTAAAGCCACGGCTGAGTCAACTCCACTGCAGGCAGACGGAAGCTCACACCCAGCTGTCGACAAGCTTTTAACACCCGTCCCGGTTATCTGGACAAATGCTTTCCAGGAGTTTACGCTCTTCATCATGCTAGAAGACAAAGTGCCAAGTCATCCATCAAGACCTGGAGACGCTCATACAGTACGTCCCTGATGTGATTTATTCATCAGGTCAAGTGCTCGCACATTTGCCTTAAAAGCCCTTTTCGAGCAACAGCTAGCTTACCGCGCAACTCTATTTATTGAATAGCGGTGAGATTAATCTAACGACATTGCGCAAATTGACGGATTCCTGGTTAGAAATGGATGAGTGTCATTTATCTCCACACTTCTTACAAGGCTTTTAATCAAAACGTCTCGGGGGTTTTAACGTATTCATCATTTGTGCAAGAGTTTTTGTGTGTCTGTAGAGGTGGAACAACACTTATTTTATATACACGTCTCAGTTCAGTACGTACTGTACCTGGATTTGAAGGAACGGTTCAGTTTACAAGGGACGAAATGCAAAACATGAAAGTGGTTTTCTTTAGTGTAAACAGGATTATATGGAACTGCCATCGACAGCTACGGACGACCGATCCATTTGAGTTAGCAGCGATCGAATGAGCTCAATCCAATTGGATGGGATGTCTAAGGTCATCAGTGGCATTCAAAATGTTGAACTCCTACAAGTTGAGGAATAATAAGGCAGTTGAACATGATTTTAAATCCGTAACCGAGTTAAATAGTAAAACAATAAGGGTCACGGGGTCATTCTTGGTCACTTCTTGCTGATTTTTGGGCAGATCCAGGTCACATTCTCTAGATTTTAGGCTATAGAGTGGTATTAAAAAGTATCTGAACCTTCTGGAGTTTCTCACATTTCTGCATAAAATCAATATCAAATGTGATCTAATCTTTGTCAAAATCACACACATGAAAAAACTGCTTCTCATGATTCCATATTTTTTCCTCAGAATAGAGTGATTGCTCTTGCTCTATAACAGTAACATTTACTAACCACCACCGTGTTTTTTATTCATTTCTTTTAGTGTTTCTGATTGCTAAAGAGTTGCGCTTTTGAACTAATTCCTTATTTTTTTTCACTCTTTTTGTTTGTTCTACGTGATGAAATGTCTGTGTTAGTGCTCGTCCGAGACTTGTGATTCCATACTTTTTACGAGGGGTTGTGGCCTTCTTGATTTTGGGAAAATACAGGTCACTTAGTCTTGATTTTGTGTCACTTCCTGATGATTTTGGGTCACTTCCTGTTGATTTTGGGGAAATTCCAGGTTTCCACTTGATTTTGGTGCAAATACAGGTCACTTCATCTTGATTCTGTGTCACTTCCTGTTGGTTTTCAGGGGTGAAAGTGGTTAGAATTTCTTGCCGGAACTGCCCGACGTGATGGTCGCCACAGAGCCCTAAATTTTATTTCTTTATTTTATTTATTTATTTATTTGGGGGGGGCGAGGGGGTCAAAAGTACTGAAATGCAAAGAAAACTGTTTAGGTCAGTTATTTCTATAACACACACAAAAACTGATTTTCATTCAAAATTGTAATTTTTCAATGATTTGCAAAATAAAAGTTAACAAAAACAGCTATAACCCCAACTTCCATCTCCTAATTTTTATTTTCCCTCATTTCCTCACATAATACATGCCAAATCTCAATTTTAAGTACTTAAGAACATAGGATGTATATTAAAATTGAAGTTAATGTAAAAATTTACTTTTTTTTTTTTTTTTTTTTTTTTTCAAAGATATAAGTAGCATACATTCAGAAAAATAAGTACAAATGACTTATATCATGCAGAGTGAAATGGAATTTATTTTGAAGATCGCACAAACATTTTTTTTTTTTTAAATCATAAGGAAATGAATAAGTAGCCTAACATAAATAAACAATCTACGTCCAAAGTGTACATTGACAGCTAAGATGTTCCGAACCTCCCCATCAGAGCAAATAAAACTAAATATGATAAATAGGGCACCTTAACTCTTTCCTTGCTCTTAAAGATTTGATCCATTTTCTGTTGCATTGCCCTTTTTTTCCATTGATTCATTCCATTTCTCATTGATTCATTCATTTTTTTTCTCTTTTTTTTCATTGACGTGACTCATCATCGTCAAACTCAGATAACTGCAACAGCTGGGGAAACCTCCATGCCGTCCGTGGAATAAAATAAATATTGGTGGAAACGGATTACGCTACACAAGCACTTTATTTTGCTTGTTGTTAGCACTTGTGTATGTAAATCTGATGTCTATTGTTTTCTTCTTGGAGATGAAATGCATGTGTGGCAGCTTTGTATTTTTTTATTTTTTATTTTTTTTTTTTTTACATAGCGTTTTGACAGTTGCCGTCATATTTTTTTAATCAAAGCAACTTATACCGGAACTGCATTCCGGCCCTGAATCTTATACCGGAACTGCGTTCCTGACCGTTCCCGCCCACTTTCACCCCTGGTTTTGGGGCAAATCTTTGGTCACTTCCTGTCATTTTGGGGCAATTACAGTTCACTTCCTCTTGATTTTAGGTAATTTCTTGTTGATTTTTGGGGCAGATCCAAGTGACATTCTCTAGATTTTGGGTTATTTTCACAGCACTAACTGGTAATTTTGGGGGTCATTCCAGGTCTCACGCTCGATTTAGGGGCATTTCTGGGTCATCTACCCTTAACTTTGGGGGTAATTCCAGGTCAATCCCTGTTGATTTTGGGGAAATTCCAGGGCAATTCTTGATTTTGGGGCAAATACAGCTCACTTTAATCTTGATTTTCGGTCACTTCCTGTTGAATTTAGTGCAAATAGCCACTAATTGATTCTGGGGGGAAAAACAGGTCACTTAATCTTGATTTTGTGCCATTTCCTGTTGTCTGTTGCACTGCCAAGTTACTTCCTTTTGACTTGGGGGCTTTTGGGGGGAAAATTCCAGGTCACTTCTTGATTTTGGGGCAAATACAAGACACGTCCTCTTAATTTTGGGGAATTTCCAAGACACTTCCTGATTCTAAGGAAAATACAGGTCACTTAGTCTGGATTTTGTGTCACTTCCTGTTGATTTTTGGTGTAATTCCAGATCACTCCCTGTTGATTTTGGGCCACTTTCTGTTGATTTTGGGGAAATTCCAGGTTTCTTCTTGTTTTTGGGGCAAATGCAGGTGACTTCATCTCCTATTGACTTTGGGGCCTTTCCAAGTCACTTCCAGTCGATTTGAGGGTTGTTCTAGGTCACTTCATGTGGATTTTGAGGCAATTCCGGGTCACTTCCTCTAAATTATGGGGAATTTCCAGGACACTTCTTTGATTCTGGGGGGAAATACAGGTCACGTTATCTTGATTTTGTGTCATTTCCTGTTGATTTTGGGGCAATTCCAGGTAACATCCTCTTATTTGCCTTTCCAGGTCACTTTTCATGTTGATTCGGGATTAATTCTAGGTCACTTCCTGTAGATTTTGGGGCAATTACAGGTCACTCCTCTTAATTCGGGGACATTTCCAGGTCACTTCTTGATTTGGCGGCAATTCCAGGTCACTACCTCTTGATTTTGGGGCAATTCCAGGTCACTTCCTGATAATTTGGGTTCACTACCTGATTATTTTGGGGCAATTCCAGGTCACCACCTCTTGATATTAGGGAAATTCCAGGTCACTTCTTGATATCGGGGCAATTCCAAGTAGAGATGTCTCGATCCGATATTTGGATCGGATCGGACGCCGATATGGGCAAAAAAATGCGCATCGGTATCGGATCGGAACACGGAAAAATTCCGATCCAGACTTCCGATCCAGTTTTTTTTCTTTTAAAGTCCGGTCAGTGTTTTCCAGCGCACCGATTTACATAATCCATTCCAGTTTTTGCTTCAGTTTCCCTAAATACCGGGCCGCATTTTACGGCACACCTTCAACACACTACATTTACACTACCGTCTCCCAATTTACCGAGAGACTTCATCGGTAAAAATGTCAGCTGTGTGGGATCATTTCACCTTAAAGGACGACAAAGAAGAAGAGGCAGAGTGCAACATATGCCACAATAGAGTCAAGCGTAGTGGTAAAGCTGTAAGAAGTTTTAATACAACCAACCTAATCAAGCATTTAGCGACATACCGCCACAAACAATATGAGAAGTATGTTAAGAAAACCGAAGACAAAAAGAAAGGTCCTATGCAACTACCACCGGCAGAAACTTTTGCTATGCGTGACAAACTGGCACTCGACAGTCCCAAAGCCCAGGGAATAACAAGAGTAATTGCCGAAGAATTCATTCTGGATGACGAGCCATTATCTCACGTGAGTAAAGACGCACCATCCAACAATTAGAACCACGGTACAACATGCCCAGCCGTCATTACATCCTTAGCGATTCGGCCGTGGAAGATTCGAGAACGATTCACAAACATCCAAATTCCGATTATTAAAATATGTCGAGTAAAGCGGAACTAATACACAGCACGGTCTTCAGGACGCAATGCGGTCAGTTTCTCATTTACTTTCGGTGCAATGCGGTACTTTCGGGACTGCATTGCGTCCCGAAAGTAAACATAATGCTTGTCATAGGCCCGGGTAATGCCAATGCTCAACTCACGGCTTTAGCTCAACTCATGCCGCTGGATAAAAAACACAAGAATACCTGACTGATGCTGACAGCCGCTACAAACTACGTCAACGTCGTTTTACTGGAGATAATAGATATCATATGTATATAGAACTAGATGCAAAACGACAGACTCGACGGCGTTAGCAACATTGAAGTATTGAAAACCAGATGCGTTAGTAAACAGCCACCATCTTAAAGCAGGAGACTTCCCTAGTAGGCTGTTGTGAACCTTCCAAGCGAAGCTAATTAACGTTTTTATCTAAAATACTCCTAAATCGGCAAAATCTTGAACTTGAATCTATCTTCAAACCAGTTTTAAAACTTTCACATGCCGAAAGTAGACAGAAGGGAAATTATGGAATAACGGGAGCAATTTTAACAACTTTAACAGTTGATTCGCAAAATTAAATGAATTGAATGTAGTTTAAAGCTGCTGATACAGAATGGGGACTTGAGAATTTTATTTACTGTTTTAAAATGTTAACTTGATACTGAAATAGTTGTTTATTTAAACCTGAGAGGCTTTTTATACAATTTTTGTAACTAATGCACAAAACATTAAAAGCATCTTATAGCTTGGGGGATTTGTGGGATTTTCCACTGAGGTTGTTGGTGTGTTTTGCTTTTTTAAGACTGTTTACAATATTATTTGCACGTTTTACTGACTGACTATGCCATTTCTGTTTGTTATTTATGTTTTGTGTTTGTCACTGAATAAACAGGTCAGTTTCTTGTTACCAACCGTTGTGTGTTATTCAAACTCACCTAATTCAGCTGGCTAGTTATCAAAAGTACTAAAACCTTTTTCAACATGAGTCTGACAACTAAGTAAGGAGGCTAAATAACTTTAAACTTTAACACATGCTCAGATAGGTCGGTATCGGCCAGTATCGGATCAGTGCAAAACAATATCGGTATCGGATCGGAAGTGCATAAACCTGGATCGGGACATCCCTAATTCCAAGTCACTTCGTCTCGATTTTGGAGGCATTTTTGGATTACCTACCCTTGGAGCAATTCTGAGTCATTTCCTTTTGATTTGTGTTCACTTCCTCTTGATTTGAAGTCACTTCCTGTTGATTCTGGGGCAATTCCAAATAACATCCTCTTAGTTTTAGGGGCATTTCCAGTTCACCTCCTGTCGTTTTATGGGGCAATTCTGGGTCGGTTCCTGTTGTTCGGGGTAATTCTAGATCACTTCCTGTTAATTTTGGGGGAATTCCGGTCACTTCTTTATTTTGGGAGATTATCGGGTCACTTCCCTTTTGCTCCTTGACTGCCATTGACAGCGATAGATGTCCAATCATGTGGCTCCTTTCATCCTTCTCTTGTGATTTTAAATGTGCGTCATTAGTTTATCCCTAGTAGACATTCAATCTAACATCAAATGGTCCGGATGCCTGTCGTTGTCAGTGGCAGTCAATGAGTTCGTGTCACTTACCGTTGACTATTTTGTTAAAAAATAATGACCAAAACATTTTTTGTGCGTGTGTGTGGACGTCTATTGCCAGCAATGAGATACACCAACGGCTGAAAAGCGAGTTGTGTAATCTTGTTTTGAAAGTTTCACATGAAATAAGAACAAAGCACCTTCTTGTTGTCTCTTTTTTTTTTTTTAATGTATTATGTATTTTATTTCCAAGACCCGATCGACACTGCAGGCAAAGCAGTCGGCCTGAAAAAAATAATAACCTTAACTTTATGTAGAAATTCTCTAGCTCAGATAAACAACTTGGACAAACTAAATTCAATTCACAGCGGAGGTACGATTGGACGGCATGATAGGATAAATGAATTTATGACTAGTAGATGTCCAATCCATTTGAAGTGGGAGGGTTGGCCTAGCACAGTCAATGGCGGCCAATGAAACAACTTCTATGATTTACAGGCAGTGTCGTGTCAATTTCATTTGCCGCTAAAAAACATTTGCGTGTATCCTGTCACTCATCACATTAACCACAAAGACGAATTCCACAGCGCGTCGCTGATTTGATGAATGTATCGGTCGTACGACTTTGACGGATGAGACGATGTTTTTAGAGTACTTTACTTAACGCCCGCCGGCGATTTGCCAAGGGCAAGCCTTCCCGCGGGAGAGTCTCCCACTTCTTCTAATCTTCGTACCAAAGACGTTTATCATCCTTAGCTAGCAGGAACGATGCTGACACTTTGCTTACAGGGATGTTTTTTGCTACCCTGCTGCCATTGACAGCAATAGACGTTCAATCTATTTGATTTGAGAGCGATTATTACAAAAGCCCCCACGCGACTAATTCCTAAGGGGATGAATTAACTAAAGTGGAGAACATCTATCCATCATGATGATCAATAAGTAGTAACTAGTGCCGTTCAAAACGTTCTAAAAATTTCAGTCGACATTTTTAGAGGGACAGCGAGATGGAAAAGTATTTGACACATGGCAACAAGGCTTTTGGCATTTTTTTTTTTTTTTTTTTTTTGGTATATGGCATTTTTTTGGTAAATGGCAAAATGGATTTTTACATATAGTAGTTTTTTGGTAGATGACAAAATGGCTTTTGGCATATGGCATTTGTATACGGCTTTTTTGGCATAAGGCATTTTTTTTTGTAAATGGCTTTTTTGTTATATGGAAAAATAGGTTTTGGCAAACGGTAGTTTTTGGTATATGGCAAAATGGCTTTTGGCATATGGCGTTTGTATTGGTATACGGCATTTTTTTGACAGATGGCAAAATGGCTTTTAGCATATGGCGTTTTTGGGGGGGTATATGGCTTTTATTGCATGTGACAAAATGGCTTTTGGAATATGGTATTTTTATTACATATGGCAAAACACCTCTTGGGATGTGGTAGGTTTTTTTTTTTGCTATATGGCAAAATAGCTTTTGGCATATGGCATTTTTTTGCATATGGCTTTTTTGGCATATGGAAAAATGTCTTGGCATTTTTGGCATATGGGAAAAAGGGTTTTTTGGCATAAAGCATTTTTTTGGTAAATGACTTTTTTGTTATATGGAAAAATAGGTTTTAACAAACGGTAGTTTTTGGTATATGGCAAAATGGCTTTTGGCATACGGCGTTTGTATTGGTATACGGCATTTTTTGGCAAATGGCAAAATGGCTTTTAGCATATGGCATTTGTATTGGTATACGGCATTTTTTGGCAAATGGCAAAATGGCTTTTAGCATATGACGTTTTTTGGGGGGGGTATATGGCTTTTATTGCATATGACAAAATGGCTTTTGGAATATGGTATTTTATTACATATGGCAAAAATATCTCTTGGGATGTGGTAGTTTTTTTTTTTTGCTATATGGCAAAATAGCTTTTGGCATATGGCATTTTTTTGTACATGGCTTTTTTGGCATCATCCACACAATCTTTCATTGAAATCTCACGTCAATTTTTCTTTTCCATCCACATCTAGGGAGGTTAGCCATAGTGCCATGGGCTTTACACTTATTGATGACACTACGCACGGTAGACACAGGAACATTCATGTTTTTGATGATGGACGTGTAGCCTTGAGATTGCCCATGCTTCCTCACAATTTGGCTTCTCAAGTCCCTAGACAGTTCTTTGGTCTTCTTTCTTTTCTCCGTGCTTAATGTGGTACACACAAGGACACAGGACAGAGGTTGAGTCAACTTTAATCCATTTTAATTGGCTGCAAGTGTGATTTAGTTATTGCCACCATCTGTTATGTGCCACAGGTAAGTAACCAGTGCTGTTAATTACACAAATTAGAGAAGCATCACAAGATTTTTCAAAGGGTGCCAATACTTTTGTTCGGCCCATTTTTGGAGTTTTGTGTAAAATGATAATGATTATAAAAAGAATGAATTTTTAAAAATCCATTCCCTTGTGTGTTTTTCATTGCAAGCAAAATAAAAAGATACAGTATTACTACCAAAGCATTTGCAAATGCAATCATTTTCTGGGAGAAATTGAGCATTATCTGACAGAATTGCAGGAGTGCCAATACTTTTGGCCAGCAGTGTACATGTTTTTGTTTTTTTGCCCCCGTCTATCAGATGAGTCAGCACATCTCCTGTGAAAAAAAAAGGATCTCGCCAACAAAAGACAAACTGGGACGGTGGCCAAAACGCCCGGCAAGCTCACACGTCGCACACTTCTTGCCCCCCCCCCACCCCACACACACACACACACACACACACACTACGTCTTGTCCTCGTTTGACCCTGAACGATGGCATTGAGTTAATGAAAGCCACATGGCTGACGCTTCAATTCACATATTCACATCTGGTTTGGGGAGAAGTATCAGCTTATGTACAAAAGTGGGATATCAGAGAACAAAGGAAATGTAACAAATTCCAAAAATTGGTTCTTAAAACGTCCTGTACGTAAAATATAATTAATCTATTTTTAAATAATACTAACAGGACACTCTTAATTGCTGCCATAGACGGCGCTAGATGTCCAATCCATTTTTGACTGGGAGGGAGGCGAATTTTATTATTGGTATATACAGTATATGTATTTCCGTTTTTATTCATTAAAATTTTAAAAAAAGGTTTACTGTTTTTGTTGTATAAATTACTGCTCGCCCCCCCTCCCCTTTTTATGTCATGTGTTATGTTATGTAAATTGTGACTACATAAAAGATAAAAATGAAAATACATTTTCAAATATATACATTGTACATTATATGTATAACAAATATATATATATATATATATATATTAGGGTTGTTCCGATCATGTTTTTTTGCTCCCGATCCGATCCCGATCGTTTTAGTTTGAGTATCTGCCCATCCCGATATTTCCCGATCCGATTGCTTTTTTTTTTGCTCCCGATTCAATTCCAAACGTTCCCGATAATTTTTCCCGATCATATACATTTTGGCAATGCATTAAGAAAAAAATGAATAAAACTCGGATGAATATATACATTCAACATACAGTACATAAGTACTGTATTTGTTTATTAGGACAATAAATCCTCAAGATGGCATTTACATTATTAACATTCTTTCTGTGAGAGGGATCCACAGATAGAAAGACTTGTGACTTTGTATATTGTGACTAAATATTGCCATCTAGTGTATTTGTTGAGCTTTCAGTAAATGATACTGCAGCCATTCAACCCAAATGCATGATGGGAAGTGGAACCATGACTGTGCGTAGTGCTACCAATTGATATATCTAATTGATGCTTAGCCAATTAACAAACGGCACCAAAGGCTGCCGAAATTCACTCTATTGATTTCACGCTGCCATCTCTATATAGGTAAAACGGCGCCATAACAGATTGAGCGCGACAATGCGTGAGTGGGTCGTGCAGCGCATGCATTAATTGCGTTAAAATATTTTAACGTGATATATTTTTTTAAAAGTTAATTACCGCCGTTATTGGGATAAATTTGATAGCCCTACCTTAAGCCTAAACTAAAGACTCTGGATGAGTGTAACATATAATGTCTGTAACGTCTGATTTAATTAAAAAATATAAATATTAAAAAAAGGCATGGCCAATATTTTTTTGCCGATTCCGATACTTTGAAAATGACGTGATCGGACCCGATCGGATGCCGATCGATCGGGACATCTCTAATATATATAATTAAAAAAAACATTTTTTAAATATTCAATTATTATAACTGTCTTGCTGATTTATGTTTTTAGTTTTTATATCTATTTCTTCATGGATTGTTTTTGATTTAGTTCCTGCTGATTTTAATGTGATGTAAAGCACACTGTTGAACTGAACTTTAAAACTCAATTTTAACAACAAATATCAACTTTTTGCTTACGAATCAAAGCAACAACAACAAAACAGCTTGCAAAAACCTTAAACCTGGTGACTCGTATATCTTAAAAAATCTCTTGACTGTATATTAAAAAATAATGACAGTTTGGCGCACATCTGTGGAGATTATCAACAAGCAGGCGGTTAAATTTATTTCACACGTCTCAGACGGCTTCATTTGAATGTGTAAATGTCACTCCGTCGCGCACTCGTGGCTCCCGCGTTCACGCGCATGCAAATGCAACACATACAGGCACCCATCATCTGTAACGCTTAGGGTTGGAACTAAGGATTATTTTTATAATCAATTAATTGCACGGTTAATTATACGATTATCCGAATAATTTTTCATTTTATTACAGCTTCCTGACTTAATTGTAGTCTCAAGCCTGTCGACAGGGGAGGCAACCGGGCATGTTGTCGTGTGCCTCGGGACCGTAGGAGACCCTGAATGACCTTTAATGTATTTTTACTTTACATTCATATATTTCTTTTTTATATAAATCATTGTCTGATTAAATATTATGTTCTACCCGATACACACTTAAAAATTTTAACATATTAAATATTTCAAATATGTTTTTTTCCTTATTTTTTTTTTCTTAACAACACCCACCCCCCACCCCCTCTGTCTTAGCAGTGAATGGATTGACCCCGCTCTAGCGCTCTCAAGGCTACACTACGTACATGCCCTGAAGCGGGAAATTAAAATCTGTCATTGTTATAAACGCTAAACATGGCAAGTCGTCATAAATCATAAATATAAATATGGCAGGAAATTCAGACAAGACTGAAAAAGCAGTTTCTGCTCTTGCAGTCCTCTTTAAAAGAAACTGCTGTATTTTAAGCCAAAACAACTGTTGAGTTCGATAGAACAATATGTGTATATGCTGCCATAGCAGATTCAAGGCGCACTAAGCCTCCGAACTATTTTTAATTTGTCCATTTTACCCTGAAAACCCCCGTTTACAGATATCACGCAACCGCGTTTGTTTCAACCTAACCATAAAAAGAATTATATTTCTTCTTCAAAATGTCTGTCATTTTTAGCTTAGAATCATTAACGGAAACTAAATTTTAGTTTAAAAAAAAAAAAAAGACAAAAAAATTCTTCACTCGCAACTTTTAAACGAATTATGTCACAATGAAAAATTTGGCGTCTGTAAAAAAAGTCACGGATATCTACCTCATAACTATAGCTTAATTGTATTTTTTTTGTTACTGTCTCATTTTCTCCGATATGTTAGATGATAAATAATTGATTCAAACAAAACCAAAAAAAATTGAAAAATAACGTTTAAAAGGGTAACTATAAGAACATCTCAACCACTCCTTGTTGTCTGCGATTTCTGCATCGCGACCCTTGTTATATCACCATGTTTCACCCATGAAATTAAAAAAAAAAAAATCCGGCTGTGGCCATTCACAGCTGTGTCTTGACACTTGATAATACATGCTACTTGCAGTTTTTGGATCGAAACAAGGTAAGTACGCAATAATATCTTGTTAAAATTGTGGCGTCTTTAATTCTGCTCTCGCCTCCAATTAGGGTTTTGCTGTTTAAAAAAATGTTTTTTTCAAAAAATGCCTTCCTGTTCAAAATTTTTGTTCCCCCATAAAATTGAGATTTTAAGCTTTCCAATGATGTATCACACATGCATATCGGACAATTGTTGGCCAAATTGGGGGGTTTCAGAGTGGAACTTCAAGTCACCTCAGTGTTTTCCACCATATATATTTCAAAGTTGTCCTATATGCATGTGCGATACATCATTGGAAAGCTTAAAATCTCAATTTTCTGGGGGAAGAAAATTTTTGAACAGTAGGGCATTTAAAAAAGAAAAAAAACTAAATTTAAACAGCAAAACCCTATATGGAGGTAAGAGCTCCCGAGAGCAGAATTACAGACGCCATGACTTTAACGAGATATTATCGCGTACTTACCTTGTTTCGAACCAAAAACTCTGTGTAGCATGTCTCACAGAGTGTCAAGACACAGCTGTGAATGGCCACAGCTGGATTTTGGGGGGATTTTATGGGTGAAACATGGTAATAAAACAAGGGTCGCGATTCAGAAATCACAGACATCAAGGAGTGGTCGAGATTTTCTTTTTCATATATTTACCCTTTTAAACGTTTTTTTCCTCCGTTTTTCTTTGTTTGGATTGAAGCAGATAACACCTTTTCTTGTAGGCATCGTCTAACTGTTTGCATTATTCTAACACACTTGATATAATCAATCAGGAAATAGTATCATTTCTCATATTTACTGTTTGACTGTTTACATCACTCTTAACACACCCAATATAAAATAAATAGCACTTATACCATAGTTTCAGGAAAACAAGCACCATTGTGGGTCCGGTGGTTCGGCTGGCGTGATTCCGGCAATCTGTCTAAGAGATCAGATTCCTTCAGATTCAATTAAATTTCTAAAATATCAGGGAAATGCGACAGTAACAAGAAAAAAAAATAATAATAATAATACAATTAACCAATAGTTATGAGGTAGATATCCGTGACCTATTTACAGACACTATTTTTCTTATGGTGATGTAAATTGTTTCAAAGTTTAAAATATGCGAGTGAATAATTTTTTAAAGTTTTTTTTTTTTTTTTTTTTTTTTTAAACTAAATATTAGACATCAATTAATGATTCTAAGCTAAAAATGACAGACATTTCGAATAATATATACAATTACTTGTCTTCTTTTTATGGCTAGGTTGAAACAAGCGGTTGTGCGACGTCTGTAAACGGGGGTTTACAGGGTAAAACGGACAAATTAAAAATAATTTGGGGGCTTAATGGGCCATTGGTCTGCTATGACAGTATATAGACATTGTTCTATCTAACAGCTGTTTTGGCTTAAAATACAGCAGTTTCAAGAGCAGAAACTTTTCAGAATTGTGTTTTCCGCAATGTACTTTTTTTTTTTTTTTTTTTTTTAATATATATATACATACTAGGGCTGTCAAGCGATTAAAATTTTTAATCGAGTTAATTCCAGCGTTAAAATTAATTAATCGTAATTAATTGCAATTCAAACCATCTCTAAAATATGCCATATTTTTCTGTAAATTATTGTTGGAATGGAAAGATAAGACACAAGACGGATATATATATTCAACATACTGTACAAAAGTACAGTTTATTATAATAATACATCCACAAGATGGCATTAACATTATTAACATTTGTTAAAGGGATGCACGGATAGAAAGACTTAGTTCTTAAAAGATAAATGTTAGTACGAGTTATAGTAATTTTGTATTAAAACTCCTCTTAATGTTTTCGTTTTCATAAAATTTGTAAAATTTTCAATCAAAAAAATAAACTAGTTGCTCGCCATTGTTGACATCTCACGGGCTCCCTGCCGTTCTTCCACAGTGTCTTTAACTACGTAAGGTAGTGATTGAAATACACCACAGGGTGTCAATGGCAAGTTTTAAATTAATTAGAGATCCAGCCAAGGCAAAGTCTGAGTAAGTTGTATGTGTATTTTGCATAGCTATTTTGATTCGGAATGCCAGTTCTCTTTGCATTGAGAAATTTTCTTTGTATGAACATTATTTTTTTTGAGAGATAGGAATATTATTTTTGTTGTGCTTTCACTAAATTATACTGTAGCGACGTAACTGTTCCGCCCAAATTCATGATGTAGGGCAACCATGACTGTCAGTGGTGGCTGCAAAGGGTATTCAGTATGTTCTGTGTTGTGTTCAATTAGCCTAAATGCATGATGGGAAGTTGGGCAACCATGACTGTCAGTGGTGGCTGCCAAAGCTTAAGCCATAAAAGGCGCGGTCCAATGAATTTGCATTTCTCTGCCTTTTCTCTCTCAATGTGACAAAACGGCGTCATTATAAACTGTCTGAGACAATGCATGAACGCATTCTGTGCATGCGTTAATTGCGTCAAATATTTTAACTAGGGCTGTCAAACGATTAAAATTTTTAATCGAGTTAATCACAGCTTAAAAATTAATCGTAATTAATCGCAATTCAAACCATCTATAAAATATGCCATACTTTTCTTTGAATTATTGTTGGAATGAAAAGATAAGACAAGATGGATATATACATTTAACATACTGTACATAAATACTGTATTTGCTTATTATAACAATAAATCAACAAGATGGCATTAACATTATTAACATTCTGTTAAAGCAATCCATGGATAAAAGACTAGTTAAAAGACAAGTTATAGAAATTTTATATTAAAACCCCTCTTAATGTTTTCGTTTGAATAAAGTTTGTACAATTTTCAATAAAAAAATAAATTAGTTGTTGATGTCAATAATGATTATGGTGCTGAAACCCATAAAATCAGTCGCACCCAAGCGCCAGCAGAGGGCGGCAAAACACCAAAAAACACAAGTAACAAGTAGAAATGACAATTTGCTGTCATTTCAATCTGTTTGAGCGGGGCATGTGCGTTAAATGCGTCAAAAATTTTAATGTGATTAATTTAAAAAATTAATTAACGCCCTTTAACGCGATAATTTTAACAGCCCTAATTTTAACGTGATTCATTTAAAAAATTTAATCACCGCCCGTTAATGCGATAAATTTGACAGCCCTAATTTATATGTATACAGTATGGGCATAAATACAACAGGTCTGATTTTGTGTGATGCACTGCCAATAACTCTTCATTGTTAGATATTTTTTTATTTGAGTTTGATTTTACTTCAGATGTTAAGACAAAAGGAATAGCCTCAAAATCCACACAAAAATTATTAATTGAAATAATAACACAAACATCTGAAAAGGAGTGAGAATAAGCATAGCTTATAAGAAGAGTTGTTCCGATCATGTTTTTGTGCTCCCGATCCGATCCCGATCGTTTTAGTTTGAGTATCTGCCGATCCCGATATTTCCCAATCCTATTGCTTTTTTATTGCTCCCGATTCAATTCCAATCATTCCCGATAATGTTTCCCGATCATATAATTTTTGGCAATGCGTTAAGAAAAAAATGAAAGGACGAATATATTCATTCAACATACAGTACACAAGTACTGCATTTGTTTATTATGACAATAAATCCTCAAGATGGCATTTACATCATTAACATTCTTTCTGTGAGAGGGATCCACGGATAGAAAGACTTGTGACTTTGTATATTTTGACTAAATATTGCCATCTAGTGTATTTGTTGAGCTTTCAGTAAATGATACTGTAGCCATGCCCAAATGCATGATGGGAAGTGCAACCATGACTGTGCGTTGTGGTACCAATTGATATATCTTCTCTGTGTTGGGAATTAACATAGGGTGTTAAGAAAAAGATCAATTACTACATTTCTTCCCCACGTTGCTTCCCACGATATTTCTAATTGTAGGGAGAGGGTTTTAAAGGCTCCAAAGAATGCCAAAATTCACTCTACTCATTTTACGCTGCCTTTCAGCTCTATATATAGGTAAAACGGCGCCATTACAGATTGAACGCGACAATGCGTGAGTGGGTCGTGCAGCGCATGCGTGAATTGCGTTAAATATTTTAACGTGATAATTTTTTTTTTTAATTAATTACGCCGTTAACGAGATAAATTTGATAACCCTACCTTAAGCCTAAACTAAAGTCTCTGGATGAGTGTAACATATGTCTGTAACGTTAAATACAATTAGAAAACGATTTAATTAAAAAAGGCATGTCCGATATTTTTTTTGCCGATTCCGATACTTTGAAAATGATGTGATCGGACCCAATCGATCTCTAATTGTTATAATAAACAAATACAGAACTTATGTACAGTATGTTGAATGTACAGTACGTCTTGTCTCTTGTCTTTCCATTCCAGCAATAATTTACAGAAAAATATGGCATATTTTCGAGATTGTTTGAATTGTAATTAATTACAATTAATTAATTTTTAAGCTGTGATTAACTTGATTCAAAATTTTAATTGTTTAACAGCCCGAATATATACATATAGGTATAAATACAACAGGTCTGATTTTGTGTGATGCACTGCCAATAACTATTCATTGTTAGATATTTTTTGATTTGAGTTTGATTTTAATTCAGATGTTAAGACAAAATGAAATGCCTCAAAATCCACACAAAAATTATTAACTGAAATAATAACACAAACTGAAACACTGAAAAGGAGTAAGAAGCATAGCTTCCAAGGTCCTCCACCCCAACACATTCAAAATATAATGAATTTTATACATAAGACACACCTCCATATAATTCAAAATTATACATGCTGTACATGCATATCAATATCACAAAATAAATCAATAAGTTAATCAACACAAAAGATAAATAAAAACATCATTGCACATGTTACACTGAAATATTGACTGTTTAAACATTCTCTTAATTTTGCCTAAACGTATTTATGACAGTTGGGTTTGTGGGTTGGGTGGGTTGTTTCGTATGTCTCTTATGTTTTTTTTTTTTTTTAATTTATGCTTTTGTTTGATGCTTGTCACATTTTGTATTCGTGTATGTACATTAAAAAGCTAAACAGAAATAGAATAGAGAAATAAAGATATTTGAAATTTAAAAGTGGGTCACTAGGAGAACCACTGCTGTATTAATGTAGTTCTCTTTTTAGTCGTATTATTTTGTTGTTTTTTTGTCAACTTTTCCCCTCTATTGTGCTTTTGTAATCTTGGTATTGACTCTTAATGAAGCACTGTACTTCTCTATCCATGTAAGAAATCAAATATATTACAACAGATGTAAATAAAATACATACGTCCAACGTCACAAGTTATATTTAGTTTGAATATTCAGCATTTCAATTCAATATCATATTGTGAGCGTTATAAATACTGCCAATTTTGCTCTTTGTGGTCATTTTGAAAGTGCATGACAGCTCATGTGAACGTTGAAATGATGCCAACGACAACTAAAGTCAATTTCATCCTTTGACTTGTAAAGGTTAAACTGCGTTTATTTTTTTTTTTGCTCTTAATTTTTTTTCCAGTCGAAAGTGAGTGGGTTGTCAGAGAAATTTTCCCCCTCGTGTTTTTGCTTATTATCATCGAAACAAGTTTCGGTTTGACTCGTGCGTTAATTTGTGAAAACAACAGACAGCAATGCAATTTCACAGAAGGTAAAAATGTTTTAGTGCTCAGTACTGCGCCAGTTTGAAATAATAATAATAATAATAATATGAAAAAACTAAGTTTATTACAAATAGACCTCCAAGCCATTTGAACTGGGAGGGTGGCAGCGAATGAACGTTCGTTCATTCGCTGCCATCCCTCCCACTTCAAATGGATTGGACGTCTAGGACTGTCTATGGCAGCCCAATTAGTTAACAAAGAAAATTTTTTTAAATCCATTACTACCAAGAGTAGTGCAAAATCAAAATTTACCCCATGACGACAAATTTCTGGTGATCCGAGTATCGATATTTTTGCAATAAAATGTCGTATCCAGATATAACGTTTCCGTATCAATACTTTTGACTAGAGCCACAACGATTAATCGATTAAAAATTTGGGGAAAAAGCGGCCAATAAAATTTGAGTGACATTTAATGGTTTGTTTTGAAAGTGTTGCCTTTAGTTTTATTGTTTTGGGTGGATACACTTCCCTCTAGTGGCAACAGTGAATAGGCCATAACTCGTCTAACATGGCTGAATACAGCTGCTCCCTGTTAAGACCAACATAAGGTATGTTTTTTGTTGTTGTTGTTGTTGTTTTTTGAGCTAATATGTTCATGCATTCTTTATTTACTTTAGAAGTATATTAAGCAGTTTGTTTGTGGGAATGTATGTTTGAATTATATATATCTATGTAGAGTCAAGAAAAAATTAGGACACCCCATTAAATATTCAGTTCTTGATTAAGAAATATTCACATATCAATATCTGATGTTTTTCTTTATCTCTGGAAAAGAAAGATTAATTGCAGGTAAACAACAAAAATTAACATTGTTTTACTTATTAAACCAAATACATTAACAAAAATGCATATTCTAACTGAGGAAAAAGTTTGGACACGCTACCACCTAATAGCTAGTGTTACCCCCTTTGGCTAAAATAACTTCAATGAGATGCTATATGTCTATATGCTGCCATAGCAGTTTCATGGCGCATTAAGCCCCCAAACTATTTTTAACTTGTCCGTTTTACCCTGGAGACACCCGTTTACAGACACCGCGCAACCGCTTTTGTTTCAACCCAGCCATAAAAAGAAGGTACCATATTTTTCGGACTATAAGCCGCACTTTTTTTGATAGTTTGGCTGGGGGTGTGACTTATACTCTGGAGCGACTTATGTGTGAAATTATTAACACATTATTATATCATTTCACATGTTATTTTTTGTGTTTTGAAGTGACACTGATGGTTTGGTAAACTTGTTAACTATAGCACAAAAAAACATGCTATCTGAATAACTCTTAATAGCTATGTTACGTTAACATAACGGCCACATTCGCATTTCGTTGTCAATGCATCATGTAACATTATCATACTGTGCACTTATTCAGCATGTTGTTCTCTATTGTATTTTTTATTTTAAATTGCCTTTCAAGATAAAATCCAACACATAGAACAGATGTTATCAAGTACATTTCCCCCAAAAATGCGACTTATAGTCCGGTACGAGTTATATATGTTTTTTTCCCTCTTCGTTGATCATTTTATGGCTGGTGCAACTTATAGTCTGAAAAATACGGCAAATAATTATATCTATTATGTCTGATATTTCATTTTAAAAAAAAGACAAAATTATTCACTTGCATATTTTAAACTTTTAAACAAATTATAACACAATGAAAAAAAATAGTGTCTTTAAATAAGTCACCTACCTCATAACTATCGCTTAATTGTTTTTTATTTTTTAATTTTTTGTTACGGTCGCATTTTCCCCGACATTTTAGGTGCTAAGTTATCGATCCAAACAAAAAAAAAAAAAAACACGTTTAGAAGGGTAAATATTTGAAAAAGAAAATCTCAACCCCTCATTGATGTCTGCGATTTCTGCATCACGACCCTTGTTATATTACCGTGTTTCACCCATAAAATCCCCAAAAAGTCCAGCTGTGTCTATTCACAGCTGTGTCTTGACACTCGGCATCATACATGATGCCCAGAAGAGGTTTTGGATCAAAATAAGTACGCGATAATATCACGTTAAAATCATGGTGTTTTTAATTATGCTCTCTCCTCTAGTTAGGGTTTAATTTTTTTCTTTTTCTTTTAAATTCCCTCCAGTTCAAAATTTTTCTTCCACCAGAAAATGGAGATTTTAAGCTTTCAAACAATGTATCACACAGGTATATAGGACAATTTTTAAATTTGGCCTAATCGGGGCTCTCAGAGCAGAACTTCAAGTCACCTGAGTGTTTTCCGCCATATATATTAGTTGGCAACTAATTTATTAATCGATTTAATTGAGTTGTTGCAGCCTTACATTATGGCCACAGACATTCAACTAGCGCCTAAGTAAGTCGTACCCATTGACAGCCATGCAACAGGACGTGTCCCTGAAATGTCCCCAAATCAACAGGAAGTGACCTGATAGATCCGTTTCTACCACAACAAAGCCCCATTGTAATTTCTCCCGAGATTGAAGTTTCTAGTTATATGCGGTGCACTTTATGGCAAAACTTTAAATCTCATTGTACCCTGCATAATGACAATAAAGGCCTTTAGAATTGTACTATCAGGCTGACAACATTAAGGTTTATTTGTTGACATTTATGCTAGGGCTGTCAAAATTATCGCGTTAACAGGCGGTAATTAGTTTCTTCAATTAATCACGTTAAAATATTTGACGCAATTAACGCACATGCCCCGCTCAAACAGAATAAAATGACAGCACAGTGTCATGCACACTTGTAACTTGTGTTTTTTGTCTCCTTCTGCTAGCGCTTTGGTGCAACTGATTTTATGGGTTTAAGCACCGTGAGCATCGTGTAATTATTGATATCAACAATGGCGAGCTACTAGTTTATTTTTTGGTTGAAAATTTTACAAATTATATTAACATGAAAACATTAAGTGGGGTTTTAATTAGGGCTGTCAAACGATTAAAATTTATAATGGAGTTAATTACAGCTTAAAAATTAATTAATCGTAATTAATCGCAATTCAAACCTTTTATAAAATATGCCATATTTTTCTGTAAATTATTGTTGGAATGAAAAGATCACATTAAGTCACAAGACGGATATATACATTCAACATACGGTACATAAGTGCCGTATTTGTTTATTATAACAATAAATCAACAAGATGGCATTAACATTATTAATATTCTCTTAAAGCGATCCATGGATAGAAAAACTTGTAGTTCTTAAAGATAAATGTTAGTACAAGTTATAGAAATTTTATATTAAAACCCCTCTTAATGTTTTCGTTTTACTATAATTTGGAAAATTTTCAATCAAAAAATAAACTAGTAGCTCGCCATTGTTGATGTCATTACACCATGCTCACTCCCCAAACCCATAAAATCATTTGGACCCAAGCGCCAGCAGAGGACGCCAAACAACAAAAAACAAGTAACAAGTGGACATTACACTGCTGTCATTTAAATCTGAGCAGGGGATGTGCGTTAATTGCGTCAAATATTTCAACGTGATTAATTTAAAAAATTAATTACCGCCCGTTAACGCGATAATTTTGATAGCCCTGGTTTTAATATAAAATTTCTATAACCTGTTCTAATATTTATATTTTAAGAAGTCTTTCTATCCATGGATCACTTTAACAGAAAGTTAATGCCATTATCTTGATTTATTGTTATAATTAACAAATACAGTACTTATTTACAGTATGTTGAATGTATATATCCCTCTTGTGTCTTATCTTTCCATTCCAACAATAATTTACAGAAAAATACGGCATATTTTATAGATGGTTTCAATTGCGATTAATAACGATTAAATTAATTTTTAAGCTGTGATTAACTGGATTAAAAATTTAATCGTTTGACAGCCCTAATTCATACATTTAACTTTTTTTTTCCTTCTTTTTTTTTATTTTGTTTAAATCCAAGCTGGTAAGTTGCATTATCAACAATGTGGTTGTCATTTTTAATTAGATTTTTGTGCATAATATTTGTCCTAAATTCTAGATTGTATATAGAGATATAGATTATTATTTTTGTTTGTATGAATTTATCAGTCTGAATTACACTTCGAATATTAAACAAGCTATAGTGAGTTGTATTATCAACAATGTGGTTGTCATTATTACCTAACCAAAACAATTTGGGGGCTTAATATTCGTCCTCAATCATAGATCAAATTTACACAAACTATAGAAAAACATTCCATCAATCAAGTTTGTGAATTTATCAGTCTTACTTACACTTTCAATAGTTGTGAGCATTTGTGCATTTTCGTGTAGTTGTTCATAATACAGTACAAACTGTTGTATAATTAATTTTTTTAAAAATAGCATAATATTTGTCTTCAATTATAGATTAAATTTAGACAATCTAGAAAAATCTCCCGTCAGTCACAACTTTTTTTGTGTTAAGCTTTCAAAAAAAGAATTGTATTTTCATGTACAGTTCAAAATACAAGCTTGTGAGTTGCATTATCAACTATGTCGTTATTAAAAAAACATCCCATCAGTTATTATTATTATTATTATTATTTTTTTTTTTTTTTTTTTATCAATTTATCAGTCTTATTTACATTTTCAAAATTAGCAAGCATTTTTATGTAGTTGTTGTTTCTACTACAAGCTAGTGAATTGCATTATCAACAATGTGGTTGTCATTATTACCTAACCAAAACAATCTTGGTGCGAAATATTTGTCTTCAATTATAGCTCAAATTTACACAAACTAGAAAAACATTCCATCAAGTTTGTGAATTTATCAGTCTTACACATTCAATAGTTGTGCTCAATTGTGCATTAGTAATTGTGTAGTTGTTGCTTAAAAAATAAAAATTCTCTTATAGATAAAATTTAGACAATCTAGAAAAATCTGCCACTTTTTTTGTGCGTTAAGCTTTCAAAAAAATAATTGTGTTTTAATGTACAGCAATTGTTGTTTAAAATATAATATAGTGAATTGCATTATCAACAATGAGGTTGTTATAAAAAAATATTCCATCTGTCAACTTTTTTTTTTAAAATATCAAGTTATCACTCTTATACAAATGCTGACTAATGTTGAAAATGTGAATATTTTTATATAGTTGTTTATAATACAAGCTAGTGAGTTGCATTATCAACAATGTGGTCGTCATTATTAATTCATCCAAATTTTGCAGGGGCATAATATTTGTCTTCAATTTTAGATCAAATCTAGACGAACTAGAAAAACATCCTGTCAGTCAACTTTATGAATATATCAGTCTGATTCACACTTTCAATATTAGTGTGCAATGCTATTTTCATGTAGTTGTCCTTTAAAATACAAGCTCGTGAGTTGCATTATCAAAAATGTGTTTGTCATTATCAATTCAAAAGATTTTTTGGGCATAATTGTCTTCAATTATAGTTCAAATCACTCACAACTTTATTTTTTAATGAATTTATACGTCTGATTCACACTTTCACTATGACTGCACAATTGTATTTTCATGTAGTTGTTACTCCCGCACAGCAGCGACAAGCACAACAATTATTAAAATGACTATTCAATCCTCGCCCGGCACAAAAACAAAACAAGCGGCGGCCGACGGCAGCGTTTTGAAAACCAGTCACTTTGTAAGTCAACAGGAACAATCTTACACCTAATACCATAGAAAATGGCACCCACACACAAACGCGCGTACTAAGAATGATTCATGAATTGACATCAGAGAAATTCAGAAGAACAAAGACGGGCCACTTAAAGACAGAGCCAGCCTGGAGGAAGGACGCCGACGTGATCGGCTTTCAAAAGTAGAAAAAGGAAGCGCATGCAGAGGTTTAAATGACTTTTCCTTTTTCTCGACGTTGAGAGAGAAACAACTGAAAAGGCGCTGCAGTTACTACAATATGATTTTTTTTTTGTAAGCCAGGTGAATCATATTTAAGAAGCTGAAAAAGTTATTTTAAAAAATCATAATTTGCTGGCATTGACGGTGACAGACGTCCAATCCATGTGAACTGGGAGGGCTACCAGGATACAACATTTGACTGTAAAAGTATCAATACTCATTTACGTACTTGTTTTCGGTCACAAGAAATTTGTTGTCATGTAAATTTGATTTTGCGTACTCTTGATTTGGTGTGCGACAATATATACAGTAGTCCCTGACAAAAGTCTTGTCGCCTGTCCATTTTGTAGAAACAATTGCTAATAACTAGGGCTGTCAAACGATTAAAATTTTTAATCGAGTTAATTACAACTTAAAAATTAATTAATCATAATTAAAGATGGATCGGGTCCGATCACGTCATTTTCAAAGTATCGGAATCGGCAAAAAAATATCGGACATGCCTTTTTTTAATATATTTATATTTTTTAATTAAAGCGTTTTCTATTTGTATTTAACGTTACAGACAAAATGTGTTACGCTCATCCAGAGTCTTTAGTTTTGGCTTAAAGTAGGGCTGTCAAATTTATCGAGTAAACGGCAGTATTTTTTTTTTTATTATTAATCACGTTAGTACCTTTAATGCAAATTACGCATGCACTGCACGACCCACTCACGCATTGTCGCGTTCAATCTATAATGGCGCCGTTTTACCTGTATATAGAGCTAACAGGCAGTGTAAAATGAGTAGAGACAATTTTGGCAGTTCTTTGTCTTTTTATAATTGGCTAAAGCCTTAAAATCCCTCTATCCACAATTAGAAATATCGTGGGAAACAATGTGGGGAAGTAAGGTAGTAGTTGATCTTTTTCTTAACACCCTATATTATTTCCCAACGCAGAGAAGATATATCAATTGGTGCCCCTACGCACAGTCATGGTTGCACTTCCCATCATGCATTTGGCCAGAACAGTTAAATGGCTACAGTATCATTCACTGAAAGCTCAACAAATACATAGATGGCAATATTCAGTCACAATATATACAAAGTCACATTTATCCTTTAAGAATTACAAGTCTTTCTATCCGTGGATCCCTCTCACAGAAAGAATGTTAATAATGTAAATGCCATCTTGAGGATTTATTGTCATAATAAACAAATACAGTACTTATGTACTGTATGTTGAATATATATATTTGTCAGAGTTTTATTCATTTTTTTCTTAATGCGTTGCCAAAATGTATATGATCGGGAAAAATTATCGGGAATGATTGGAATTGAATCGGGAGCAAAAAAAAAAGCAATCGGATCGGCAAATATCGGGATCGGCAGATACTCAAACTAAAACGATCGGGATCGGATCGGGAGCAAAAAAACATGATCGGAACAACCCTAATCGTAATTAATCGCAATTCAAACCATCTATAAAATATGCCATATTTTTCTGTAAATTATTGTTGGAATGGAAAGATAAGACACAAGATGGATATATACATTCAACATACGGTACATAACTACTGTATTTGTTTATTATAACAAATCAACTAGGGCTGCAGTTATCGATTATTTTAGTATTCAATTAATCGATGAAGTAGTTAGTTCGAATAATCGAGTAATCGGATAAGGCACATGAAAAATGAAAATACCTGAGCTGAGCCTCAAACAATATTAAAAAAAAAAAAAAAGATCTATGTACAACAAAAGCATAAATGGCTAACTTGCACAGCAAAAGTCTGCTAGCTTAAATTCTATAAAACGTTTTTTTGTTTTGTTTTTTAACATTGCTCTTAACAAATGGTTCAGAAACATTCCCACAAAAAAATGGCGAAATATACCTATAAACTAAATTATGAATGCATTGAAAAAAACATTAGCTCAAACAAAAACTCTGCTTATGTTGGTCTTAACATAGAGCAGCTGGATTCATCCATGTGAAATGAGGCAGACTAGAGGGCAGTGTATCCACCCAAATCAATAAACCTAAATGCAAACATTTTCAAAAATAAACCATTACAACGCCACTTTAATTAAACGAATACTCGAAGCAGCAAAATTTTATTCGAATATTTTTTTCTAATCGAATACTCGAGTTAATCGAATAATCGTTGCAGCACTAAAATCAACAAGATGGCATTAACATTATTAACATTTTGTCAAAGCGATCCATGGATAGAAAGACTTGTAGTTCTTAAAAGATCAATGTTAGTACAAGTTATGGAAATGTATTAAATCCCATCTTAATGTTTTCATTTTAATAAAATTTGTAAAATTTTCACTCAAAAAATAAACTAGTACCCCACCATTGTTGATGTAAATAATTACACAATGCTCATGGGTGCTGAAGCCCATAAAATCAGTCGCACCCAAGCGCCAGCAGCAGGCGACAAAACTCCCAAAAACACAAGTAACAAGTGGACATTTGCACTGTGCTGTCATTTTAATCTGTTTGATCGGCGCATGTGCGTTAATTGCGTCAAATATCTTAACGTGACTAATTTAAAAAATTAATTACCGCCCGTTAACGCGATAATATTGACAGCCCTACTTACCTGACTTTTAATGATTCAATTGGTGTTAGAAATGGCTCATATGAAAGCTAAGACCCTCCCAAATGATGTTGAATGTACAAAAATATATTCGTTTCACTGAAAAAAGATTGATCATTTAATGAAGACAAAGGTCAAATTTTGGCAAGACAAAAGTTGTCGCCTACAGAGTAGTGTGAAAATTGAACAAAAAATGTACTTCAAATACAAAAATATGTCACATAACATAAGCGAATTAAGTAGTGGTGCTGTGAGATCCAAATGTAACATTTTGTATGACTTCCATGGGCTTCGGCAAGGATTCATACAATTTATTTATGAAGTCATCAGGAAAGAATCAAAGAAAGCAGTCTTGCATGCCTCCCAGAGCCAACAACATTCTTAGGTTTCGTCTTCCATGCTTCCTCTTTCATCCTACCCCAGACATGCTCAATGATGTTCAAGATTCGTTGATATTTCAGACTATTTATGTTGCCTTCCACCCTGCAGATCTCTCGCACACCCCCATACTGGATGTAACCCCAGACCATGATTTTGCCACCACCAAACTTCATTGTTTTGTGGCAAAAGGTGGATTTTTCAGATGAATCCTCCATTGAATTACACCACAGTCGTCGCAAATATTGCAGGAGACCTACTGGAGCCCGCATGGATCCGAGGTTCACTCAGAAAACAGTGAAGTTTGGTGGTGGCAAATCATGGTCTGGGGGTGTGCGAGAGATCTGCAGGGTGGAAGGCAAAATAAATAGCCTGAAATATCAACGAATCTTGAACATCATTGAGCATGTCTGTGGTAGAATGAAAGAGGAAGCATGGAAGACGAAACCCAAGAATGTTGATGAACTCTGGGAGGCATGCAAAGCTGCTTTCTTTGATGTTCCTGATGACTTCATCAATAAATTGTATCAATCCTTGCCGAACCGCATGGATGCAGTCCTTAAAGCCCATGGAAGTCATACAGAATATTAAATTTGGATCTCACAGCACCACTACTTAATTCGCTTAAGTTATGTAACATATTTTTGTATTTGAAGTACAGTTTATGTTCAATTTTCACACTACTTTCTGTCGGCGACTTGCCAAAATTTGACCTTTATGTCTTCATTAAATGAGCCATCTTTTTGCAGTGAAACAAATATATTTTTGTACATTCAACATCATTTGGGAGGGTGTTAGCTTTCATATGAGCCATTTCTGAAACTAATTGAATCATTAAAAGTCCGGTTATTAGCAAATGTTTCTTCAAAATGGATAAGCGACAAAACTTTTGTCAGGGACTGTACTTATTATAGAAAAAATAATCTAACATAACTTTTTACTATTAACTGATTGGCTGCCATTGATGGTAATAGACACTGAATCTATTTGAACTAAATTTTAAAGGATACTGTCTCACAATGAATGTTTGCAATATGTGATTCAATTAATGAGGTCAAAGGTCAGAAAAGGAATTTGGATATTATATATAGATGTAATATATATTCACATTATATACGGTATGTGCATGTGTATATTTTTATATACAGTAAAGTATTTTAGAAAACAATATTTTACAAATATGTAAAGTTTTTACAATTAACGGATTGGCTGCCATTCCATTTGAACTGAATGTTAAAAGATAGCGTCTCACAATGTCTACCGTTTATTACCTAAAAATGTTGCATTTAGAATTGTACATTAAATTTCAAATACTTAAGGATAAAAAGAAAAGATTTTCTTGTAGACTCACGTCGATACCTTAAAAATGTTTCACAGGCATGAAATACTTTTTGTTTTTTAAGAGACGTCCAATCTGCTACCACTCCTCCCAGTTCAAATGAATTAGACAAACTCATTAAGCGGAAGGATAGCACTGAAAGCATTACAATGACCATCATTCATCTTATCGTATTCATTCTGATATACAGTGGGGCAAATAAGTATTTAGTCAAGCACCAATTGTGCAAGTTCTCCTACTTTAAAAGACTAGAGAGGCCTGTAATTGTCAACATGGGTAAACTTCAACTATGAGAGACAGAATGTGGGGGAAAAAAAACAAAATAACATTGTTTGATTTTTAAAGATTTCCAAATTAGAGTGGAAAATAAGTATTTGGTCACCTACAAACAAGCAATATTTCTGGCTGTCAAATAGGTCTAACTTCTTCTAACGAGGCTCCACTCGTTACTTGTATTAATGGCACCTGTTTTAACTCATTATCGGTATAAAAGACACCTGTCCACAATCTCAGTCAGTCACACTCCAAACTCCACTATGGCCAAGACCAAAGAGCTGTCGAAGGACACCAGAGACAAAATTGTAGACCTGCACCAGGCTGGGAAGACTGAATCTGCAATAGGTAAAACGCTTGGTGTAAAGAAATCAACTGTGGGAGCAATTATTAGAAAATGGAAGATATACAAGACCACTGATAATCTCCCTCGATCTGGGGCTCCATGCAAGATCTCACCCAGTGGCGTCAAAATGATAACAAGAACGGTGAGCAAAACTCCCACAACCACACGGGGGGGACCTAGTGAATGACCCACACAGAGCTGGGACCACAGTAACAAAGGCTCAAATCCTGCACTGCCAGACGTGTCCCCCTGCTGAAGCCAGTACACATCCAGGCCCATCTGCAGTTCGCTAGAGAGCGTTTGGATGATCCAGAAGAGGACTGGGAGAATGTGTTATGGTCAGATGAAACCAAAATAGAACTTTTTTTGGTAGAAACACAGGTTCTCATGTTTGGAGGAGAAAGAATACTGAATTGCATCCGAAGAACACCATACCCACTGTGAAGCATGGGGGTGGAAACATCATGCTTTGGGGCTGTTTTTCTGCAAAGGGACCAGGACGACTGATCCATGTAAAGGAAAGAATGAATGGGTCCATGTATCGAGAGATTTTGAGTGAAAATCTCCTTCCATCAGCAAGGGCATTGAAGATGAGATGTGGCTGGGTCTTTCAGCATGATAATGATCCCAAAAACACAGCCAGAGCAACAAAGGGGTGGCTTCGTAAGAAGCATTTCAAGGTCCTGGAGTGGCCAAGCCAGATCTCAACCCCATAGAAAATCTGTGGAGGGAGTTAAAAGTTTGTGTTGCCCAACGACAGCCCCAAAACATCACTGCTCTAGAGGAGATCTGCATGGAGGAATGGGCCAAAATACCAGCAACAGTGTAGGGAAAAGCTAGTGAAGAGTTACAGAAAACGTTTGGCTTCCGTTAATACCAACAAAGGGTTCATTATAACAAAGAATTGAGATGAACTTTTGGTATGGACCAAATACTTACTTTCCACCATGATTTGCAAATAAATTCTATAAAAATCAAACAATGTGATTTTCTGTTTTTTTCCCCACATTCTGTCTCTCATGGTTGAGGTTTACCCATGTTGACAATTCGAGGTGTCTCTAATATTTTCAAGTGGGAGAACTTACACAATTAGTGGTTGACTAAATACTTATTTGCCCCACTGTACATTTTCCATAATTCATTATTTAAGAAACGAAAATTGAAAATTTATCTCATCTGCATTAACACAGCTTATTAAATACATTTTAAACATATATACCTCATAGCCTGAAAAACATTCAATCTCACAACTGTCAATCATTTTTCTTATTTCACCATCGGCAGAAGAATTAAAATGTCTTTTTCCTTGACAATATTTCATAATTTTCCTCTTTGCTGAGCCGTATGCATGCGTTGACACGTTGGTGTGCGCGCATGTGTGTGTGCGGTTTGGCCCATCAGCGCAATGGCGTTGAGTCACCAAACAACAGCTTTCATTACTTTCGGATGGGAGCAGACGACAAAGAGCGAAAAAGAACTGTTACTACCAGGAAGAGAAAGTTGACTACTGTACCTTCAAGTGGAACAAATTGTGACAAATCCGTAAAAAAAAAAAAAAAAAAAAATTCGATACTACATAAATTACAACTCTCGAAATGAATTTATCACAACTAGATCTCCAGTCTGTTTGAAGTGGAACAGATGGCAGCAAATAAGCATTTCATACGCTGCCATCCCTTCAACGCAAGGGCGTAGGTTTTGCATAGGGACGGTAGGGACATAGCACTAGCAACTTTTCAGGATGCTTAAATTGTCCCCACCAACTTTTAAGGCAACCTTATTTGCATTACATAATGACTTCAGTTATATTGGTAATTTAGATTGTCTTCCCATATGTTGTAAAGATATAACAGACCCTACTTTTATTAAGTGAATAACTTTCATTATGTTCAGACTTACATGTACCCTTTTTCACTGCTGAGCCAGTCAATTTTTTTCCCCTGAAATGCAGCCCCAGCCCCATGCCGCCTCCTCCACCCCCTTCGAAGAGGAGGCATATTAGAAGACTTTTTTTACGACCAGCTGCAGCCACTGTATTTATTGTAAAAAGACATCACTGTTGTGGAGGTGGGGAAGACACTACTAATTTTGCTACTGAAAGTCCGACCTGTATCAGCGTGAGCATAACATTAAACTGTGTGAATTTGCTAACCTGCAAAACTTGAGTAGGAAGCTGCTTAGACTGCACGTATTTTTTTTGTTTGTTTGTTTTGTTTTCATTTAACCAAGACTCGAGACTGTTTCACGTCCACATCTATAAAGAATTCAGGGATTTAGGCATTTAGTCACAAGAATTTTCACCTGGAAAAGCTCTGTTTACGTATGGCGGCCGCTACATTGACTAACAGACTAGCAACGTACTTCGACATATTTACGTAAAATAAATGCTAACTGCACTTTTTTGTTGTTGTTGCTTTTAACCAAGAATCGAGACTGTTTCACGTTCACATCTGTAAAGAATTCAGGGATTTAAGCATTTATTCACAAGAATTTTCACCTGGAAAAGCTCTGTTTACGTATGGCGGCCGCTACATTGACTAACAGACTGGCAACATATTTCGACATATTTACGTAAAATAAATGCTAACTGCACTTTTTTTGTTGTTGTTGCTTTTAACCAAGAATCGAGACTGTTTCTCGTCCACATCTATAAAGAATTCAGGGATTTAAGCATTTATTCACAAGAATTTTCACCTGGAAAAGCTCTGTTTACGTATGGCGGCCGCTACATTGACTAACAGACTAGCAACGTACTTCGACATATTTACGTAAAATAAATGCTAACTGCACTTTTTTGTTGTTGTTGCTTTTAACCAAGAATCGAGACTGTTTTTCGTCCACATCTATAAAGAATTCAGGGATTTAAGCATTTATTCACAAGAATTTTCACCTGGAAAAGCTCTGTTTACGTATGGCGGCCGCTACATTGACTAACAGACTAGCAACGTACTTCGACATATTTACCTAAAATAAATGCTAACTGCACTTTTTGTTGTTGTTGTTGCTTTTAACCAAGAATCGAGACTGTTTCTCGTCCACATCTATAAAGAATTCAGGGATTTAAGCATTTATTCACAAGAATTTTCACCTGGAAAAGCTCTGTTTACGTATGGCGGCCGCTACATTGACTAACAGACTAGCAACGTACTTCGACATATTTACGTAAAATAAATGCTAACTGCACTTTTTTGTTGTTGTTGCTTTTAACCAAGAATCGAGACTTTTTCGTCCTTATCTATAAAGAATTCAGGGATTTAAGCATTTATTCACAAGAATTTTCAACATTTGTCTGTGATTCCACTCGGTCAGCTTAAATGGCCACGCCAAAAATGCAGGCCCCCTATTAATCGGCCACGTGCCCCGTGTCCCGTCAATATAATTATTAAGTCTATGGAAAATCCTTAGACATTCACTGCTCAATTTTTAGCCCATATCAACGTAGATTTAAAAATAAATAAATAAATAAAAAAAGGTAGAAAATACCTTTATCTAGATAATGACACCCATAAATTGCGGATTTTCAGGGCCCTATAGGAGGTCTTTACAAAACGTCTTATGAGAAAAAGTACATTTCATCATAATTCAACCAATAATAAAAAATCTCGGAACCTAGCTATGCAACTTCCGACAGAACTAAAACACAAGTTTTAAGAACTAAACACCTGCAGCTCATTAAGGCAACTGGCGAGTATGTGAAGCCTCCGCATCCCCACACCAACTTCTTCCTGTTGCTTCCAGTGCGCGGTTTTAACCGGAAACTGTTTCCTGTTTGCGAACATAAGTGGCAGTCGCACAACCGCACCGATGTTCCTGAAACCCAAACAAAATCTACAGAATATTCCAGCCTCTGAGGATGGCTTCAACTGATGCCAACGTACAGAATAAGAGTTGGGAACCTCTGGTTACCTCACGATACGATAACACTTGATATACAACGCGAACAATGATCTCCTGATATGGCGATACATGGGTCAGGAAATCATTCAAGGATATTCTACAAAACCACAAATAAACTGCTGTGAATTGGAATGAGTTTATCACTAATAGACGTCCAATCCGTTTGAAGTGGGAGGGTGCCAGCGAATGAACGAATTCGCTGTCATCTCTCCCACTTCAAATGGATTGGGCTTTAATGGCGGTCAATGGCAACCAATGAGTTTAATTTTGGGTCATTTCAGGTCATTTGCTGTTGATTTTCAGTCACTTCCTGTTGATTTTAGGGAATTTATGGGTCACCTCCTGTTGATTTTGGGTGACTGAACAGAAAGTAAACCAAAATCAACAGCAGCAGTGGCAGACTTGGCAATTATGGGGCCTAAGGCGAACATATCCAGGGGCCCTCTTCATGGGTCAGGGGTTAAAAAGGTGAGAAGGGTGCGAAGGAAATATGTTCCGGTACACTAGGGCTGTCCTAAACGACAAATTTTCTCCCGATTAGTCGGCCGACTAGTTTTACGATTAGTCGACTAATCTAATAATTTTCTTTTTTTTTTACCAATTTAGCAATGAAGTTTTTGTTGACGCTTATTAATTCACAAAACCATTTTGGAACCTTAATTTCTTTATTAAAGTAAACATAATCATGTAAATAACAATAATTAATCACAAATAAACAATGAGGTTAAATGCTGATAGCATTTACTAGTGAAAAAGAATGGTAAGTAAACAGATTCAGAACACTGACTTTGCCTTTCCAACATTATTCAAAACAATTCTTGAAAAAAAAAAAAATTCTAGCATTATTATTATAGTATACTACTAGGGATGGGAATCGAAATCCGATTCCAATTCGGAACCAATTCCGAGTGTTTCGAGGCCTCGACATCACAATGAAAAAGCCTTAACGATCCCTTTAACGATTCCTAAAGACGCGTATTGCGTCGTGACGTGTCTTGTTGTCCAGACGCATCAAACTAGCATGGCGCCAAGAACCACTCGCTCCAAAGTTTGACTACACTTCACCGGGAAAGAGTGTGAAAATGAAAGGTTACGACGGGTAAGCACGAGCATTGCAGCCATAAACATAACAATGACAGCACGTAGGTTCAAACGCTCGAAAGTGTGTCTTCACTTCACGAGGAAAAATGACAACAAAGCGACTTGCAGTCATTGCAAGGTGGAGATAACTGCATCGGGAGGGAATACGACTGCGCTGTCCTCACAGAGAGGCTAAGGCTCAGTCCTGGCTATACAGCAAGCTAAGCTCCCAAATGACGATGCAGAAGACGTTGGTATAATTTGCTGACTTTATTCAACCATCACTTGAAGAGTGAAACTAAGAATAGAAATGAAACAAATTAATTTCGTCCCCAATAACAAACAGGTTTGCATCAACGTAAATCAGCGATGATCAGCTGTTAATAACAGTAATAACAAATGGTTAGCATTCGTTCGCTAGCATTAGCACATCGTTCAAACCACTACACAACTGGATTTAAGTGTCCGATCGCGAGTGGAAACACAACAACAACAACAACAACACAAAAGATGATACATACAGGCGTTGCCTCTGTAGATATTAACATTAACAAAGAATGTAGGCTCGTAGAAGTGTTTCCCTCTCTCACTAACTTGCTCACTCGCTTGGATGCGGCATTTCTTCTTCGGGTGTAAGCGCGCTCTTCTTCACGTGAGCGCGTTCTTCTTCGCGTCAGGAAGCGCAAGGGCGCCCCCACTTGAGCGTGTAAGCGCCACAAAAACTAAAAGGCACGCATTTCAATGTAATGGTAAATAATACACGTTAACAAACTGCGGCCCGCGGCCCAAATACGGCCCACCTCCACATTTGGTCCGGCCATTTTTTTTTTTTCCCTCAATCGTGTTAATTATTTCCTGGCCTTTTCTTTGAAGAATTCAGAGAGGGTTATTTGGTTATTATCTATTTAATTAATAGTGTTTTTATTATTAATTATGATTATTATTATTATTATATTATATTATTATTTTTATTTTATTTACTTTCATTCCGTGAAGAATCCAGAAAGGGTTATTTGATTGTGGCTTTCTGAAAAACAATTTTTTACATTTATGCACTTCTGCATTCGTTACACTTTTTCTGTTACAAACTGACCCTGGCCCCTCATCAGAGAAGGGAAAAGTTATGTGGCCCTCACAGGAAAAAGTCTGCTTTAACACATATTGCCAAAGGCAGAACAACAACCTATCTGCCAATATATACCAATGTTTTTTATTTCTATTAGATAAATGTTTCAGTAAAATGTTACACATTCTTGTGTATTTGCCACTTATTGCCACAGTTAACAATGAGGCTTTGGGCCTCTTTTGATCTCGTTGTGAGTTTGTAAGGTTATGACTTCTGATTAAACAAACTCGATGCCAATCAAAACGTTTGTTCTTCTTTTTCCCAAAATTAGAATCGATAAGAGAATCGATAAAGAATCGAATCGTTAAGCAATATCGATAATGGAATCGGAATCGTAAAAATCCTATCAATTCCCATCCCTATATACTACTATATATAATAGTAGTATAATAATTATAAATATTTATTGCCAATCATATTTGTCATAAAGAGTGTCATTTGAAAGCTATTCTTAGTGTAGAATCTGTATTCTGTAGTATTTACTCTACATATTATAATATTAATTCTGAAGTATGTAGGATTAACTCCAGAAATCGTTATTTATATGATGAACATTTTATTTTGAAATGTTCACCGGAGGTACGTTCGCTAAACCGCCAACCGAAAGCTTTACACTCCGTAAAAAAACATTCTTCGTCATTGCTTGTGGTTTCACTAATAGATTTTTTTTTTTTTTCTTTAGCAAATGCTGTTAACCAGCTGTTGAGTGTTATTGTATGACTGATTGGAACTGTACTGCATTGTTTCGCCACAGGGTGTGCTGTCGTGTATTTTATGTTCGGTGTAAAGAAGAAGACGTTAACAGCGGCATTAGCTGCCTGCTCTCAACTTCTCACTCACTGCACTTTGGCTCTCATGGAGAGCATGTTCGCTCATGTATTCGAAATAAACGATAGCCGACGTGCAAAGTAGCAAGTGAGCTGTAAAAAAAAGTGTCGTGAAAAACGCGGGAGAGCTAAGTGAAGCTAACGAACAGCTAAGCGGAGCTATGCGATGCTAAATGAAGCTAAGCAACTGATACTCAGTCCGTCGCCGTGGAACAGTCCATTGTAGTGCGTGTGTGTGTGGGGGAGAGATAATATAAATGTAGCATTCAAATGGCTTTCTTGTTTGTTTTGTTATTTGTTTGGTATGCTGGTATAATTATATATGACGAATAGTTGGGTGTGCTGCTGGCTCCGGTGGCCCAACCTCTTGCTTGTTGGGGCAAGGGCAGCTGGTTTGGGGCCCCCGACTGGTTGGGGGCCTCAGGAGATCACCTACTTTGCCTAAATAGTAGATCCGCCTATGTCAACAGGAGGCGACCCAAGAATGTCCCTACAGTGGTATGAAAAAGTATTTTGGAATTTCTGATATTTCAGTATAAAATCACCATCAAATGTAATCTGATCTTTGTCAAAATCACACAGATGAAAAATCAGTGCTTTAACTAAAACCACCTAAACATTCATTGGTTTTTATATTTTAATGAGGATCGTATGCAAACAAAGGACAGAAGGGGGACAAATAAGTAAGTGAACCATCACATTCAATATTTTGTGCCCCCCTCCTTTGGCAGCAATAACTTCAACCAGACCCTTCCTGCAGTTGCAGATCAGTCTGGCACATCGATCAGGACTAATCTTGGCCAATTCTTCTCTACAAAACTGCTGTAGTTCAGTCAAACTCCTGGGATGAATCGGTGTCTTTAGGTCATGCCACAGTATCTCAATGGGGTTCAAATCTAAACTTAGACTTGGTTACTCCAGAACTTGTATTTTGTTCTTCTGAAACCGTTCTGAAGTTGATTTACTTCTGTGTTTTGGATCATTGTCTTGTTGCAGCATCCATCCTCTTTTTAGCTATAACTGTCTGATCGACGGCCTCAGGTTTTCCTGCAAACCTTGAATTCATTCTTCCACTAATGATTGCAAACTGTCCAGGCCCTGAGGCAGCAAAACAGACCCAAATCATGATGCCCCCTCCACCATGCTTCACGGTGGGGATGAGGTGTTGATGTTGATGAGCTGTTCCATTATTCCTCCACACATGACGTTGTGTGCTACTCCCAAAAAATTCAATTTTGGTTTCATCAGTCCACAAAACATTTTGCCAAAACGTCTGTGGAGTGTCCAAGTGCCTTTTTGCGAGCATTAAACGGGCAACAATGTTTTTTTAAGACAGCGGTGGCTTCCTACGTGGAGTCCTCCCATGAACACCATTCTTGGCCATAGTTTTACATATTGATGTGTGCACAGATATTGGACTGTGCCAGTGATTTCTGTAAGTCTTTAGCAGCCACTCAAGGGTTCTTTTTACCTCTCCGAGTATTCTGCGCTGAACTCGCGGCATCGTCTTTGGTGGACGGCCACTCCTTGGGAGAGAAGCAACAGTGCCAAACTCTTTGCATGTGTAGACAACTTCTCTGACTGTCGATTGATGAACATCCAGACTTTTACAGGTGGTTTTGTATCCTTTCCCAGCTTTCTACAAATCAAGAATCATTGATCGCAGGTCTTCAGACAGCTCTTTTGACAGAGCCACGATGAACGTCAGACAATGCTTATCATCAAGACAATTCTTACTAAGTGTGTGTTTTATAGTAGACAGGGCAGCTTTAATCCACTCATCAGTAATTAGGCACACACCTGACTTAAAATGGTTGATAAAAATGGGTTTCAATTGCTCTTCAAGTCTCCTTAGGCCAGGGGTGTCCAAACTATTCCACATAAGGCCGCAGTGGGTGCTGGATTTCATTCCAACAAAACAAGATGAGGGCTTTTCACCAATCTGGTGTTTTACAACTGTAATCAGTTGATTGCAGTCAGGTGCTGCTTGTTTTAGCAGAAACTTCATTGGTTGAACTGTCCGTGCTCGATTGGTAGGAACAAAAACCCGGAGCCACGGCGGCCCTTGAGGACCAGTTTGGACACCCTTGCCTGAGGCAGAGGGTTCACCTACTTATTTTTCCCCCCTTCTGTCATTGTTTGCATGCTATCCTTATTAAAATATTGGAAAACTATACGTTTGGGTGGTTTTAGTTAAAGCAGTTTTTTCATCTGTGTCATTTTGACGATAATCAAATCACATTTGATAGTGATTTTGGGCAGAAATGAGAAAAATTCTGAAAGGTTCAGATACTTTTTCATACCACTGTAAATGACTAGGACGTGGCTAAAACTCAACAGGATGTGACCTGTGGCGTTCGATCATTCGCCGACATCCATCCGACTTCAAAAGGATTGGACTTCTATGGCTGTCAGTGACAGCCGAAGCTGGGCATCTAGTTGCTATCAGCTAAAAACAGGCAGCAAATTCATTCATTCGCCCTTCCAGCACTGCCAATGGGTTAAAAACCCTTAAATAAAATAAAATTAGCCCTAATTTACCTGCCTTTGATGAAAATTGGAAATTTTTGCTAGCAACCTCGTAGATCCTTTACTAAACATTGTCACCTTTTTAAAGGCCTGCTCTAACGGTGCCACTTCAAACCCTTTTAGTAAGCTGACAACCCTGTTAATCACCAACAGGCAACTTAGGACAAGTCCACCAGATGTGAGGGATGGGCGGTGGGCGAAAAGGCGATTTTTGGTTTGTGATTCACGACTTTGGTTTTGGCGGTGGATGACTAGCGGGATGTCCCGATGGAGCAGCTGCACACTCGCAAACTCGGCCAAGAGCTTAGGGGATTGTGTTTTTGTTGGCTCGAGGCGGATGCAACACATTGAAGCAGATAGAAATCCAATCTGTTTTAACTTGGTGATTATTCGCTCAGGCATACCTGAAAACAATATACACTGTGTTCACATTTTTACCATGAGCTGATGGCTAAATTTAATCATAGGGTTTGGAGGTGGTCAGCGCCCCGGTGCTTCTCTCGCCCTGGCGAGCGGGGCTGCGCCTGTGGGAAGCTGCCTCTTAACTCACGCACTCTTCCCTTGGCACTATAAATCTTTCACTTCTGGCACATACACACTCATTCATGTTTTCCGGGAGAGACTGAACCGGGCCGTACGGTCCCGGGCCGGCTCCCCCTTATTAAATCCAGCATATGCATTAATGTGGGGCGGCAGGGGCCGTTTTGCAACGTGACATCGAGGAGGCAGGGCAGCTGGAACCGGTTGGGTGGTGGGATGACGTGACAGTTGCATCCACGTCATTCCTGCACCTCTTTTAATGCATCACATAAATTATACTCCACAGGGGGGCTTTGGCGAGGGGCGGTGGGACGCGCAACTGGGAAGAACTTCCATGCGGCAGTCCCACTGCCCTCTGCCGGGCTCCCTTATTTTAAGGCATACACTGCACTAGTCTCCCCACACAAACCCTATCACGGTGCTGGGTAATGGCTGCTAGTCGGGCACCTGGCAGCCACAGTAATAGGGTGGTAGGTGGGTCCCACCCTTTTTCTCTATAGCGTGGCTCCCGGGGCGTGGCCCCCTCTTCGCCTGGCTTCCGGTTGCTGGGGTCGTCCCACATTTTTTCTCTATAGTGTGGCTCCAGGGGCGTGGCCCCCTCTTCGCCTGGCTTCCGGTTGCGGGGGTCGGGGGCTCCGGTCTCGCGGCGGCTTCTCGGAGTGCTCCTGCTTCCGCCTTCCCCCTCTTTTCAGCCCGGGCATCCTCCTTGGGGTCCAGCACTGGTCGGGGGTCGACGAGGTGTCGCCCAACCCGGGTGAGGACCCTGTCCTGCCCCAAGTCGTGGGGGTCCAGTGGTGCGCAGTGTTGGTTGGAGGATGGCAGCGGTGGCTGGTGGGCTGTCGGTGGTGGGGGAGGGCGTGGGGAGTGGTGGCGCATCCCCTCATCCCTTCCCTGGGTTAGGTTAATGGGGGCACAGATGGTCCGGGGGACCACCCTGGGTCCAAATGTGGATGATTGCGGCCCCCTTGCTGGAGGTACTGGAGGGGGGATGGGCTCAACCCCCCGACTGGCTGGGGCGGTCGCCTGCACAGCTTTTCCACTTGTCTGCAGGACTATCACACATCTGATGGGATTCACGCATGACTGGGTGTAATTACACACACTCAAGTAGAGAAACTATAGGTGCCAGGACTAGCCATCAGGCAGCATAGAATAGGATGTCAACATATCCACACCTAAAAGGGACTTACACAATACTAGGTTCCACACCTCACACTGCCAATTTGTGTGCGCTCTACTTCTCCTAATCACATCTCTGACTCTTCCCCCCTCCTTTTTTATCTATGTCATCAGGCCCACCACATGGTGTCAACCGGAGATACAATTGCTAACGATAGTGCTACTACAAGTGCTATCCCGCTACACAGCACTGAAACAGCACTCGTTAAAATAACATACGACCTCCTCATGGCAGCTGATTCTGGACTGCTCTCCATCCTCATCCTCCTAGACCTATCTGCAGCCTTTGATACCATTAGTCACACCACACTCCTCCACCAGCTTTCCACTGGCATCACCCGCACCCCGTTGAACTGGTTGTCAACCTACCTTTCTGCGCGCAGCCAATATATCCAACTAAAGTCATTTAAATCTACACCGTGCCCCGTTACCTCTGGTGTGCCTCTGGGCTCTGTCCTCGGGCCCCTACTCTTCATCATATACCTGCTTCCCCTTGATAATATTTTTCGTAGATTCAACATCTACTTTCACTGCTATGCCGACGACACCCAACTCTGCCTCACTTCTGAACCCTCCTCCTCTCTCGCACCCTCATCCCTGACTGACTGTATCACAGAAATAAAAATCTGGTTTACCCACAATTTCCTAAAACTCAACAGCAATAAAACTGAGGTGCACCTTGTTGGCTCCAAATTCACCAAAACATAACCTATCCCTTACCATTGACACCTCCACTGTTTCACCCTCCCCCCAAGTCAAGAGCCTAGGAGTCATCCTCCTCAACACACTTTCATTTCAATTGCACATCAATAACATTACCCGAATTGCCCACTTTCACCTATGCACCTTTAACTCGTTCACTCCCAGCCATTTTCACCAGAGCAAGGCCGTTCGCTCCCGGCCGTTTTACTGGATTTTGACTGATTGTGCAAGGCCCACAGAAAATTCTGTTCTATTGCTATATAAACATGGAACCCACCAAAAGAAAGATTAGACTCTCTTCTTTCAGCAGGAAAAAAAATAAGTTTATATCTTTTTCCATTCTTTAGAAATCAGCATTAGAAAATAGCTTAGTTTGAGCAATTTTCCAATTTCAGATGAAAAAACAGAAATTGAGCTTTTTGTAAAAGCATACATTTCAAACATTACTGACTTTAAAACAGCCATTTTTTTGCTTTTGTGACATCCCAAACATCTGAATAATGTTTTCCTTCTACAAAATAACAAACAACAAGACAAATGGAGCTTTTGATGGCAAAGTAACAATTTATTTACACATAACTAAACTATCGAACTGAGAGATGACGCTGTTGCGCGCGTTTCCAGCTGAGTCACGAGACACTAGAGAGTACGAGCGGCCGAACACGGCAAAGCGAACTCTACTCAACGAGCAACACAGACTCAACAACATCATCCGCTACACTGGTGATCCCGGTCGTTCTGCTCGGTCGTCCAATGCCTGGCATCCCGGACGTCGTCCCGATTGTTCTGCTTGGTCGTCCGCCGCCTGGCGTCCTGGACGTCCTCCTGTTCGTCCTGCTGGGACTTCCCATACCTGGCGTCCTGAACGTCCTCCTGGTCGTCCGTTCGGTCGTCTTCCACCGGCGCCCCGGCCGTGCGGCCCGACCGTTCGTTCCGTTAAATCCGGTTGCGCCTGGTGTCCTGTGTGGGTGGATTCTGGGAGGGACCTGTGTGGTGACCGCTGCCTCATGGCAGAGTTCACCTGGGGAGCTTTGGGGCATGTTGTGTTCCTGGGAGGGGGACTGGTTTTGCCGTGTGCGTTTCCGCCTGGGTCGTTCTCCACATTTTTCTCATGCTTCTTCCTTCTTCCGACTTCCGTTTCCTGACATATGACTTCTTACCAAATGCGCTACTGCCCTCCAGTGGCCAGTTTTATTGCTTTAAAATGAATTTTGACAATTGTGCTTTGGAGCGAAGTTGCATCAGAACCTAGAGATGTCTCTTGTGAAAAAAAAAACGTAAAGGATGTATAAATAAGTTTTTGGGACACTGAAACAATTAAAGAGCATACGACAGGAGGAAAAAAAAGTCTTAAACAGCATTATTATGTGAATTAGAATCATATTTTGAGACAATTCAACTATATACAACAATTTAGCAAAACACAGATGACGAGAAATTAGTCTTTTAATCTGCCGGTTAGCCACGCCTACCATTATAGGGCTCCAGCGTCCCCAACAGGTGGATGACATCAGCGGAGTCACGATTTCATCGATTTAGTATGCAGCCCATTGAGGGGGAATTATTCACAACAAGGAAAACGCGATGAAGAGAGCCGCAAAATGTCATTGTTTCAGTCTCTCTACTCCAATATTTTTACAGGATATTCTTTTTAATCCAAGTATTTTCCCACAATAGCTAAATAAATGGCTTGAGAAGGACCAGTCAGCCCGTCGAAGGGGAAGTATTCACAACGAGGAAAACGCGACGAAGAGAGCTGCAAAATGTCATTGTTTCTGTCGCTTTCCTTCAATATTTTTTACAGGATATTCTTTTTATCCAAGTGTTTTCCCCAATTGCTAAATAAATGGCATGGTCATGACAAATAACAGTCTTGTGCTAAATGGAATATGAAATCATAAAAATGCACTTATTCAGGACGACATGGCAAAATTACTCCATAAAGGTCAAAATTGTCGACTTCACCTTTACTGTCGCACCTCCCGAACAATATTTTATGACACCTAAATCGGACATATGTCATTTCCCTTCCCCAGCTTCGGAGAATGTAAACAAACCAAGAGGCGTGACAGCTAGCCGACATGCTAACCCGAACCGAGTGATGTTTCAAAGTCTTTGAAGCGGAAAATCACACATAACTAGCCCAGATTATTTGGCATGACGACTGGGTTGTAGATTGTCTTCGCGGACCGGCAAACCGCCCGGCAGAGAGCAATTTATAGCTCGTTCCCCGGAGGAGGGCGGCTGCAGTTGTTGTGCAGCTAACGTGCAGCTAATGTGCATGAGGAGAGCTTTTTACATGCCCATCAATGATCAAACGTAAGTAGTCCTTTATTTAAAGAAATTTTGTAGTGTTTACTTTGTAATCGCTGTATTCGTATTTGACGTAATACACAACAAGATGTTTACTCACTTCCTTGTAAGTCCAATAGTAGGGCTTGTTTTGGCCAATATCCGTGGTGAATGGGAACCTTTTGAAACTCCAAAAAGACACAAACGCCTCTCCCTCATAAAGCAAGATTTTTCTGCAGCCGTTTGGCTGGCGTGATGCGAAAAATAAACGTATTGATCCGCAAAATCAGCTGAATCCTTAGTCCTCATACACAACAGTACGGCTGTAGTGAAGAGGACGCCTTCAACCGTACACGTCACAGCACCCTCCTCTTCAATGCAAGGCCGAAGCCGGAAGTCACTCATTTTCATGGCGCGGGATTCAAAAAACTAAATAAATATAGCGATCGCTTCCACACACATCCAAGCGGTCCATATCATTCAGGAGCATAAAATACTGCGTGTATTATGAAAGAAACATGCTTTTTCGTGTCACATGCACTTTAAAAATAGAACTTATTTATACGTTTTTGGGAGCAAATGAGTTAAAATTGCCTTAAAAATTCTATACTTTAATTTTCTCAATTCCTTTTCTGTCCCCACATAACCCCTTCCTGTTCGCTGCTTTCTCCTAATAAACGAAACACAATGAATAATCATCACAATGGGATTATATCAGACTCCGATGTGATACATTAAAACTGTTCGGACTAATAGGACACTCAGATTCCCATTTTCCGTGTCAAGCAGCTAAACAGGACAGGTTTTAAAGTGATCCTCTAACTTAAATACATGTAGACTCTAATAAACCACAATTGTTCTCTTGTACTAAAATATGTTGTTAGAAACACATAAAATGTTAAATCAATGGCAATATTTGATAATATTTACTACATATTTTGACCGTTAGTTGGCGCCATGGTTTGCGGGCTCACAGTGATGACATCATTGGGATCTTACCAAATGTGTAGTGTGTTCAACAATTGCTTTTTGGTGCCTAAACTCGCGAAGTAAAATGCCACGATGTGCTGCTGTTGGATGCAATTTCCAGTCAAATGGAAACAAGGGGAGTGGAGTGAGTGGTCAAGGTGGAATTATTATTTTTAGTGAATAAATGTGCATAAGTGGAAGCTTCTCCCCCTTTTTGGTCCCTGTATGCACGTATCCTACCCACCACGCGTTACAACTGGCGCCCGAACATTTTTCCTGGATCCTCATTCAAGTAAGGGATCCGTCTATTTTCTGGATCCGAAGGTCCCACCGCGTCTGCAATATTGGTTTCGGATCTGTCCATTTTTTTTTATTCGTCTGTCCCACAGCGGCTTTTCGGATCAGTCTATTTTTGGAATCGACGGCCTGATCGTGGCTGCGACATTGCCATGGGATCGGTCTAATTCCTGGATCTTCGAGTGAGTAAAAACGCGGATTTGGATTAATATTGCTATCTTTTATGTTGACTATTCTTCGTGGGAGTTTTCCCCAAATCATACTAAATAATTAAAGCACTATGGCATGCTACAGTGACGACAGTGACTCTGACGTGGACCTCACAACAATGATGGAGTTCGTCAGGGAACGCGTGTTTGCCTACTGCTGAGCTCCCCAGAGAAGAGCGGTCAAGGTGGAAATATTTTTTTGTGAATAATTGTGCATAGTGGAAGCTTCTCCCCTTTTTGGTACTTTTATACACGTATCCTAGCTACCACATGTTACAATGTACAAGACATGGATTACACAAGGTGTGCTCTTTGGCCTGTACTGTATGTAAAGCACACGACAGCTCTGGATGCTAACAATCTACATAATTATATTGGTATAAGTTTGAAAACGCAATATGCTTGCCTTGAATATCTGCTAATAAAACCGGAGTTCCAAACAGCATACACTCTCGCATCACCAGTTTTGCCCAACTTTTATCTTATCAGGTATTTGCTGCACGCATTTTTCCCTGAAGCTCGTCTTGTGAACGACCGACAGTGCTGTCCTGCTCTTCACTTTTCAGATCTGGTTCAAATAGGAAGGGTAGAACTGACGACATGTTGGGAAAGCTAACGAGTGACACGCTGGAATTTCGGCAACGGGACCGGTGACGTCACGCACTGCGACGTAACAAGAATGGCGACCTATCATTTAAAATAATTTTACAAACTTTATTAAAACAAAAACATTAAGAAGGGTTTAATATCAAATTATTATAACTCATACTAACATTTATCTTTTAAGAATTACTTGTCTTAAAAATAGAGGATCCTTTAAGAAATAAAAAAGGCCTGCTGTAACAGTGTACTGTATCAGTAACTGTAGCAATAACAATGTTGAGAACCCTGTTAATCAGCAACAGGCGACTCTGGACAAGTACATATGTGAGGGATATGGGGCAGTGGGAAAAGGCGACTTTGGATGGTGATTTACGACTTTGCTTTTGGCGATGGATGACTCGCGGGATCTCCCGATGGAACAACCGCACACTCGCAAACTCCGCCAAGAATGTTGGCCTTGTGTTTTAGCTGGCTCGATGCGGATGCAACACAATGAAGGCCAATGACATTCAATCCGTTTTAACTTGATCATTCACTCAGGCATACCTGAAAACAATATACATTGCGTTCACATTTTTACCACGAGCCAATGGCTACATTTAATCATAGGGGCAGAGGGGTGGTCGTCGCTCCGGTGCTTCTTTCGCACTGCGGCCTGTGGCCCTGGCGGACGGGGCTGCGCCTGCGGAAGCCTGCCTCTTAACTCAAGCAATCTTCACTTGGCACTGCAGATCCCCCCATTCCACTCATCCGGTCGGATGGCGCCTGGTAAGAACTTCCATGCGGCGGTCCCAATGTCCTCAGCCAGACTATCCTATTTTAATACAGAGGCTGCCCTCAGGGCTACCCTCCCCACACAATCCCATCATGGTGCTGGGTAATTGGCTGCTAGGCAGGGACATGGAAGCCACAATAATAGGGGTTTGGTGGGTCACTTCTCTATGGCGTGGCTCCCGGGGTGTGGCCTCCTCTTCGCCTGGCTGCTGAGGTGGAGTGGCAGGAGCGGTGGCAGATTGGGTTTCTTGGCGCTCTCCTGTTTCCGCTTTCCCTCTCAGGCCCAGGCCTTCTTGAGCTCCGGCGCGGGTCACTGTCACGGCCTGCTGTAACAGTCCCACTTTAAAAAGTGCGTGCGACAGGAGAAAATAAGTCTTAAATAGCATAATTATGTGAAATTGAATCATATTTTGAGATGATTCGACTATATACAACAATTTGGCAAAGCGCAGATGACGAAAAATTTGTCTCTCGTCGTTGTTATTTGTCCATACTCTGGCTTTTTTTTTTTTTTTTTTTTAACTGTGTTTCACCAAAGAAAAAACATTGGAAAAATTACACTAGGGAGCTAATATTTCCCCAGGATTGTAAAAACATGTAAAGATCAAAATGGCACCGTGTTGCAATTTCAAACTTATTGCAAAAAGTTTGGGGAGATTCGCACTACGTAAATTCTTGTAATAATGCCATTTTCTGGCTCATTGTTTCCCATTATAAATCATAATTTTAGATATGCTGTAAAACTGATGTGTTATAATTAGTGACGCACGATAATACATTTTTCAACCGATATCGATAACCGATAATTTCCTGCCCCTTCCACCCGATAACCAATAATGTCACGCCGATAATTCTATTCAAATATGTATGTAAAATTTTAAAGTATTCGAAGATCAAATGTTACTGTGCAAAAATGTAATTTAGTGCTATTTTTTTTCCCACATCAAATGTGAACAAGTAGTAAATTCCAACATCTAAACAATGGCAATGACATTGTGTAATGGTAAGCCTTTGGCAACAATTACTTAGAGAGTAAACACCCAAGTTGCACAAAAATGCCTTTAAAAGTAAGCCATTCCTAACATATCATAACATATCCCATTACTACACTGCAAAAACACCTCCTTAAAACTAGCAGAATTGGACAAAACTGTTGATTGCGCACATTTGAAGGCTCAAGTATATACTGTAATTATCGGATTGCATTATCGGTTGAATTTCGTTTTATCTGGATTATCTGCGTGACGTCATAATTGCCATTATCGGCCAGTAATTATCGGTGACCGATATTATCGGCATCTCTAGTTATAATGCATTTTCCGTAATTATTGATGCTATCGCTTCTTTGTCGAGTCAAAAACATGGAAATAGAATAATTTGTGTGTTGAGAGTCTTAACACCCAAAAGTCACTAGGGGGCGCCATAGGTCAATACATGAATTTGCTTGCGGAGAAATTCTGTTGTTATGACTTATGGACTTATTTGGGCCTCTAACGATGTCATATGAAATATTCAAATTAGACTTATTTTATGTATATACAGCATAGTTAGTTTTGCTATTAGAATAATACTGCTATTAATGTCCATAACGAACGGTCGGGCCGCACGGCCGGGGCGCCGGCGGAAGACGACCGAATGGACGTCCGGGGTGCCAGGTGCTGGACGACCGAGGAGAACGACTGGGACCGCCAGTGCAGCGGACGATGCTGTTGGGTCCGTGCTGCTCGCCGAGCAAAGCCCGTGCCGCCGTGCTCGGCCGCTCGCGTCCCCCTCACTCTCCAGTGTCCCGCACGGAAAAACGCACGGCCAAACCAGTTCCCCCCCAGGAACACAAGTTCCCCAGGCAAAATCTGCCACGAGACGGTGGTCACCACAAAAGGAAGACTAAAAAAATCCATCTTTATGAGACAGGCCGCGATGAAGGAAAAGTTTAACCCGGCTGTCGCTGCCACAACAGCGTCATCTCTCAGTTCAATAGTTTAGTTATGTGTAAATAAATTGTTACTTTGCTATCAAAAGCTCTATTTGTCTTGTTGTTTATGTTATTTTGTAGAAGCAAAACATTATTCAGGATGTTTGGGATGTCACAAAAGCAAAAAATAGCTGTGCTAAAGTCAATGTTTGAAATACATGCTTTCACAAAAAGCTCAATTTCTCTGTTTTTTCATCAAAAATTGGAAAATTGCTTAAACTAAGCTGTTTTCTAATGCTGATTTCTTAAGACTGGAAAATATGAACTAACTTTTTTATCCTGCTGAAAGAAGAGGGTCTAATGCTTCTTTTGGTGGGTTCCATGTTTATATAGCAATAGAACAGAATTTTCTGTGGGCCTTGCAAAATCAGTCAAAATCCAGTAAAATGGCCGGGAGCGTAGGGGGTTGCACTGGGGAAAATGGCTGGGAGGGAATGAGTTAAGTCAGTACTTTTCAAATAGAAGGGCGCGCCCATGGGGGCGCTGAGCGATGCCAGGGGTGGCGCATGTGACATTGGGGAACATGCTTTTTTTTTTTTTTTTTTTTGGCCGTAATAGAATAAAGTGTACTTGCACATCCACTCAGTGGGTGGCAGCGGCGATCTCATTTTCAGAGTGCACACAGTATTTTCCAACTAAAAGTAAGAGGACAGACAAGAGATATGAAGAGCTGTGCGCCGTTTTCGAAAACTGTTTTCCGGCTGGACTCACGCAGATCCACCGTCTTCTCCGGTTCTCAGGTGTCCGCCCGAGAAGTGCCATTTTCGGCTTGGGATCGTCACGACGACCGCCCTCACCTACGGTTCTCCCTCGGCCGCCGAGAATGCGCTTTTTTCGGGCCGTTTGCCTTTGACTTTTAATACAGTGGGAGATGAGGAAAGGCCACTGTTTATTCTGTCTAAAAATGATTATAGCGGACATCCGGAAACCAAATCAATTAAGACGCCACTTAAAGACATTAGACCTCAATCTCATTGATAATCCGCTTGATTGTTTTTCAGCGAAAACGAGTGGTTGTTTTCAAGTTGTTTTAAGTGAAAACAGTTTTGTTTTTTCAGTCAATTTTTTTGGCATATTGTCTTCATGAGCTAATGTTTCTAATCAATTTGAATTAGTTATTGTTTACTGATTTTATTACTTTTTATTTTTTAGTGTTCAATGATCAAAAATGTACCTAGAGTGTATTTTTAGTTTGGATGTGACTTTTTTTTTTTTTTATTCAGGCAACATAACAATATTAATAAAGTTATACTTAACTATAAGTTGATCTGTTACTTTTTTTCTTTAATAGAAAAAAAGGACACAATGTTAGGCAGAGGCGTACTTATAATAGTCATATTACAGACAAATGATACTATTTACAGTGGCGGCAGAGAGTTTGGGGGGGGCGCGAAACATTTACGTCTTCATTGGGGGGGCGTAACAGAAAATAATTGAGAAGCACTGAGTTAAGTAGAGACGTTCCTAAGTAGAGGTACCACTGTATAACATTAAAACATGGCAACCTTTAGTCAGGTCCGTCTTATCTTAACTTTGAAAATTTTATCAAATTTGGTCGATACTATAGTGCGGAACTTATAGTAAGTACATTTTCCAGTACAAAGTAAGTATTTCTGCTCTGTAACAGGTTTAACTGGTTAGCTGCCGTTCACATTACAATCTTAGTTGATATAAATTGACTAAACCAGTTGGTAAAGGTCTTTTAAATATGTTTATGTGTGGGAGGACTGTTTGCATGCTAAAACACTCCTACGCACACACTATGAGAAGAAAACAAAAATGTTATTGACAGTTACTTCAACTCCTACATGCCTTATTTCACACAGATAAAAAAGCATACATTATATTTTTTAATGTAAAGTGCGCTGCTGTATACAGTATGTTATTTAATTCACAGCAGACCAAGTGATTGCAAGTCTATCGCCGTCACCACAAGCGATCACAGTTCATCAAAATGCAATAATTAGCTCTCTGCAAGGTCACATTTCACCGATGATTCACGTGAAAACGTTATAGCTACAAAAAAAAATTGTTCTTAGATGAGTGAGTCATGCTTTGCTTCTCGCATTTGCTGTAGCTTCCTTTTGTCTACACGACGTCAAACAGATATGAGTCACAGACTTTGCGCTGGATATACACACACAAACTTCTTTGTAGATTTGACTGAAAATCTGCCATGTTAACATGTTTGGGTCGGGTATTTTCTTTTGACACTGTAGGAAAAGAGCAAAAGGAACACTCCACTGAAGAAATTTCTTTGCATTGTTGTCACAATAATTGTGAAAAACAGAACTGAGAGAAGCTCTGTGGCTTTCAAACAGGTTCTACTACGCACACGACAACTCCCGGGTTGCAAGCTGACATCGACTTTCACCTCAAGTAGCAATTCTGAAGTTAAAATCATTCTGAAAAGTGAACTTAAAAAATTGTGTTTTTAGTTTAAAAATAAAAATACAAAAACAATCCTCAGTCATAATAAACAAATATCATAATAAACTTCCACCTAAGCAGCCAAATTCAAAGCATCCCCATTTTTCTGACCTCTGTGACCTTTGAGCCTTCTCATGATATCGCCCCATCCTACCTAAGTTAAACGGGCAAATACTCCATTATCAAGTTATCGCCCAATTCCTTTCCTGACCTCAGTGACCTTTGACCTCTGGCGTAATGACCTCTTCTGTTTCATATTATAACACGTTTAAGTGCTGCAACGATTAATCGATTAACTCGAGTATTCGATTGGAAAAAAATATTCAAATTAAATTTTGTTGCCTTGAGTATTCGTTTAATTAAAGTGGCGTTTTAATGGTTTATTTCGAAAGTGTTTGCATTTAGTGTTATTGATTAGGCTGGATACCCTGCCCTCTGGTCTGCCTTTTTTCACATGGCTGAAACCAACTGCTCCCTGTTAAGACCAACGTAAGTTAAGCTTTTGTTTGAGCTAATGTTTTTAATGCATTCTTAATTTAGTTTATAGGTATATTTAGCTGTTTTTTTTTTTGTTTAGAGCATTTTTTTTTTTTTTTTAGAGCATTGTGAAAAAAACTTTAGCATTTTGTAGCATTTAAGCTAGCGGAGTTTTTCTATGTAAGTTAGCCAATTGTTCTTTTGTTTTACATAGATCCTCATTAAAAAATATATATATATAAATACTAGGGCTGTCAAATTATCACGTTAACGGGCGGTAATTAATTTTTTTAATTAGTCACGTTAAAATATTTGACGCAATTAATGCACATGTCCCGCTCAGACAGTATTCTGCCTTTTGGTAAGTTTTACAGCAAGGCTTTTTGTGCTGTCTAACAGCGAACTCTTGTGGTCGCTTTGCGACATGGTTTATTGTTTTCTTGCCAGTTCAATATGGCTGCACAACGTCTCGGGCTGAGGCCTACGTTGTAATGTTGTGCTTACATGATCCTTGGACAAGATTTGTCCATAAGTATGGTTGTTGTAAAGAATGTACATATTATGTTAGCAAGCGAAATGTTATATTTTTTGTATGAGACGCTTTTTGTCTATGTTGAGTGAACCTGAATAGCGTGCTAAGCTAACGTTGTTGCTAATGCAATGCTTGTGTACTTTTTTTTGGTAGTTTTACGACGGTCTAAAGAGGACAATGGTTTGAGGCCATTTTATTAATAAATCAGATGAAAAAGGAAGAAGTCTGATTATTAAGGCGTCGTTCACTAGCTGTCTAGCTTCGGAAAAAGACGCTTCGGAGTGAGGACAGCATAGACAGATTTAAATGACAGTAGAGTGAAATGCCCACTACAGTCCTTATGTACTGTATGTTGAATGTATATATCTATCTTGTGTCTTATCTTTCCATTCCAACAATTTATCTTACAGAATGTATAGATAATTTACAGAAAAATATGGCATATTTTATAGATGGTTTGAATTGCGATTAATTGCGATTAATTACGATTAATTTTTAAGCTGTAATTAACTCGATTAAAAATTTTAATCGTTTGACAGCCCTAATAAATACCGTTTGAGGCTCAGCTCAGGTATTTTAATTTTTCATGTTCCTTAGCCGATTACTCGATTATTCGAACTAGTCCATCGATTAATCGACTACTAAAATATTCGATAGCTGCAGCCCTAAACACGTTTAATAATAATTGAAGAACGAAAAAAAAAGTATTGTCTTTAACACAAAACGCAAAACATGTTTATGACCCTGAAACGCAGTGTCAGCAAATCTTTTTATATAATACAGTTACAGTATACTGGACTGTCTCAGAAAATTAGAATACACAATATTCTAATTTTTTGAGACAGTCCTGTGTATATATACAGGACTGTCTCAGGACTGTCTCAGGAAATTAGAATACACAATATTCTAATTTCCTGACTCAGGAAATTAGAATATTGTGTATTCTAATTTCCTGAGACAGTCCTGTATATATACACAGGACTGTCTCAAAAAATTAGAATATTGTGTATTCTAATTTTCTGAGACAGTCCAGTATATACACACTGCTGGCCAAAAGTATTGGCACCCCTGCAATTCTGTCAGATTTCTCCCAGAAAATGATTGCAATTACAAATGCTTTGGTAGTAGTAATATCTTCATTTATTTTGCTTGCAATGAAAAAAAACAAAAGAAATTGAAAAAAAAAAAAAATTAATCATTATCATTTTACACAAAATTACCAAAATGGGCCGGACAAAAGTATTGGCACCCTCAGCCTAATACTTTGTAGCACAACTTTTAGACAAAATAACTGCGAACAACCGCTTCCGGTATGGTATCAATGAGTTTCTTACAATGCTCTGCTGGAATTTTAGACCATTCTTCTTTGGCCAACTGTTCCAGGTCTCTGAGATTTGAAGGGCGCCATTTTCAGATCTCTCTACAGGTGGTCTATGGAATTCAGGTCTGGACTCACTTTAGAAGTCTCCAGTGATTTCTCTCAAACCATTTTCCAGTGCTTTTTGACTTGAGTTTTGGGTCATTGTCCTGCTGGAAGACCCATGACCTCCGAGGGAGATCCAGCCTTCTCACACAGGCCCTACGTTATGATTCAAAATTTGTTGGTAGTCATCATACAAGTAGTCCAGTGCCAGAGGAAGCAAAGCAACCCCAAAACATCAGGGAACCTCAGCCATGTTTTACTGACCGTGTTCTTTTCTTTGAAGGCCTAGTTTTTTTCCCTGTAAACTGTATGTTAATGCATTTTTCCAAAAAGCTCTACTTTTGTCTCATCATTCTTCCAAAACGTTTTTGGTTTTCTCAGGTAAGTTTTGGCAAACTCCAGCCTGGCTTTTTTAAGTCTCTGGGTCAGAAGTGGGATCTTCCTGGGTATCCAACCATAGAGTTCCCTTTCATTCAGATGCCGACAGATAGTACGGGTTGACACTGTTGTACCCTCAGACTGCAGGACAGCTTGGACATGCATTTGTAATCAAGTTTAAAGCTACCAGTTTGTGGAGTTATGCGTCAGTGATTTGCTATGAGAATTGTAAATACTAGGGCTGTCAAACGATTCAAATTTTTAGTCGAGTTAATTACAGGTTAAAAATTAATTAATCGTAATCAATCGCAATTCAAACCATCTATAAAATATGCCATATTTTTCTGTAAATTATTGTTGGAATGGAAAGATAAGACACAAGACGGATATATACATTCAACATACGGTACATAAGTACCTTATCTGTTTATTATAACAATAAATCAACAAGATGGCAATAGCATTAACATTGTGTTAAAGCGATCCATGGATAGAAAGACTTGTAGTTCTTAAAAGATAAATGTTAGTACAAGTTCTAGAAATTTTATGTTAACACCCCTCTTAATTTTTTCGTTGTAATAAAATTTGTAAAATTTTCAATCAAAAAATAAATCAGTGGCCCGTCATTGTGAATGTCAATTATTACACAAAGCTCATGGGTGCTGGAGCACATAAAATCAGTCGCACCCAAGTGCCAGCATAGGGCGACAAAACTCAAAAAAACACAAGTAACAGGTGGACATTGCACTATCCTGTCATTTTAATCTGTTTGAGCGGGGCATGTGCATTAATTGCGTCAAATATTTTAACGTGATTAATTTAAAAAATTAATTACCGCTCGTGAACGCGATAATTTGACAGCCCTAGTAAATACGTTAACGTTTGTAGCATTTAAGCTAGCAGACTTTTGTTAGGCAAATTAGGCTCATTGAATCTACTAAATTTACATATTGATCAGGCTAGCTGGACGTTTGAATAACAATTGTTTTGTGTCAAGTCTTTTATTGTTAAAGTGTGTGTTGTTTTCAACATAAGTGTACATGTGTAACAGCTTTACAAGTCAAAAGCTTCAAAAAGTACAATTGTCTGTTTTGCTGTCTGTCAAGCTGAATAACTTCACGTTTAGAGAGGACACAACACAAGTTAATAAAATTAAAAATATGATACTGTGTGGTACAATAAGATAATGTTTACGCAGCTATTAAAAAAAAAAAAAAACCAACAACAAATGCAGACAATGGCAGACAAGACTCCGGCGTCATAAAGTTCAGTCCTTTGTAACCCGGGGACTACCTGTATTTCTCTTTTGAGAATATGTGTAGGTAATTTTCCCTACTGTGCCACAACACTGAATTTCATGTCCCCCCCCCCCTACCACAGTGTGAAAAGTATGAAAGAAAATTCATTTGCATTTAAAAATAACACATTTTTCATGAGCCACAATTGTCTCTTTTTGTTATTTGTCATGTATATGTCAGCTTACTGTATGAGCAGAGACACTGCCTCCTTTCAAATTGTGCAATTGGTTTCATAATGTTTTTAAACTTCCCAAACTCGAAAGAGCTTCTTTGCCAGAAAAAACAAACAATGCATTGACCCACCCCAACTTATGCATGTGTCATACACACGTGCGTCAACACCAGTCTGTCATTTCTCCAACGCCTTGGCAACCGGCACCACTGCCGCCGCTGATATCAACTATCTCCTCAATCAAAAGGTCATCAGAAAACAAGGCGTGCTAAAAATACACCCCGCAATCCAACGACCGCAAGGTCCGATATGGATGTTTTAATCTGACTATTTGAATCCACAACTAAAAAATATGAACTGAAATTGCGTTGCACCGATACCATTTTTTTCCTCAGATTCCAGGCTGTGTGGTATCGGCTAATGCAGATACAAACACAATTCTTTTTACAGTTAATGCTAAGCTACTGTATACTCACTTGACACCGCTTTACTCATTGTCGACACTAGACTAGCTAGCAACACGGTGCAACACAAAACTCAACTAGGCCTGCAAGCAGGACTGAACGAGCCCTTGCAGTTTGGCGCAACTCGACGACACGCAGCTCAGGGTGATGGCAGATCCTCCCACTCTCATCATCTCATGAGACACTAACATGTGCTCGAAACTCAGTTTTTTACTGTGGAACATCTTTTGTGTTGTGAGCATGGCTGACAGAGATGATTTTGTATATCGTAAGATGCGAAATAGAATTACACAGTTAGGGGAAAAATACCACGTTGAAGAGGTTCCTACAGAAAAAGGAAGGGCTACTCAGCCGTTCAGCCACGCCCTTATTAAAACTAAAGATGTCCCGATCGATCGGGTCCGATCACGTCATTTTCAAAGTATCGGAATCGGCTAAAAAATATCGGCCATGCCTTTTAATTTTTTTTTTTTTTTTTAACTAAATCGTTTTCTAATTGTATTTAACGTTACAGACATAATATGTTACACTTATCCAAAGTCTTTAGTTTAGGCTTAAGGTAGGGTTATCAAATTTATCCCGTTAACGGCGGTAACTTTTTAAAAAATTTATCACGTTAAAATATTTAACGCAATTAACGCATGCACTGCACGACCCACTCACGCATTGTCGCGTTCAATCTGTAATGGCGCCGTTTTACCTATATATAGAGCTAAAAGGGGTAGAGTGAATTTTGGCAGCCTTTGGAGCCTTTTTTTAATTGGCTAAAGTCTTATAATCCCTCTGCCTACAGTTAGAAATGTCGTGGGAAGCAATGTGGGGAAGAAAGGTAGTAGTTAATCTTTTTCTTAACACCCTATGTTATTTCCCAACGCAGAGAAGATATATCAATTGGTACACACACACGCACAGTCATAGTTGCACTTCCCATCATGCATTTGGGCAGTTAAATGGCTACAGTATCATTTACTGATAGCTCAACAAATACACTAGATGGCAATATTTAGTCACAATATAAAAAGTCACATTAATCCTTTAAGAATTACAAGTCTTTCTATCCGTGGATCCCTCTCACAGAAAGAATGTTAATAATTTAAATGCCATCTTGAGGATTTATTGTCATAATAAACAAATTCAGTACTTATGTACTGTATGTTGAATGTATATATTTGTCCGAATTTTATTCATTTTTTTCTTAATGCATTGCCAAAATGTATATGATCGGGAAAAATTATCGGGAATGATTGGAATTGAATCGGGCGCAAAAAAAAAAAAGCAATCGGATCGGGAAATATCGGGATCAGCAGATACTCAAACTAAAACGATCGGGAGCATAAAAACATGGTCGGAACAACTCTAATTAAAACCAAAAAGAATCTTCTAATTGGGCCAATTCGACCATGTGTGCAAATTCCATGGCTCTATAAGCTGCCTAAGTCCCTGAAGAAATCTACTTTCTTGTGATGGCGAACAAAGGGTTGTCATGGCAACATGCAGAACCATGTGGACATGGGCCTTAAAATGTAGCATCACAAAAGCTCTTGTAACCACACTAACCAACCTGAAAGGAGCTGCACATCTATAAGTAAAATGAGTGACTTTCTGTTGCCACTATTTGGCGCTGTAGAGTTGATGCAAATGACCCCTCCAGGGTAATTTCATCTAGCACTGGAATTTTGACGCATATATGTTGTATATATGCCAAGTTATGACTGTTCAAAATAGAAATGGTCAATTTCACTTTCCTGTTTTTTTTCAACAAAACCTCAATATTGTTCATCAAGCACCTGAACACATACATCTCTTAAGCATGTCTAGAAAAAAAAGGGCGTTTCCTGTTCCCAGCTGGGGCCTCCAGGTCGAATGGGTAATATTTTAATGCAGTCGTGTTTGGGCTGGGATACCTCTCATACATACCATATATGAAAAAAAACTGCAGCTTGGATCGGTGAGTTATTAGTCATTTACAGAATTTGGCGTTTTGGTCAAAAAAAAAAAAAAAAAAAAAAAAAAAAAAAGGTCGACTTTGACACCCATCCCAGGTCAGGCGTAATTGACATTTACAGGACCTTTCAGGGTACGACTCTCAACAAGCACGGGAAGTTTGGCGCAGATGTGTTGTTGTATGTCTGCCAAGTTATGACTGTTCAAAATTTGTGGTGAGACAAAATGTCGATGGTCGTTTTCACTTTCCGATTTGGACCCCTCTGCTTCAATGAAACCTCAATATTTTTCTTCGGGCACCTGAGCACATGTCTAAAAGCTCCCCTGATGCAGGATTGAGGTCATTTGAGTTTTTTTTCCTTGGAGGAGGAGCCTATCTAGTAAAAAAAAAAAAAAAAAAAAAGTTTCCTATTCCCAGCAGGGGGCGCCAGGCCTAATTGATAATATTTCAATGCAGGTGTGTTCAGGCTGGGATACTTCTCGTATATGCCAGATATAAAAAAAGACTGAACCTTGGATCGGCGAGCTGTTAGTCATTTACTGAATTTGGCATTTTGCCAAGAAAAGTTGACTTTGGCACCCCGCCCAGGTCAGGCCCTTGAATGAAAACTCAACATTTTGATAATTTTCGATCTCATACGTCTCATGAACAGTCTCACGAATTTTGAGGAGGATCCAACTAACTCCCTAGGTGCCAAAGTCTCATGTGTGCACCTTGTAAACCGACTAAAATTCCACATTCAATCCATAATACTCGATTTCCTCTTGGGTTTGGGATATGCGTCCAAGTGGCTTTTTGGTGCACTTTTGTACAAGGTATCCATTCCCCAATTTTAATCGCTCTACGTTGAAAAAACCTAATAGGAGAGACTGTTTTGAAAAATTCAAGGGGGCACCATTGTGCCATTTTGCTACGGTTTTTCGCAAGGATGACAAATTATCAAAATTTACGACAAGCCGCATGTATCTGCAAATTTGGGGGAATTATCGAGCATTTTTAAGGCCTTCAAATTGTCCATTTTCATTTGCTCTAAAAAAAAAAATAAGAATAAACATTTGCAATACAATATGGCTTTCGCACCACTTGGTCCTGGCGCTCTAAATATAAGAATATATATATATTATATAATAAAAATTTGCACTAAATTCTTTCCTACAAGTGAGCTAAAAAATTTGTCCCACAGTAAAATGAGGTGAGATAGCATGAGAATTCACCTGCAGGGATAGCAGCAGGATGTAGACTTTGGGCGCCAATCGCAATCGCTCATTTGCATCGTGTCTCCGATCGACTGCGATGCGGGATCCCTGCCTCATTTCTTTATCGGGCAGATGAGAGCGGAAAGAACGTGGAAAAATATTCAGGTAGTCCCGATTAAGGTCTTGTCCATATGTATTTCGCGGAAATAAACACTACCGGTATAAGAGAACGTTATGCTAGCTATTGCTGGAAGCTAACAGTAAGATAACATCATGTAAGAGTGATAATGCCTGTATGAATGGAAATATTTTACATTTTAATGTGCTTTTATTTTTAACTCACAGGTGGTGATCCATTGGTGACGTCCAATCATCCTTGTGATATGAATTTAAATAATTTCATTACAAATAGACGTCCGATCCGTTTGAAGTAGGAGGCTGGCAGCGAATGAAAGCTGGCAACACTCCTACTTCAAACGAATCGGCCATCTAGTGCTGTCAATGGCAGGCAATGCGTTAAAATATTGCCGAGGTGTCAGTTTCGCACTGATACCTGTATTGGTAATAGCTCTCCAGATTCTTCGCCGCTTCATATTATGGTCAACTGTTTGTCAAAACTACTCATATCGGTACCGATACGCCGCTAAAACAACACCATTGGTATGATGAAAAACGTCTCATCATGACCACTGTGAAGTTGGCCCCCTACAAGACGAAAATTCATTTAAAAATTATATCAATCGTTTGTGGGGCTATTGTTTTTGAGATGTTTACAATTCTTTTCTAGGTCGATCTGAGGTCAACCGGCTCCCCATTTTGAATAAAAATGGCAAAAAATGGTGTCAATTGTTTGTGCTGTAAAAATGTTTGTTTGTGCTGCAAGGGTTTTGTAGATATTCTGCTTTTAATTTGTGGTGCTAATGTTTCGCAGCCCCCCCATTTACTTATACTGTACATGACCTGAAGTGGTGCCGTTTGTTTGTGCTACAAACATTTGTTTGTGTTGCTATCGTTTATAGATGTTGAGATACTCATTTCGAGTAATGACGTTACTCGCAAAATCAACTCGAAGTGGTGTCGTTCATTTGTGCTAAAAATTGTTTGTGCTACCACAATTTTGCAGTTATTACATTTTTTTTTTTTAATTTTTAGGTCATCAAGAGTTCGACTCCCCCGGACTCGGAAAAGACACCTTTTATTTGTTGTGTTAAAAATGTTGGTTTGCGCTGCTACGGTTTTATAGGTATTACACATTTTTTTAATTGATGACATCACCACTACAAACAAACGCGGTTTCATCGATATTAAATGTTTCGTTTTTTATGTTGTAGTAATAACGTCACCAACTCAAACAATCCTGTGCTATTCCCCCCCCCCAAAAAAAATATTTGTAATAACTGCAAAACTGTGGCAGCACAAACAAAAAATTATAAAGCACAAACGTAGCACAAACGAAGGACACCACTTCAGGTCCATTTTACAGTAAAAGGTAGCTGTGAGTGATGTCATTATTTGAACTGAATACAGAGATCCCTCGTTTTTCGCAGTTAATGCGGACTACCCCCCTCACCTCGGGATAATCGAAATCCACGAAGTAGAGGTGTAGCTTATTTACATTAAAAAATTATACTGTATATATATTAGGCCTGTCAAAATTATCGCGTTAACGGGCGTTAATTAATTTTTTTAATTAATCACGTTAAAATATTTGACGCAATTAACGCACTAGGCCCACTCAGACAGATTTAAATGTCAGTACAGTGAAAGGCCAACTTGTTAATTGTGTTTTATGGAGTTTTTCCGCCCTCTGCTGGCGCTTGGGTGTGACTTGCACATGTTATATGGCGTAATGTCGCCCTCTGCTGGCGATTCAGTGCAGCTGATTATTTGGGTTTCGGCGCACTTTTCTGACGTGATTATATGTCGACGCGAACTCACACTAATAGACAGTGCTATTTAAACCAGCTAACGTCCGCATCCAGTATTCAGTGGCAGTTCTCATAGCCCCATCACACTGTTTGTGTCTAATACATGCATCGCTTGTGAGTTATATTCCTCCTTTGTTTATATTCATGAGCATTAGATAGTTATTGATGATGTGTATTTGAATTTGTTCACATATATGCTGAAATGCAGTTACATTGTTAGATGCTTGTGAGCTAATTGGCTAGTGCTACTGCTCAAATGGACACGTGTGTGTACATTTTATGTTATTTTGTGATTTATGCAAGTTATTGACATATTGCCTTGTTATTTTCAGTTTTACAAAAATACAAGCAACATGCTCCTGTCAAAAAGAGATGACTTCAGTAAAGCCCATGCAACTTTGCCACACCGTCTGATTTCTTTTTGGAACTTATGTTCGCTATGTCAATTTGTGTACTCACACACATTGAGGACAGAATAGGGCTACTAGTTTATTTTTTGATTGAAAATTTTACAAATTTTATTAAAACGAAAACATTAAGAGGCGTTTTAATATAACATTTCTATAACTTGTACTAATATTCATCTTTTAAGAACTACAAGTCTTTCTATCCATGGATCACTTTAACAGAATGTTAATAATGTTAATGCCATCTTGTTGATTTATTGTTATAATAAACAAATACAGTCCTTATGTACCGTATGTTGAAAGTATATATCCATCTTGTCTTATCTTTCCATTCCAACAATAATTTACAGAAAAATATGGCATATTTTATAGATGGTTTGAATTGCGATTAATTACGATTAATTAATTTTTAAGCTGTATTTAACTCGATTAAAAATTTTAATCGTTTGACAGCCCTAATATATATATATATACATTTTTTGTATGTTAAATGTATTTATTTATTCAGATTTAGCATTGGAAAGATACATACACATCATTTCACTTAGTTTAATATATACTGTCTATGGGGGGAAAACAGACAAGGCTGAAAAAGCAGTTTCTGCTCTTGCACTCTTCTTTAAAAGAAACTGCTGTATTTTAAGCCAAAACAACTGTTGTGTTTGATAGAACAATATTTGAATACATATATGCCGCCATAGCAGATTCATGGCACATTAAGTCCCCGAACTATTTTTTATTTGTCTGTTTTACCCTGGAAACCCTCATTTACAGATGCCGCGCAACCGCTTTTGTTTCAACCAGGACCTAAAAAGAAGGTAATTAATCGTATTTATTATTCGAAATGTCTGTCATTCTTAGCTTAGAATCATTAATTGATGTCTCATATTTCGTTTGAAAAAAAAAAAAAAAAAGACTTAAAAAAATTATTCACTTCATATTTTAAACTTTTAAACAAATTACATCAGAATGAAAAAAATGGCGTCTGTAAAAAAAGTCACTAATATCTACCTCATAACTATCCCTTAATTGTATTTTTTTCGTTACTGTCGCATTTTCCCAATATTTTAGATAAATTATCGATCTAAACAAAGAAAAATTGAAAAAAAAAAAAAAAAAGTTTAAAAGGGCAAATATATGAAAATGAAAATCTCGACCGCTCCTTGATGTCTGCGATTTCTGCATCGCGATACTTGTTATATTACCATGTTTCACTCATTTAAAAAATAAATAAATAAATAAAATCTGGCTGTGGCCATTCACAGCTGTGTCTTGACACTCGGTGATACATGCTAAATGGAGTTTTTGGATCGAAAAGAGGTAAGTACGCGTTAATATCTCTTTAAAATCATGGCATCTTTAATTATGCTCTCTCGTGCTTTCGCCTCCAGTTAGGGTTTTGCCATTTAAAAAATGTTTTGTCTTGGGGTTTTTTAAATGCCCACCGGTTCAAAATTTTTCTTCTCCCAGAAAATTGAGATTTTAAGCTTTCCAATGATGAATTGCTCATGCATATAGGACAATTTTTAAATTTGGCCAAATTGGGGGTCTCAGAGCAGAACTTCAAGTGACCAGAGTGTTTTCCGCCATATATATAAATTTTTCATTGAGTGAGTCCTCTCAAATCAACTCATGCTGCTTAGAACAGCACACGACACAACACAATGAGTTGCCATAGCAACTACAGCCAATGTTTAAAAAGTTAAACGAGGCGGCGGCCTTTGAAAGATAGTTGTCCGGCCACTTCAAAGCAGCTCCCTTGTCACTCATCGTTTACTTTAACAAGCTGCAGCTGCCTGGTGTGAAAGAAACGCTCAGGAGGGAGAGTGAGAGGCTGTACGTGACCTGATGAGACATCTCTATAAAACCCTTATTTTTTAATTGGAAAAAAAAATCCGCAATGGACTGAGGGACGCGATGTTTCAAGCGCGAAGTAGCGATGGATCACTGTACCTCAATATTTATAACACGATAGCAGCACAAACAGCTTTCTATAGACCCTACTCACATGACGTCACAACCACGCCTCCGCGCCATATTGTCCGTCTACTCGTCGTTTTGACGCATTACCGCTACGTAAATTCCTCCTATTATGGCGTGTTTTTCTGCTCGTTAACATTAATAATCAAAATGGTGAAGGCGTGTGTGGCGGTTGGTTGCAATAACAGAGAAGACTTGAAGTTCTACCGTATTCCGAGAGACCCGGAGAGGAGAGCGAGATGGACTGCTGCAATTCGACGAGAAAACTGGGCTCCAAACGATTACCACGGATTATGTAGTAGTCATTTTATATCTGGTAAGATGCATTTAATATATATTTAGAGGGTTTTGGGCTGACAACCACAATTAAGATCATTGCGAGGCTAATCGCCGACAACATAGTTTCAAATTCAAGATGCTTATTTCTTCCACCATCATTACATTTTGAATAATATTTAGCTGGTACCAAGTGAAAGAAGCTGGCTTCGTCTACGGATCATCAGTTAAACAGGTGTGTCCAATCCTTTTGCAAAGGGGGCCAGATTTGGTGTGGTAAAAATGCGGGGGGCTACCTTGGCTGATTTACATAGAACAATATATTTAAACAAATTTTAGCAAGCCCTTCTGTGTGTCACATTTGCTTTATTTTTTTTTCATTAATTCATAATTTAAACAAACTCGCCTTTGTGGCGTTCTCTTTCGACACTCGGGCTCTTGCGAAATACTGCTGCTGTGAAATTAAACTAGCTTCTAGTTGCTATAATTTCTCGCTGCGTATTTTCCCTATAATGTCGTACATGTCAGCGTGTCTTAGAGTGCTGCTCTTAAAGTTTTTCAAACTTTCGTGAGAATAGGTTGATTTTGTGTGGACAAGATAGTTGTAGATATCAGGGTAGCAGATGTCAGGCAGAGAGGGCGAAGACAGCGGGTCGAAAAATATCGATTTAGGCATCAAATATGGATCTGGCAAATGGATAGACTGAAGCTTTTCCACATAACGCCTTTTTTGCAACGCATCCAATGAGTTTACAGCGTCTGAAAGCACTGGGGCTTCCATGAATTGCTCTAGAGCTGAAACGAGTCCTCGAGCAACTCGAGTAACTCGAGTTTAAAAACTGATCCGAGTAATTTTATTCACCTCGAGTAATCGTTTAGTTTGACAGCTCTAAGCATCACGTTTTGCTCGAACTACTTTTAATGCGGGACAACGTGCTGTCACGTGCGCAGAGGAAGAAGGAAAAAAAAAAAACTTACTGCAGCCAACAGCCGCCACAAACGACGCCGACGTTGCTAAATACTAGCCCGCACGATGCTACGTTGGTACAGGTAGCGTCTGATGAGTCTCATAGAGATCACATGTATGTTGAACTAGATGCACATTGTAAACAGCCGCCATCTTAAAGCAGTAGAGCGCTAAGCACTAATAAAGAGCGCTAAGCGCTAATAAATAAGATTAACGTTACTGTCGCTACTAGCTCACGTAACGTTAGCCCTGTGGAGGGCTAGGTTTTAATTAATTATGACCACTGTCGATCCGTGGCTAACGTGTCTTACATACAGGCTTTAACATAACATAGCATTGTGGTGTGATGAGGGTGTCAAATAAAAACTTAATCATGCTAACTATCAATTTTAGCTCAGTGGTCATTGCTGGATAAAACACCAAGTAGCACTGGTCCCTAATGTGCTCCAATACAGCCTGTATCATACATTTATTTTGAACACTGCAAAAACTCAAAATCCTATCAGGACTTACAGTTTAGACTAACTTAAAAGTTAACTAGAACTTAAAAATGGCTTGACACAAAGAGAAATTCAATTGAAACACGTGGGAAAAATACCTAACTTTTAAGTGATGTGTGTTATCAAGCGCAACGGCATTTTTAGGTAAGATATATATATATTTTTTTTTTTTTTTTTAATAAGATCTAAAAGTTTTTTGAGTGAAAGCAGTGAATTAGTCTTTTTTTTTTTTTTTTAATTCTAGTTACATCTGAGATGCAATTGTTGGCTGTTTTCAACTATATACATCGAAAATAAAGACATTGATTGACTGAAAATGGTTCAAGATTAGATGAAATGTCTTGTTTTCTCATGTATATTTATAATTGCTCTTCACCTGAAAATATATTTGTTTTATCAGATTACTCGATTACTAAAACATTCGATAGCTGCAGCCCTAAATTGCTCTATAAACTGAACGACTAATTGAAACCATTGAGAATAGGGCTAAACAGAGACTGACAATATGCCGGCCGGATACAGCGACACGTCATTCTGTGACGTCGGTGAGTAGGGTCTATAGCACAAATGTAGCACAGACGAATGGCACTACTTCAGGTCCATTCTGCACCAAATGATGAGTTATGTGACATCATTGCTACTAATTAAAAACAGAATATCTAAAAATAAATAAATAAACAAAAATGATTTATTTTTTAAACGTTGCAGTGCAAACAAAACAATTTTACAGGGCAAACGATTGACACCATTTTTAGTCAAAAATGAAGGTTTCAGGGTCAAAGTGTGGTATTTTTTGTGTAATCGCATAAAACAAGGTTGGCTTAAACATTGCGGAAGCAGAAATGACCTATTTCTCATCATTTATATTCCCAGGAATATTATCATTGCAAATTTTCTCGAAATATCATGATTACAATTAGAGGCCATGTTGCCTATCCCTATGAATTTGTAAAAATTTCGTCAAGTGTGTGTTGTAATAGTTAGCAGAAAGTCAAAAGTGAGAACTTTGACGTGTATTAAAATAAATACAAAACCTTTTATGGAGGGAGATGTATATGACGTCAGACAGAAGGCCTTACATAACCTAGTATAACCTCAAGGAGTTCTTTACCTATGTAAATTAAATGTATTTTCCCCTCAAGTTGGTTTGCAATAATACTTAAGGTTAAATCGACATGTCTTGAAGCCTTCATGACTATGCATGGCCTTTAAAAAATGTAGACTATAAACCTAGTAACCTGTAAACATTCATTAAGCATATAAAATCTAAATTAGCATCAAATGTACATTAATAAAACATTTAAGGAATGGCTAGCAGTTTAGAGCAGGTTTCCTTGGGTTTGTGTAATGCAGTGCTTCTCAATTTCATTTTCCATTTTCTATTGCGAACCCCCCCAGGAAGATGAAAACGTTTTGTGGTAATTTGTCTGTAAAATTATTTGAAGTACACCTCTACATAACTGTGTTCTTGTTGACATTTGGGGAAAAAAAGTAATATAAATCACCTTACTATAAAGTATAACTTCATTAATATATATTTTTTTAAATTATAACTGTTGACCTCACATGAACGCTACTCTCGTCTTTCCTGTTCAATTTGCTTTTGCTGCTTGTTTTGTGAAATTTCGACAGGGCTGTCCTACTGATTAATGTTAGGCCCGGGTTCAAATTGGAAGAGCAGAACCGACGACATGCTTACAGTGTATCACAAAAGTGAGTACACCCCTTGCATTTCTGCAAATACATGTTTTCATGGGACAACACTGACAAAATGACACTTTGACACAATGAAAAGTAGTGTGTGTGCAGCTTATATAATAGAGTTGATTTATTTTCCCCTCAAAATAACTCAAAATATAGCCATTAATATCTAAACCCCTGGCAACAAAAGTGAGTACACCCCTTAGAAACGACATCCCTAAATGTACAATTTGAGTACTGCTTGTCATTTTCCCACCAAAATGTCACGTGATTCGTTACAGGAGTGCTGGCAGCATTGCTGCAGAGATTGAAGAGGTGGTGGGGAGGAGTCATTCCCACCACCATGCTTGACTGTAGGCATGACACATTTATCTTTGTACTCCTCACCTGATCGCCGCCACACATGCTTGAGACCATCGGAACCAAACAAATTAATCTTCGTCACATCAGACAATAGGACACGGTTCCAGTAATCCATGTGCTTTGTTGACATGTCTTCAGCAAACTGTTTGTGGACTTTCTTGTGTACCGTCTTCAGATGAGGCTTCCTCCTGGGGTGACAGCCATGCACACCAATTTGATGTAGAGTACGGCGTATGGTCTGAGCACTAACAAGCTGACCCCCCACCTCTTCCATCTCTGCAGCAATGTTGACAGCACTCCTGTAACGAGTCACATGACATTTTGGAGGGAAAATGACATGCAGTACTCAATTTGTACATTTAGGGATGTAGTTTCTAAGGGGTGTACTCACTTTTGTTGCCAGGGGTTTAGATATTGATGGCTACATTTCGAGTTATTTTGAGGGGAAAATAAATCAACTCTATTATACGTACAAGCTGCACACAGACTACTTTTCATTGTGTCAAAGTGTCATTTTGTCAACGTTGTCCCATGAAAAGATATCCTTAAATATCTGCAGAAATGTGAGGGGTGTTCTCACTTTTGTGATACACTGTATATAGTTAAAAGAGTGACACTGTGGAAGTCCGGCAGCGTGGCTATGTGGCCGTGCAACAACAATGGCGACCTAGTGGTTAAACTAATTTTCCAAATCATTCAAACGACTATATTAAGAGGGGTTTTTAATATCAAATTATTGATTCACAGATGTAACACACTCACAAAGCAGTATGATTGTGGCAATATTCAGCCAGTTTTTGTTGAAAAAAAAAAAAAAGAAAGAAATCAAGCAGATTATAAATACAACTGGGGTCTAATCACTTTGTACAGTATCGTGACGAGTGGCGTCGGGAAGAATAAGACATTTTAATGTTTCACATTTGCTGCTCTTGTCCCCCAGCCAGATCACCATATCATAACAGCAAGTATTGCTTACAGTCATGGTTGCCACTTCTACCCATGAACCATTGCAGGTGTAACAAATAATAGTCGCTATAGTATGAATATCTAGCAGAAATGAATCCCTTTGTAATATTCCGGGAAATGGTAATTTTTTTAAACAAAATCCAGCATCTTGTTGCAGAGTACTCAAAACCACAGTGTATCATCACAGCACATTCAAATTTGTACATTTATCAGTCAGACGCACTTCCAACCCGATCAGTACACCAACCCAGTGATTTAGTTTATTCGTCCTTCACGGTAACAGACTGCCTTTATCCTGTCTCGATTTTTCCGCACTCTTCCTTCTCTCCCAGGCCGCTTCCCTTCAAGTGTGTGTACAGTATATGTGTGTGGCGCACTATCGGGAGGTAATGTGTCGGCGGCGAACCCACTAGTAGAGTCGACAAGATTCTCGGGTTTTTTTATTCCATTTCCCAATCCCAGGATGCTCTTTGTGGATCATAGTTCTGCATTTAACACAATCATCCCTGACATTATCATTACAAAGCTGGACATCCTGGGCCTCCCCCCTCACATGCTCCTGGATCAACAGACCACAGACTGTAAGACTTGGCCCCACCATTCTTCCACCCGCACAATGAGCACCGGCTCACCACAGGGCTGCGCGCTGAGCCCCCTGTACTGCCTCTACACCAACGACTGCAGTCCACTCCACAGTAGCAACACCATCGTCAAGTTTGCTGATGACACCACAGTGGTTAGACTAATCTCACAGAAATATAAGGCACCGTACAGAAAGGAAGTCCACAAACTCTCAGCCTGGTGCTCAGACGACAACATGGCCCTGAACACCACCAAAACCAAAGAGGTTATCATGGACTTCAGGAGGAACTGTACCGACCCGCCGCCCCTGTACATCAACGGCGAGTGTGTGGAGAGGGTCCACACCTTTAGGTTCCTGGGAGTCCAGATCTCAGATGCCCTCTCATGGACAGCAAACATAACAGTTATCATAAAGAAAGCTCAGCAGCGTCTGTGCATCCTGCGAGTTCTCAGGAAGAACAAGCTGGATAGGAAGCTGCTGCTGGTTTTCTACCACTCATCCACTGAGAACCTGCATTTCCACCTGGTACGGAAGCTGCACTGCCGCAGACAGGCAGAGGCTTCAGAGGACAGTCAAGGTAGCGCAGAGAATCATTGGCTGTCCTCTCCCCTCCCTGATGGACATCTACTCTTCCAGATGCCTCCGCAGAGCTCTAAACATCCTCAAGGACAGCTCACATCTGGTTTCCAGCTGTTTGATCTGCTCTCCTCTGGGAGACACCATAGATGTTCAAAAGCAAGAACAAACAGATTGAGGAAGAGTTTCTTTGCTAAAGCCATCTCTACCCTGAACATCAATATGTCCAATATTCATTTACATGCAATATACTATGTGCAATACTTACTATGTGCAATATTCAATGCCTCACTCTCCACTGCGGCTACTTAACCCTTAAATACCTGCAACATGAGGCAATCATCAGAGAATCCAAAAATTTGAAAAATAAGGTCCTAATAAAACCTTTTTTTCAAATTTGTAAAAAGAAAAGTCAAAATGAATCTGTAATAAGCGCTCTAATATCGGTTAACCTTGCTAAATCCTGTTTCTTTTTCTCATGGAACCTGCAGATGCATGTGTTGACTTGCATCCATCATTTTTTTTTTTTTCCCAAAAAGAAATGTCAAAATTCTGAATTCGTCTCAAAATCATGAAATTTTAGGTGTATCAAATGTGATACGTTTGGCAATAAAGGGTTAACTTCTATTCAAGCGAATTCTATGTGCAATAATTATTTACATGCAATATTAATGTGCAATATTGACTGCCTTCACTGTCAACTCCAGCTACTTCACTTCAATTACGTGCACTGCCTGAACATAGACCTAAAACACATTTTATATTTATTTAGATTGTATACTTTATTCTTGCAAGTCACTTTTGAGATTTTTTTTTTACTTGTCCTGCACTGTAAATGGAGATGCTCCACAATTTCATTGTACAACTGTACAATGACAATAAAGGGCTATTCTATTCTATTCCATTTGACATTCAAATTCACTGAATTTAATCCATTGTTAGCTAATTGACATTTTTAACAAGAAGCATGTTTATTACCGTGTAGGCTGATGATTAATTGGATGTAATCAGCATCATTCATAATAACTCTGCGTGATCGCGCTCCAGTCTTAATTGGAGTTTGGAATTCATTTTCCACACTAAATGGAGGCCTACGGAGATTAAACCCATCTATGAACACTCACAGAAATTAAGTACAACTGTGAAAATCCGCCCAGCCGTTTTGGAGTCCATAGGGAACGAACACACACAAAGATAAAGTTCCTTCTATATACACAAGTATAGATGAACACGACTCTTCTCTGGATGCTGATTTCAAGTGAAATCAAGTATATGGCAACTTTGAAAAGCTCATCATATTCACAAATGGACATAATGAGGCTCGTTCTTACAAGTTTGCAACACTGAAGCACAAAATCGATAATGCACTGATCCCTTGCTACATTGCAGATTTTTAATCTTGTTATAAATATCTTGTTATAAGAATATTCGATTTATATCTTCGTGTGTATGTACACTTACACACACACACGCATCATGAGAGAGAGTGAGAGAATTATGTGCAGTATGTATAATTTTTTACATAGGTTATTTATATTTCATTTGCATGTTTCAAACTCGTTTTAATGTTCTAGTGACAACATGTATTATGTACTATAGGGTTTTATATTATATATGGCGGAAAACACAGACAAGACTGAAAAGGCAGTTTCTGCTCTTGCACGCCTCCTTAAAATAAACTGCTGTATTTTACGCCAAAAGAACTGTTGCGTTTGATAGAACAATATGTCTATATGCTGCAATAGCAGATTCATGGTGCATTAAGTCCCTGAACTATTTTTAATGTGTCCGTTTTACCCTGGAAACCCCTGTTTACAGACGTCGCGCAACCACTTTTATTTCAACCTAGCCATGAAAAGGTAAGTAATCACTCGAAATGTCTGACATTTTCATCTAAGAATCATTAATTGATGTCTAATATTTAGTTTAAAAAAAAAAAAAACTTTAAAAAAAATGATTCACTCGCTTATTTTAAACTTTTAAACAAATTGCGTCTGTAAAAAAAAAAAAAAAAAGTCACGGATTTCTACCTCATAACTATCGTTTAATTGTATTTTTTCCGTTACTGTCGTATTTTCCCCAATATTTTAGATGATAAATAATTGTTCTGAACAAAGAAAAATTAAAGGAAAAAAAAAACGTTTAAAAGGGTAAATATATGAAAAAGAACATCTCGACCACTCCTTGATGTCAGCAATTTCTACATCGCAACCCTTGTTATATTACCATGTTTCACCCATAAAATCCCCCAAAAATCCAGCTGTGGCCATTCACAGGTGTGTCTTGACACTCAGTGATACATGCTACATAGAGTTTTGGATCGAAACGAGATAAGTACGCGATAATATCTAGTTAAGGTCATGGTGTCTTCAATTCTGCTCTCGCATGCTCTCACCTCCAGATGGGGTTTTGCTGTTTAAAAAAAACATTTTTTTTTTTTTCCTTTAAATGCCCTCATGTTCAAAATTTTTCTTCCCCCAGAAAATTGAGATTTTAAGCTTTCCAATGATTTATCACACATGCATATCAGACATTTTTTTAATTTGGCCAAATTAGGGTGCTCAGAGCGGAACTTCAAGTCACATGAGTGTTTTCCGCCATATGCACAAAAAAATGTATGTCAAAAATGGGGGGGTTCACTACTTTGCGGTTTTTCACTTTACGTGGTCAGTTCTGGTCCCCATTAACAGCGATTAGCAAAGAATCACTGTGTATAGACATACATTCAGTACACGCATGCATACACATATACAAAAACACATACATACAGTATTTATAATGTTATAAGAGTTCTAAAAACATTTATGTGCACTTTAACATCTACGCATGCAAAAACATTACACACATGTATCATATGAGTGAGAATGAATGTACAGTACGTATTATTTATACATTATTTTATGTATTAATATTTTTTTGACATGCGTCAAACTATACTTTGTTCTTATTATTGCATATGCATTTATGGGGTTTCATATACACCTACTGATATACGTATATACACACAAAAAATTAGATAAAAAAATTGGGATGTGTATACATACCACACATACGCGCATCGACATATACAAACCCACCTGCATATATGTTTTAAGAATAACAGTTCTAAAAACATTTACGTCCGTACACTTTATTAACATCTATGTATGTATGTACACTTACACACGTATCATGAGTGTGAGAGAATGAATGTACAGTACCTATAATTCATATTTTTTTTGTGTGTATTATTAATATATTATTGGCATGTTTCAGACTTATTACATATGCAATTTATAGGGTTTTACATACTTATTGATATTATACATATGTACACAAAAAATGTTTCTAAATAAAATGGAGGGGTGACACTACAGTATACAGGTATCACACATACACACATATATATGTATACAAAAATATGTACATACTGTATGTTATATGAATAAAAGTTCTAAAAACATGAATGTACACGTTAACATCTACGCATGTATGTACACGAACACATCATATGAGGGAGAGAATGAATGTACAGTACATATTAGTCATATACATTATTTTATGTATTAGTAATATTTTATTGATATGCAAAGTATTCTTTAACGTTATTATTGCATGTGCATTTATGGGGTTTTATATAGACTTACTGTATTAATATTAATAATAATACATTTTATTTGAAGGTGTCTTTCTGGCACTCAAGGTCGCCTTCTAATCATAAAAAAAAAAAAAAAAAAAAAAAAACATTGAAACAAATTAAAGTTTGCGAACAGTAAAAATAAAGTACAGGACGTTTGATTTAACGTAATTTACGTAAATTTAAAATACTAAATAGATGTTATTATACGTATATACACAAAAACATGTATTTATGTCTGTATTCACACACACAAATATATATTCAGATTTAGATCTACCTATGTATGTACACGTACACACCCGCACGTATCATACTAGGGAGAATCAATATACAGTACGTAATATTGATACATTTTTATGGATGTTATTGATATTATTAAGATTTTATTACGTGTTTCAAAGTATTCTTTAAACGATAACATACGCATATAGGGTTTTATATACACTTATTGATATTATACAGCATACTGTATACACAAAAAAATGCATGTTAAAAATGAGGGAGTGATACTACTTCGCGGATTGTCTCTACATTGATAAACGTGTGATCCCTGTATTACATTTTTTTTGCAAGCGTTAATATTTTGAATATAGAAACGCATCGAACCTCAATTCACATCTATGTCATATACACAGTCAGGAGGTTTATCAGACCGACATCTTCTTCCATTTCAAATAACTTCTTGTTGTTTATGGGGCTATAAATGATTAAAGAACTTGCTTTTGATTTCTTTTTACGATCAAAAAGAAGAAGCTATGAGTACATTCCGGTTTCGAGTAGATAAAACGACGTCGTCGGTCGTGGTTATCGTGGGAAATACACCGCAGGAGAGGCGATTTAATTCGAAAATATGGACCTAAAATGTGTTTAAAAGCCCTCCATAGTGAAAAATGATTCTTTTTTAAATTACTGTAATTTATACGAGTGTTTTTGTCCTTCATTTCTGTCGTTTTGTGATGAATTATTCGACTTTTCATGACAGTCGCGCCGTTTATGCGCCTTCAACGCATGTCATTTTGGCGTTTACACCTCTGAGCATTTAAAACACAAAGAATGATTTCGACGTGATTACAAATAAAAATGCGTATTTTAACACTCTTAAAATACAATTAAAATGTGCGGTTATTTAGTTTAATTCACTTTACATCGCGCGGCTGTCAAACTGCAAGTTATTTTATTGGTTGTTTTTTTTTCCTCACTCCATAATTTCTTTTTAAAAATGAGAAACATATTCACCATTTTTTGCCTAAAATAACCTCTAAGTAAACGTGATTTTTTTTTTTAACAGGCACATTTAACGTTTAAAATCGCATTCAATACAATAAATAGGGATTTTGAAAAACTCATTCCACAATGAAGCATTTCCATAAAAACGCGAGTGTTTTAAAATTAATACAAAGAGGGAAAATAATTTAGATAGAACAATATTATTCACATTTTGCTAACATCATGAGCTCCTAAACCACGAAGGAAATGTACTTTTACGGCCTAAATATTAAAAAAAAAAAAAAAAAAAAAAGTAGGTGGTGGTGGTGGGACAAGCAATATTCAAACATTTAGAAATAAACAAACATTGATTATGTATTAGAATTGAGAATATAATTATATATTAGGCTAGCCGAAAAAAGTGATGAAATCCTGTTGCGTTTTTATGTGCTCATTCCCATTAAGAGTTATTTTTATTGTGCTATAAAAGTGAACACGAAGCAAACAAACAAAAATAATAGAAAAATCAATTCAGTTAAGTCGGTAGTTGAATTGATTCTGAGTACTGTATTTAAAAATATATACGTTATTTCAAGTACTACGCGCGGTGGAAATAATATTGACCTTGCACTAGGAGAGACGTTCAAGCAGAAAATATGGACACGAGTCTCCATCTAGCGGACAAAAAGTGACACTACTACTACTACGTCTCACGCCACAAACAGTATCATGACATCACATTACTGGCAGCCTGCGCGGTGGTTTTGACTTTCCCCAAACAAACGAGTCAGCAAATAATCCGAGTTAAATATTTGGATGTTAATAATAATATAGACTAAATAGGAAAGGGAGGTACCCTTTTTTTTTTTTTTTTTTTTATTGTTTTACACATGATCATACGTGAATATTTTAATATCCAAGTACTCACAGTGGCGCCACCAGAGGGTGGCCAGAGGTAGCCAAGGCCCCCCAATAAATTTTCTGGCCACCCCACTGACCCCCCCTCTTTTGTTAAATGTTCACTTTATGCCTAATATATACATAACACAATAAAGCAGAATTGTTGTGGAACTCAAAATGTTGACTGGACTTTGATGGACTATGCACATTAAATCATTAGTAACTAAATTAGGGGAGCAGCTATCAATTATTTTAGTAGTCAATTAATCAATGAACTAGTTAGTTTGAATAATCGAGTAAACAGGTAAGGAACATTTTTTTAAAAAGTACCTGAGCTGAGCCTCAAACGGTATAAAAAAATAATTGAGGATCTAAGTGCAATTAAAGAACAACTGGCTAACTTACATAGCAAAGGTCTGCTAGCTTCAATGCTATAAAATGCTAACTTTTTTTTTTTACAGTGCTGTCAACAAATGGTTCAAACACATATTCCCACAAAAATAGCTAAATATACCTATTACCTAAATTACGAATGGATTAAAAAAAGCATTAGTTCAAACAAAAACTTAGCTTATGTTGGTCTTAACAGGGAGCAACTGGATTCAGCCATGTGAAATGAGTTACCGTAATTTTCGGACTATAAGCCGCTACTTTTTTCCTTCATTTTGAATCCTGCGGCTTATAGTTCAGTGCGGCTTGTTTGTAGAATTTTTGGGGTTAATAGGTAACACTATATTTGACAGCGGCGTCATAAGACTGTCATAAGACCGTCAAAATAATGACATGACACTATCGTGGGCATTACTGAATGCTTACGACAGATGCCATTAAGTGTCATCTGGCAAATTATGTCGCTAACTCCATTTTTGTCCAGCTTGGGTCTTTTACATCTATTCAAAAGTGATATAATTTGCCGGATAACACTAAATTACATCTGTTATAAGCATTCATTAATGCTCATGACATTGTCATGTCATAATTATGATTGTCTAATGACAGTCTTATGACGCTACTGTCAAATAAAGTGTTATCAAATAACATAACTAGTAATTAATGAAACAACTAGAACAGTAACCGAAGAAATAATTAGCACAGAACATGAATTTTGATTGTTATTTATATCTGTAGCGCTCTAATGCATGCTAGGAGGCATGTTGGACAAACACAGTGTTGACAGCAGGTGACAACAAAGGTTGATTGTCTCCCCCAAGGAAGCAGTGATGGCCAAATGAAGCTTCTTGAAGCAATGAAGCTTTGCAGCCAATCACTTCAAAGCTTCATGGTGGTTCATTTGGTCTTATGACAGTCGTATGATGCTACTGTCAAATAAAGTGGTACCGGTTAATATCTTTTGGTGTAAATATCCCATAATAGAGTGAGGTCAGCTGCGGCTTATAGTCCAGTAGGGCTTATCTGTGTACAAATGCATTTTTCGTGCCAAATTTGGTGGGTGGCGGCTTATAGTGCGAAAATTATGGTATGTCATTTTCATGTTGCCACTGGAGGGTAATGTATCCACCCAAATCAATAAAACTAAATGCAAACACTTTACTCACGAATACTCAAAGCAGCAAAATTCCGAATCTTTTTTCAAATTGAATGACTCGAGTTAATCGATTAATTGTTGCAGCAGTACATTAAATATAACACAGTACCAAAGTATATCAGTGGGCGTGCCCTTATGGCTTTCTAATAGTTTTCTTCTGGCCTTTTTACTGCAACAACGTAATAAAAACCTGAAATTATGGCTTTTAGTTTTTGGTGTGCCACCCCAAGATTTTAAGTGGCACTATATGGCCACCCCTATGAATAATTTCTGGAGGAGCCACAGAGTTCACAAGACGATTAAAAACCTATAAATAAGAGTTTAAATGAAAGCAAGTTGAATAAATGTTTTTTTTTTTTTTTAATTAAAATACTCACATCAATATATTTTTTGAAAAAGTGAAAAAAAAAAAAAAGTTAATAACCCTAACCCCAAAAATCAGACTTCATAATGATATTGATCGGTTAGATTGGACCTTCACTACGCCACGCCTTCAAGTAGGAAGCCATCCCACAATCCGCTTCAGTTATTCGCAGATGGTTGCAGCGACGCATGCAGCGATCCAATGCTGGATTTAGGTTAAAAAAGTACAAAAGCTGTACCAAATACAAACAAGAAGGATTGTGATTTGTTTGAGGATTAAGGGTAAAACATAAAAACGTAAAAAGCTTTTTGTTGTAAGGCTACCGCCACATTGTCTAACAAACTATCATCATTCTTAGACATATTTACATAAAATAAATGCTAACTGCACGTTTTTTTTTTTTTTTGCTTTGAACCAAGATTGGATACCTTTTTATGTTCAAATCTATAAAGAATTCTGGGATTTAAGCATTTATTCACAAACATTTTCACCTGTCTGTTTACATATGGAGGCTGTCACAGTCCCTAACAGATGTGCATCATACTTCAACATATTTACGTAAAATAAACTCTAACTGCACGTTTATTTCTTTGCTTTTAACCAAGAACGGAGACTGTTTTACATCCATATCTATAAAGAATTCAGGGATTTAAGCATTTCGTCACAAGAATTTTCACCAGAAAAGCTCTGTTTACACCAGGCAGCCGCTAGCTATATTTACTAACATACTAGCATTGTACTTCGACTTATTTACGTAAAATAAATGTTAACTGCACGTTTATTTTATTTATTTTATTTTTTTGCGTTTAACCAAGAATCGAGACTGTTTTATGTCCATATCTATAAAGAATTCAGGGATTTAGCCATTTATTCACAAGAATTTTCACTGGAAAAGCTCTGTTGACATATGGCGGCCGCCACATTGACTGACAGACTAGCATCGAACTTTGACATATTTACGTTAAAAATTTGCTAAGTGGATAGGTTTTTTTTTTTTGCTTTTAACCAAGAATGGAGACTGTTTTACGTCCATATCTATAAAGAATTCAGGGATTTAACCATTTATTCACAAGAATTTTCACCGGAAAAGCTCTGTTGACATATGGCGGCCGCAACATTGACTGACAGACTAGCATCGTACTTTGACATATTAACGTTAAAAAATTGCTAACTGCATTGTTTTTTTTTGGGTTTTTTTTTTTGCTTTTGATTTTAACCAAGAATGGAGACTGTTTTACGTCCATATCTATAAAGAATTCAGGAATTTAACCATTTATTCACAAGAATTTTCAACGAAAAAAACTCCGTGTCAGTGATTCCACTCAGTCAGCTTTGACGGCCACGCAAAAAATGCAGGCCCCCTATTAATTGGCCCAGCGCCCCATTAATATCATTATGAAGTCAATGCCAAAAATATTCGAATACTACATGTATCTAAACACAGTATACAGTGTGTATATACACTGTATATACATATATGGCGGAAAACGCTCAGATGACTAGAAATACTGTTCTGAGACCCCCAATTTGGCCAACTTAAAAATTGTCCGATAAGCATGTGTGATAGGAAAGCTTAAAATCTTAATTTTCTGGGGGAAGAAAATTTTTGAACAGGATGGCATTTAAAAAAATTTTTTTTTTTTTTAATTTACACATCAAAACCCTAACTGGAGGCGAGAGCAGAATTAAAGACGCCATGACCTTAACTAGATATTATCGCATACTTACCTCTTTTCGATCCAAAAACTCCATGTAGCATTTATCACTGAGTGTCAAGACACAGCCGTGAATGGCCACAACTGGATTTTTGGGGGATTTTATGGGTGAAAAATAGTCATATAACAAGGGTCGCGATGTAGAAATCGCAGACATCAAGGAGTGGTCAAGATTTTTTTTTCATATATTTACCCTTTTAAACCGTTTTTTTTTTTCCATCATTTTTCTTTGTTTGGATCAGTTATTTATCATCAAACATATCGGAGAAAATGCGACAGTAACAAAAAAAATACAATTAAGCGATAGTTATGAGGTAGATATCCGTGACTCTTTACAGACACCCTTTCTTTTTTTTCTTTTTTTTTTTTTTTTTTTTTAATCTAATTTGTTTAAAAGTTTAAAATACGCAAGTGAATATTTTTTAAGGGTTTTTTTTTTTTATTTTAAACAAAATATTAGACATCAATTGATGATGCTAAGATAAAAATGACAGACATTTTGATTAATAAATATAATTACTTACCTTCTTTTTATGGCTAGGTTGAAACAAAAGCAGTTGCGCGACGTCTGTAAACGGGGGTTTCCGGGGTAACCCACAAATTGAAAATAGATCGGGGGCTTAATGCGCCATGAATCTGCTATGGCAGCATATTGTTCTATCAAACACAGCAGTTGTTTTGGCTTAAAATACAGCAGTTTCTTTTAAAGAGTGCAAGAGCAGAAACTGCTTTTTCAGTCTGGTCTGTGTTTTCCGCCATATATATATTAAACATACATACGAATATACACACACAGTATGAACAGTTCTATTGAAACACATACACATACTGTATATAAAACATTTAATGAATAAATAAAAGTTGATAATGAAATACTGTAGCATTATTTTTTTAAATGAATAAGCATTTTGAGTTAAGAAATAATTTAGTTTTATCTTTATGCTAGTTCTCCCCAAAAACAAAAAAAAAATCAAAATAATAAAGATTTTTTAAAATTTTTGAATACAGTAATAAATAGAAATGACACCAAATATGTGTAAATAAATCAAGATGTAACTGAATAAACCTATAGGTTTTTATTTCTAACCAAGTATTACATTTACAAAGTCCCTTTTTTTTTTGAACAAATACTTCAAAACGACATTCAGAAATTCATTTGAACATAAAGTACTCTAAGAACAGTTATCATCTAATAAAAAAAAATATGAAAACACTTTTTCTTGAGTAGAATTTTAGGTGAACTGCACTTGGGACCCCTCGAGTGCGTGCCGAGATGACGTTTTCAAGTGACATCGCCACTATTCTCTCAAACGCGGGGGCTGTTTGGTGCCGAAACTACACGGTAACAAGGGCCACTGAGTCATCTGTGTCCTGGCCCGCCCCGCCCCTGCACTTTTCACTTTAACGCTCTCTCTCCATCCGGCGCCCCTACAAAAACTTTTTAATGGTTACACGTGGAGGGTTTAGTAGCTTTATGAGGATTTATTGGGCTTTAAAATTAACACTAGAGTAAAACTCCAACCAAGAGTGGCCTAAGTACAAATCCTCAGTGAGATATTGCGCCAACTCCCATTTCTAAATTTGATGATATATAGTACAATTTACTGTCTGATTGTTAACTCAGTGGCACCACTCACTTTTGAACTTGTGTGTTTTCAAAATGGCTGTGCACATGAAATTAGACACTTGTTATGTATATATTTTTTTCATATTTCACTGTTTGGACATGGACCACTGTTGCAAAAAGATGACGTTTTTTTAAATCCCCATTTGTGAGTTTTCATACTGGTGATGCTCATTGCATTAGATTAGAATTCGATCATTTTTATATTTTCATGTTTGACGGCTGTTTGGACTTGCAGAAATCATGTTTTTTTAAAAGCCCATTTTTGTGTGTTTTCAAAATGAAATGAGACACTTTTGTTACTTTTTATTGGTTCATATTTGATATTTGCTTGAACTTGGACCACTGTCGAAAAAAAAAAAAATCATGTTTTTTTTAAATCCCAATTTGTGTGTTTTTAAAATGGTCATGCTCATGAAATTAGACACGTTATTGATATGCTACTTTTATTTGTTCATACAGTGGTTTCTCACATTTCTGCATAAAATCACCATCGAAAGTGATCTGATCTGTCAAAATCACACAGATGAAAAAACAATATCTGCTTTAACTAAAACCACCCAAACATTTTGGAGGTTTTGAAGAGAATAGTATGTTTTCCTCATTTTCCAATCGACTGACACACCTTATATTAAATAAATGGCACTTATACCAAGGTTTAAGGAAAACTAGCAGAATATATTTGCCATAAGGTATAAGAGATACATGACGCCTTCTTATCACGGATGGCCAACGCTTGCGCCATGCAACTGACTGAGCGAAAATAACTTTTTTTTTTTTTTTTAAATCCCCATTTGTATGTTTTCAAAATGGTCTTCCTCATGAAATTTGACACTTATAATAATTTTTAATCTGTTCATATTTGACAGTTATTTGAACTTGGACCACTATTGCACAAAGGCTGTTTTAATTCATGTTATTCTGTTTATAAAATGGCCACGTTCATATATTAGACCCTTATTTTGATTTTTTCATATTTTATGGTTGCTTGAACTTGGACCACTACTGCACAAAGTTTTTTTTGTTTGTTTTACGTGTGTTTGTGTGTTTTTAAAATAAATAAATAAATAGACACTTCTGTTATTTTTATTGGTTCATATTTGATGGTTGCTTGAACTTGGACCACTGTTGAAAAAAAAAATCATGTTTTTTTTGTTTTAAATCCCAATTTGTGTGTTTTCAAGATGGTCATGCTCATGAAACTGGACACGTTATTGATATGCTACTTTTATTTGTTCATACAGTGGTATGAAAAGTATCAGAACCTTTTGGAATTTCTCACATTTCTGCATAAATTCACCATCAAAAGTGATCTGATCTGTCAAAATCACACAGATGAAAAAACAATATCTGCTTTAACTAAAACCACCCAAACATTTTGGAGGTTTTGAAGAGAATAGTATCTTTCCTCGTATTTTCCGATCGACTGACACACCCAATATAAAATAAATAGCACTTATACCAAACAAGCAGAATATAGGGCATAAGAGATACATGATGCCTTCTTATCACAGAAGCCCAACGCGTGCGCCACGGAGCTGAATGAGCAAAAAGATCACTTTTTTTTTTTTAACCCCATTTGTATGTTTTCAAAATGGTCTTGCTCATGAAATTAGACACTTATGATCATTTTTAATCTGTTCATATTTGACAGTTATTTGGACTTGGGTTACTACTGCTCAAAGATAACTTTTTTTTCTAAATCATTTCCGTTTGTGTGTTTTTAAAATGGCCATGTTCATGATAATAGACACTTATTTTAACTAGCTCATATTTTAAGGTTGCTTGGACTTGGACCACAATTGCAAAACATTTTTTTAAATTGCGGTTTGTGTGTTTTTAAAATGACTGTGCTCACGATAGTAGACATTTGTATTATTTTAATTTGTTCATATTTAATAGTTCTTTGGACTTGGAGCACAATTGCACTTTTTTTTTTTTTTTTTAAAGTTGCTGTTTGTGTGTTTTCAAAATGGCTCTGCTCATTATGTTAAACACTGTAATTATTTAAATTTATTCATATTTGACCGTTGCTTGGATTTGGACCACTGTTGCAAAAAACATGTTTTTTTTTTTTAAATCCCCATTTGTGTGTTTTCAAAATGGTTATGCTCATGAAACTAGCTACTAATGTTTTTTTTTTCCATATTTGGCAGCTGTTTGGACCACTATTGCGCAAATAAAACTTATTTAATTCCTTTTTGGTTTTGTATCAAATTGGCTGTGCGTATGATATTGGACACGTATACTATTTTAATTTGTTCATTTTGATAGTTGCTAGGACTTGGACCACTATTACACAAACTTTAATCCCCATTAGCGTGTTTTCAAAATGGTTCTGCTCATGAAATTAGTAGAGGAGTAAAAAAAAAAAAAAAAAAAAATCGATTATTACATGCATTGCGATTCGACACGTGACGATTCAATTACAATTCATAAAAGGTTCAAAAACAGGGATTTTCCCTCATAACTTTATGGCAGCCGCTCGTAGCAGACCGAAATTCAAGACACCTCTGCCGCGCTGGCACCGTTAACGGGCGCACGCACGGTTACTGAGAGAGATTTACTCCTTTTTAAAAGACTGGAAAATACATTTGTGTATGAGACAGGCAGGTACAGAAGCGTGACACTGCGCAAGTTATTTTTTAGAGCAAGAGGGGAAGAGAGATAGTTCGTTGCTCCTTGTCTTTCAGATGTGCAGCAGTAGATTTAAGGCATTTCAATTAAAAAATGTCCGGAGTGTGTTGCTAAGACCCGTGTGCATCTATAAGAGGTGAGTACAGGAACCCTCCTGTACTGTTTAGCCTTTATTGTTGTCGTTTTTGAGATGTTAATAGTTAGCGCCGAGCGCTAAGCTAATTAGCTGATTCGCTAGCAATATGCAGAACGTGTAAAACCATGATTAAGTACAGCGGTAACACTACAAACATGTGAAATAGTACAGAAATCTGTGAAAACAAAGTATATTGGTTCAAAGAAGGCTTATTTCTAAAGACACTTTGTTTCCAGAACATGTGGAATTCATTCCATCTGTGTAAATTTTATTGTATTGTTGAGAGAAATAAGTACTCCCTTTAAAATGGTTAATGTTTTTGCACTTTCTTGTTAAAAATAAACAGAAACGCAGCCTAAGGGCAGCTTTTTGTTGTATGGGCATGTTTCCATTGTTCCTGTTGAATCATTAGGATATTTTAAATAATGGACATAAATTTGTTTTGCTATTGTATTAATTAGTAATGTACGATGCATCGATAATCGCTATAACCGCGATCATCGTCAATACCGTGATCATCGTTCAGTAAGGGTTAGGTTTCAGTAATCGAACCGTAGCACCCCTGAATCGTAATTGAATCGAATCGTGGGATGCCTAAGATGGCACACTCCTAGAAATTAGACACGTTTAGTTTTTAAGATTTGACTGTTTGGACCACTATAGTCCAAAAATAACTTTTTGTTGGTTTGAAATATTGCGTTTTTTTTTTTTTTTTTTTTTTTTTTTTTTTTAAATCACGCTGGCAACTTACTATCATCCAACGAAAGCGAACATTAGCGGCAATTTGGTCCAGGTCCAAAATCATTCATTTGTCAAAACTGGACCCCAGAAGTTACCAATAATCTTTTTTTTTTTTAAATAAATAATAGGGCTGTCAAAATTATCGCGTTAACGGGCGGTAATTCATTTTTTAAATTAATCACGTCAAAATGTTTGACGCAATTAACGCACATGCCCCGCTCAGATTAAAATGACAGCAGTGTAATGCCCGCTTGTTACTTGTTTTTTTGTGTTTGGCGCCCTCTGCTGGCGCTTGGGTCCAACTGATTTTATGGGTTAGTACAATGAGTGAGCATGGTGTAATAATTATTGACATCAACAATGGCGAGCTACTAGTTTATTTTTTGATTGAAAATTTGACAAATTTTAATCAAACAAAAACATCAAGAGGTGTTTTAATATAAAATGTCTATAACATGTACTAACATTTATCTTTTAAGAACTACAAGTCTTTCTATCCATGGATCGCTTTAACAGAATGTTAATGTTAATGCCATCTTGTTGATTTATTGTTATAATAAACACAGTGCTTATGTACCATATGTAGAATGTATATATCCGTCTTGTGTCTTATCTTTCCATTCCAACAATAATTTACAGAAAAATATGGCATATTTTATAGCTGGTTTGAATTGCGATTAATTTTTAAGCTGTAATTAACTCCATTGAAAATTTTAATCGTTTGACAGCCCTAATAAATAACATTACAGACGAGCTATCAAGACTAGCAAACTGCTTTCAACCAACAAAAACTCAACCATGACGACACCACCAATCACATGACCCCAACGCCACACACCACCAGGCTTTTGGGGTGTCCCAATCAGGCTCACCCCCCTCCCAAAAAAACCTGGAAATGATTTTCACTCACCATTTGCGCCTCTTCATCGTCTTGATGTTGAGCGGAGGCTGCCGACTTCAGAACTGAACGAGCCCCAGAAAGAAAAAGACAGAAGGAATGTTTTAATCATGCTGTGGGAGGCCAATTTTCTTCCCACGCACACACAAACACACAGACGATGAGTCTTCCAGAAGAGAAGGGGACGTCTAAACCGGGAGGAAAAGGGAAAGACTGAAAGCAATGAGCTGTGCGGTACCAGCAGAGTCATCTCTCACTTCCTCAGACACCCCCGCTTTCGACTTATGACTTGTGAGGGTGTGTGCATATGTCATGAAAGCGAAAAACAAAAAAAGATGAGTGTGACCTATGTGCGAGAGAGGAAACAAATAGCTTCCTTTTCCCAGGGATCCCCGGAGACGGAGATCTTTTTTGGTCCGTCTCTTGGGATGAAACCGGTTTCATTTGCTGGGACATGCTTTCTCGTTGGCACCGTCTAACTGCATTATTCTAACACACTTAATATAATCAATCGGGGAATAGTATCGTTTTTCGAATTCACTGTTTGACTGTTTGTATTACTCTAACACACCCAATATAAAATAAATTGCACTTATACCATAGTTTAAGGAAAACAAGCAAAACATAGTGCACAAGAGATACATGACGCCTTCTTATCACGGAAGCCCAACGTGTAGTACGTCATGCAACCGACTGAGCAAGATTGATACCGACACGTCTGCACCACCAACTCTCGCAATCAGTTCTCCCGGATAGTCCAGAACAAATGGCGGGACGCCCTGTCCCAACAAAAGGAACACCGGAGAACGCGCAATATCCAACTGATAACACGACTGATAAGACTCCAAGAGCTCCTTTGACGCTGAGGTGGCAAAATCCACAACCCTCGTTGCCCTGACAACAGTAACTCCCGAATCCTCCTGTCCAATCCACAAATTGACAATAATACTAAACAACGCCTAAACACACCCTTCTTTCTGCCCACAGCCCGCCCCGCAAGAGCCATCAAAAAGACAATGTTTAACTAATCATTGTCATTTTTCTCAGGAACCTTTTGTTGACTTGTGATACGGTGATGTTGGATCCTCGCCCTGGTCCCTCTGTGCTGTATGATTGCTGTCGACTCAGAATAAATTGTTAACTTGTGTTTCGAAGCCTTTTTCCAGCTTTCGGAATGGAGTCAGTACAAGGGGTAAAGACTAAGCTGAATGCGCGGAGTTTGGTTTTTTTGGCCGGGTCGTTGGAGCTGCGCCAGCGCGGGGCGGGCGGTTCGGCTGGCGTGATTCTGGTAATCTGGCTAGAAGATCAGATTCCTTTATCGGGCAGCAGTGCATGCTGGGAGGCCCTATGTCCCCATGCAAACCTACACCCTTGCCTCAGATTTAGATTAGTCCTTGGATATTACAGATATTTTTCCTATTCATTTTTTTCTCAAATCACTTTTATATTACACATATTTAGTTTGAGTCTAAGGGTGCTCCAGTGTCCCCCAGAAGTGGACCCATTCTTGTATAGCCCCCAGTTTTTTTTTAAATAAAGGGACTAGCACTTCAAAAATGTTTTTTTTTCTTTAGTAGTTTAAAACAAATGTTTGAATCGAACGTTGTATCACCTAAATCAATACACATGAAAGTATAAATCAATACAGATTTATTTTGCATTGATCATTTAACCTATCAAACAATTAGGTTCCAGGGTGGTCCCCCAGGCCACCAGCGCCCCCATCAACTGGCCTTCAGGGATGGGAAAAGGGGATGCACCAACAACCCCACTCCCACCCCCGTCTGCCCACAAGTGGCAGCCCCCCAACCACGGCCACAGGACCCCCAACGGCCCACCAAGCCCCCAGGGCAGGGCAGGGTCCCCCATCGGAGCAGACGACACACTGGCGTCCAGCTAGCGACCCGTGACGGAGCGCAGTGCGGATACCCTGGCAGAGAAGAGAGGGGAAGGCGGAAGCAGGAGAATGCAAAGGAGCCCCCGCAGGGCAGCGCGAGATCAGAGCCCCGACCTCCCCGCACTCCCGCGGCCGGCAGCCAAGGCAGAGGAGAGGCCACGCCCGGGGAGCCACGCCATCAAGAAAAAGTGTGGGACCCACCTACCACCCTATTACTGTGGCTGCCAGGTGCCTGGCTGGCAGCCATTACCCAGCACCATGATGGGGTTGTGTGGGGAGGGTAGTGCAAAGTATGCATTAAAATAGAAGAGCTCAGCTTGGGGCAGTGGGACCGCTGCATGGAATTTCTATCCAGCCGCCCATCCCGACGCCCTTTGCCGGAGCTCCCCCGTGGAGTATGATGTGTGTGGTGCTTTAAAAAAGGTGCGGGAACAGCTGGGCCTGCTGTGAGGAGGTAACCATGATGTCCCCCCCCTCCCTCAATAGGTCCCATCCGTCCTACAACCTTGGTGTGTGATTCTTTAAAATCAAAGGAGCCAGGCCGGGACTATATGGCCCCGTCCCGACTCTTCCCGGAGGAATGAATGAGTATGTAGGTGCTAGCATGAAAGATATTTACAGTGCAAAGTGAGGAGTGCGTGAATTAAGAGGCAGGCTCCCACAGGCGTGGCCCCGTTCGCTAGAACCACCGGCTGCAGGGCAGGAGGAGCGCCAGGGCCCCGATCAACCCCCGCCCCAGACCACCCCTGGCGCACCCGCATCCCCCCTGCACATGATATGTTATCTTGTCTAGTCTTTTTCAGGACATCTCGTCTTGTCCAGGATGTGTTATCTTGCCTCGTCTTTTCCGGGACGTCTTGCCTCTCGTCTTGTCCGGGACGTCTTGTCCAGGAAGTGACCAGACATCTTGCCTCCGTCTTTGCCTCATCTCGTCCCGGGACGTCTTGCCTCATGCCTCATCTCGTCCCGGGAGGTCTTGCTTCATGCCTCATCTCGTCCCGGGAGGTCTTGCTTCATGCCTCATCTCGGGAGGTCTTGTCTCATCTCGTCCCGGGAGGTCTTGCCTCATCTCGTCCCGGGAGGTCTTGCCTCATCTCGTCCAGTCTTGTTCAGGTTGTCTCATCTAGTCCGGGACATGTCATTTTGTTTTGTCTGGGACGTCTCGCCTCATCTCGTCCCGGGACGTCTCGCCTCATCTCGTCCCGGGACGTCTCGCCTCTCATCTTGTCTAGTCTTGTTCAGGTTGTCTCATCTAGTCCGGGACATGTCATTTTGTCTAGTCTTGTCTGGGACGTCTCGTCACGTCTTGTTCGGGACATCTCGTCCGGGATGCCTTGACTTTACCGTTGTCCATTTTAGAAACAGCTGTCTTTGAATTGAAATCCGAATAAAATCAATTCAATTGGATTACTTTTTTTTTTTCGACTAAAATATGACTAAGATGAGTGATATCGTAAAGGCTAAGATGAAGATTAAAAGGGCTGCAAAAAACAACACTGCTATTAACCCAAATAAATAAGCCGCACTGGACTATAAACCACAGGATTGAAAATGAGGGGAAAAAAGTAGCGGTTTACAGTCTGAAAATGACGGTACATATTGCGCAGAATCCTCACGTTATTTCTTGGTAGGTGACAATACCGATGATGTCGTACAACACTACTTGTATCTCAAGTAGAGATAGATTATCGGAAATGTGACGTATAATCAAGATCAAATTGGGGGTCTCAGAGCGGAACTTCAAGTCACCCGAGTCTTTTCCGCCATATGCTCTAGAGCTGAACCACAGAGCGTCTGATTCCCAACGTTTGGGGTCTCGTTTGAGAGTGTGTGAACAACATGACTCAGGCTGAGAAGGATCTGACTCACTTCCCCCGGAATTCAAACTCTTTGAGTCTCCAGGTTACGGGGATATGAGGAAACTGGGCCTTTTTGTGCTTTTAATTAGACCACACACATTTATCACTTTGCACTGTCAGACGTGTTTTGTGTGGACTTTCGTCATATCTACATCGTAAGAGAAGCTGCACTCAAATAAGTGGGAAATCTCAAGTCCTTTTTAGCCATTTTAATGCATGAATTTTGTTCTCATTACATTCCTATTGGACACATTTGCACTTTGTTTTTAAAATTTTTTCAAATTATACAACTACTGAGGCGCTCACAGGCCCACAAGTGTCATTCATTGGACATCACGCTATCACATGACTTGAATCAATCTTGCTGGCCATTTTTACTTCAATGAATGTTTTTTTTGTAAATAAATTAGCGCGGAAAAACATACAGTGGTATGAAAAAATATCTGAACGTTTTGGAATTTCTCACATTTCTGCATAAAATCACCATCAAATGTGATCAGATCTTTGTCAAAATCACACAGATATAAAAACAGCATCTGCTTTAACCCACCCAAACATTTATAGGTTTTCATATTTTAATGAGGATAGCATGCAAACAATGACAGAAGGGGGAAAAATAAGTGAACCCTCCGGCTAAGGAGACTTAAAGAGCAGTTGAAACCAATTTTTGCCAAACATTTTAAGTCAGGTGTGTGCCCAATCACTGATGAGTGGTTTAAAGCTGCCATGTCCGCTATAAAACACACACCTAGTAAGAATTGTCTTGATGAGAAACATTTTCTGATGTGCATCATAGCTTGGTCAAAAGAGCTGTCTGAAGCAGGCCATTTGGGGGCCCTATGCAAAATAATGCAAAGGGGCCCATATTTTGGGCCCAGCATTTCGTCACAGTGTACTGTGAAACCCATACATGCAATCCAACCTATACGTCCATATTTTGTATATTAATCAGATTTTGTTGCACTGCATACTTCAAACTTCTCACCCCAAATGATTGTCTGTACTTACAGTAGATAGCGCCAAACCTTTTTCTAAAAGAGGAAAGAAGTAAGGAAGAACTTATATTTTTTTAAGCTTGTAATCAAGTATCAAAACTCACAAAAGGCAAATAAAGCAAACTGTAGTAAACAAAATAGAATATAAATTTTAAAATTGCCAGATTGAGGGCCCCTTAGTGGTCAGGGGCCCTAAGCAGCTGCATAGACTGCATATTGGCTGGGCTGGCCCTTGTCTGAAGACCTGTGATCAAGGATTTTTTATTTGTATAAAGCTGGGAAAGGATACAAAACCATCCCTAAAAGTTTGGAAGTTCATCAATCGACAGTCAAAGAAGTTGTCTACAAATGGAGAGAGTTTGGCACTGTTGCTTCTCTCCCAAGGAGTGGCCGTCCACTATAGATGAGGCCAAGAGCTCAGCGCAGAATACCCAGAGAAGTAAAAAAGAACCCTAGAGTGTCTGCTATAGACTTACAGAAATCACTGGCACAGTCCAATCTCTCTGTTCACACATCTACTAAATGTAAAACTATGGCCAAGAATGGTGTTAATGGGAGGACTTGGTCTAAACAAAAAACAAAAAACATTGTTGCTCATTTAATGTTCGCAGAAAGGCACTTGGACACTCTACAGAGGTTTTGGTAAAATATTTTGTGGAGTATTTGAATTTTTTGGGAGCAACACATAACGTCATGTGTGGAGGAAAAATGGAACAGCTCACCAACATCAATACCTCATCTCCACCGTGAAGCATGATGGAGGGAGCATCATGATTTGGGGCTGTTTTGCTGCCTCAGGGCCTGGACAACTTGCAATCATTAATGGAAGAATGAATTCAAATTTTTATCAGAATGTTTCTCAGGAAAACCTGAGGCCAACTGTCAGACAGTTGAAGCTAAAAAAGTGCATGGATGCTGCAACAAGTCAATGATCCAAAACACAGAAGTAAATCAACTTCAGAATGGTTTCAGAAGAACAAAATACACGTTCTGGAGTGGGCAAGTCAACGTCCAGACTTGAACCCCATTGAGATGCTGTGGCATGACCAAAAGGCAATGATTCACACCAGACCTCCCAGGAATCTGACTGAACTACAGGAGCTTTGTCGAGAAGAATGGGTCCTGATCGATGTGCCAAACTGATCTGCAGCTACAGGATGCGTCTGGTTGAAGTTATTGCTGCCAAAGGCTGGGGCACAAAATATTAAATGTAATGGTTCACTTACTTATTTTCCCCCTTCTGTCTTTGTTTGCATACTAACCTGATTAAAATGTGAAAACCTCTAAATGTTTGGGTGGTTTTAGTTAAAGCACTTTTTTCATCTGTGTGATTTTGACAAAGATCAGATCATATTTGATGAGGGTTTTAGGCAGAAGTGTGAGAAATTCCAAAAGGTTCTGATACTTTTTCATACCCATTTCCAAAGTATTATTAAACTGATATATATAATGTTTTTTAAACATTGCCAATGTAATAATTATAACATAAATGAGATTTATATAAAGAAAAACAACGATGTATACATGCATGTATCTTAACATTTATCCATAAAATACTGTATTTGTTTGTTTTAATTGAAGGAAAAATCCGCGATGGACTGAGGTCGCGAAGTAGCGAGGGATCACTAATGTATATTTATAAAAGTGTAGTTCTCCTTGTGAACATCAGATGGCTGCAGAGATCATCTTGCAACATGTGACGCCACCTTTCTACCGCTAAGTGGCGCTGTTGGACACCTTTTCAAAGTGCTGTATAACTACAGTACTGTGTAAACAATTTCCATCTTAAAATCTACATAAATAACGTTAAACTTTCACCGACTTTTTGATAGCAAATTTGCTGAAAGCAGCTGTTGGTACAAGAAAAATATTTCAGTATGTGCATATGTACATGTGCAAATATTTCATGTTAGGGCAAACAGTCACACTGTGGAATATGATATGCGCGTGTACTCAATGCAAACATTGACATATCGCCTTCAGCAGAATTGTCCTTTTCATTGCAGGTTGGTGATTAGGAAGTTATGCAACAGCCGGTTGCCATTGACGGCGATAGAAGTCCACTCCATTTTGATAAGGAGGCCGAGTGTCAAAATAGGTTGGACTGTTGCTGTCAGTAGCAGTAAAATAATCATTCACGCGCATATTAACCTCACATCCGGTGTGTGCGAGAAAACCGCATGAATGAAGTTTAAAAAAAAAAAAAAAAAAAGTGGGTTAAAAAAAAAGCCCATATGACGCATCGTGTAAATCATAGAATGATTAAAAGAGAATATATTTTTTGAATTACTTTTAAAAATATATATGACATTTTCTTTCAGCTTCTCAATGTTGCCTTTGCGTACAAAAGCTTCCCTTTACTTGTACTGTAATAACACAAGATTCATTGATTTTGACGAGCTAGTACCATTTCCTGTTTCAAAGTCGTTTTTCCCTCCAAATTAATTCAAATCGAAGCGTCAAATTAATCTTTTCTCGTTATATTCCTCTTTGTTGCACGTTAAAAACATGCTAAAAACAACTAAAACTCCTTCTTGACCCGCATTTTGTAGTTTACGATAACATTTGAACGCAGCACAATCGGTTTTCTTTTGCTTGAACAGTTTTCAAACTTTTAAAATTTGTCTTCGAGTTCTAATTTAATTGTTATCTGGCGTAAATTTCCACAAAACCGTGGGCGGAAAATAAAAGCTAGCACGGAAAAGAGCGAACTAACAACTACATTCCAGGAATGTCACAAGATTCCACGCGGCATTCCACGCGCTGACGTCACACCCAACTGATTACAAGGAGGAATCAGCTGTGCTGCGTTTGTGCACTCGGCCCAGCAGGAAAATGTAACTTCCGTGAATTGAAGCGCTTTTTTGAATCGAAAGAAAAGCAAAGAGGAAGCAAACGTTCTCACACACATAAAAGCGAGCTTGAAATTAATTTAAAAATAAATAACTTACCTCACTTGAGAAGCTACTTTGGCCCAGAACGTTCTTTATTTTGCTTTCTTTTTTAAACTGAGCACGCACACCGCGCGTTTCCTTTCCATTTTTGCAGCGCGAATTGTAAAATAAAAGCGCCAAACTCTGCAAAAATACTAGTGCTCATTTCCTGCCTGCAGTTTTGGCTTGCGCTTATCGTTCGGCAGTCAGACGCCATTCAAGTGAAGCAACAAAGTGCAAATATCAACTACTGAGGCGCTCGCACGCCCACAAGCACCTCCACCCATGAATGGAGACACGCCATTCATTGGGCATGCTGCTGTCACGTGACGAATTCAAGCCGCTGGCCACTTTTACTTCAATGAATTCCGCATGTTTATGTCTATAATTTAAAAAATGTCACAAGACAAGCAAAAAAAAAAAAATCGTTTCAAATTATAATTTCCATTTTCTAAAGATATGAAAATATAATTTGAAGAGCAAAATCGGTGGGGGGAAAAAAGCACTATCATACTGAATATAACAATAAAACGGCAGAAATAACCTGTAATAACATTCATAAAAAATATATTTTGTTTTCAACAAACTAAAAAAAGGAATTGGAAAAAATTTAAATTAAAAATATTTGCCGTCTTTAAAAAAGAAACTTTTTTACGGTGCTTTAAAGACCCCACGTGATTGAACAGGCTGGCGTGATCATAGAAAAGCAAGCTAGCGTCTGATTGGTGTACTGGAGTCATGTGATTATTATTGAGACATCTCATTTGTGAAATTAGTAGCACTACTCTTGGCATCGCTGGCAAAAAAAAAAAAAATCAAATACGAAGAATCAAGAGGAAAAATGTAATGCCTGTTGTGTAGCCCAAAGTACAGTGGTATGAAAAAGTAAATTTCTCAAATTTGTGCATAAAATCACCATCAAATGTGATCTGATCTTTGTCAAAATCACACAGATGAAAAAACTGCTTTAACTAAAACCACCCAAACATTTATAAGCTTTCATATTTTAATGAGGATAGTATGCAAACGATAACACATGGAGAAAAATAGGTACAGTGCCTTGCAAAAGTATTGGGCCCCCTTGAACCTTGCAACCTTTCGCCACATTTCAGGCTTCAAACATAAAGATATAAAATTTTAATTTTTTGTCAAGAATCAACAACAAGTGGGACACAATCGTGAAGTGGAACAAAATTTATTGGATAATTTCAACTTTTTTAACAAATAAAAAACTGAAAAGTGGGGCGTGCAATATTATTCGGCCCCCTCGCGTTAATACTTTGTAGCGCCATCTTTTGCTCCGATTACAGCTGCAAGTCACTTGGGGTATGTTTCTATCAGTTTTGCACATCGAGAGACTGACATTCTTGCCCATTCTTCCTTGCAAAACAGCTCGAGCTCAGTGAGGTTGGATGGAGAGTGTTTGTGAACAGCAGACTTCAGCTCTTTCCACAGATTCTCCATTGGATTCAGGTCTGGACTTTGACTTGGCCATTCTAACACCTGGATACGTTTATTTTTGAACCATTCCATTGTAGATTTGGCTTTATGTTTTGGATCATTGTCCTGTTGGAAGATAAATCTCCGTCCCAGTCTCAGGTCTTATGCAGATACCAACAGGTTTTCTTCCAGAATGTTCCTGTATTTGGCTGCATCCATCTTCCCGTCAATTTTAACCATCTTCCCTGTCCCTGCTGAAGAAAAGCAGGCCCAAACCACGATGCTGCCACCACCATGTTTGACAGTGGGGATGGTGTGTTCAGGGTGATGAGCTGTGTTGCTTTTACGCCAAACATATCGTTTTGCATTGTGGCCAAAAAGTTCAATTTTGGTTTCATCTGACCAGAGCACCTTCTTCCACATGTTTGGTGTGTCTCCCAGGTGGCTTGTGGCAAACTTTAAACGAGACTTTTTATGGATATCTTTGAGAAATGCCACTCTTCCATAAAGGCCAGATTTGTGCAGTGTACGACTGATTGTTGTCCTATGGACAGACTCTCCCACCTCAGCTGTAGATCTCTGCAGTTCATCCAGAGTGATCATGGGCCTCTTGGCTGCATCTCTGATCAGTTTTCTCCTTGTTTGAGAAGAAAGTTTGGAAGGACGGCCGGGTCTTGGTAGATTTGCAGTGGTCTGATGCTCCTTCCATTTCAATATGATGGCTTGCACAGTGCTCCTTGAGATGTTTAAAGCTTGGGAAATCTTTTTGTATCCAAATCCAGCTTTAAACTTCTCCACAACAGTATCTCGGACCTGCCTGGTGTGTTCCTTGGTTTTCATAATGCTCTCTGCACTTTAAACAGAACCCTGAGACTATCACCGAGCAGGTGCATTTATACGGAGACTTGATTACACACAGGTGGATTCTATTTATCATCATCGGTCATTTAGGACGACATTGGATCATTCAGAGATCCTCACTGAACTTCTGGAGTGAGTTTGCTGCACTGAAAGTAAAGGGGCCGAATAATATTGCACGCCCCACTTTTCAGTTTTTTATTTGTTAAAAAAGTTTAAATTATCCAATAAATGTTGTTCCACTTCACGATTGTGTCCCACTTGTTGTTGATTCTTGACAAAAAAATTAAATTTCATATCTTTATGTTTGAAGCCTGAAATGTGGCAAAAGGTTGCAAGATTCAAGGGGGCCGAATACTTTTGCAAGGCACTGTAAGTGAACCATTACATTTAATATTTAGTAACCCCCCCCCCCCCAGCAATAAACAGATTCTTGCTATAGCTGCATATCAGTGTGGCACATCGATCAGGACTCATCTTGGCCCATTCTTCTCTACAAAACTGCTGTAGTTCAGTCTGATTACTGGGATGTCTGGCATGAATTGCTGTCTTTAGGTCATGCCACAGCATCTCAATGGGGTTCAAGTCTGGAGTTTGACTTGGCCACTCCAGAACGTGTATTTTGTTCTTGTGCAACCATTCAGAAGTTGATTTACTTCTGTGTTTTGGATCATTGTCTTGTTACAGCATACATCCTCTTTTTAGCTTCAACTGTCTGGCAGACGGCCTCAGGTTTTTCTTTTGAATTCATTCTTCTGTTAATGATTGCAAGTTGTCCAGGCCCTGAGGGAGTAAAACAGCCCCAAATCATGATGCTCCCTCCACCATGCTTCACGGTGGGGATGAGGTGTTGATGTTGAGGAGCTGTTCCATTTTTCCTCCACACATGACAATTCAACTTTGGTTTTATCAGTCCACAAAATATTTTTGCTAAAAATTCTGTGGAGTGTCTTTTTGCGAAAATTAAACGAGCAACGATTTTTTTTTTTTTTTAAAGACAGCAGTGGCTTCCTACGTGGAGTCCTCCCATGAACACCATTCTTGGCCATAGTTTTACATATAGTTGAGATATTGGACTGTGCCAGTGATTTCTGTAAGTCTTTAGCAGACACTCTAGTGTCCTTTTTTCCCACTGAGTATTCTGCGTTGAACTCTTGGTGTCATCTTTGGTGGACGGCCACTCTTTGGGACAGAAGCAACAGCGCCAAACTCTCAATTTGTAGAAAACTTCTCTGACTGTCAATTGATGAACATCCAGACTTTTATAGATGTTTTTTATCCTTTCCAAGCCTTATGCAAATCAACAATCCTTGATCGCAGGTCTTCAGACAGCTCTTTTGACCGAGCCATGATGCACATCAGACAACGCTTCTCATCAAGACAATTCTCACCAGGTGTGTGTTTTATAGTGGGCAGGGCAGCTTTAAACCACTCATCAGTGACTGGGCACACGCCTGACTGAAATTGTTTGGTAAAAATTGGTTTCAATTGCTCTTGAAGTCTCCTTAGGCAGAGGGTTCACTTACTTATTTTTCCCCCTTCTGTCATTGTTCGCATGCTATCCTGATTACAATATGAAAACCTATAAATTTTTGGGTGGTTTTAGTGAAAGCAGACACTGTTTTTTCATCTGTGTGATTTTGACAAAGATCAGATCACATTTGATGGTGATTTATGCAGAAATGTGAGAAATTCCAAATGGTTCAGATACTTTTTCATACCACTGTATGTTCATAAGTAGCAAAATAATGCATTTGTTGTTTGTTCTTCTCTTCTGTCTGCGTCCTTCCTTTCTGTCCCCAATAGCATAACCCCTTCCTGTTCACCGCTTTCTCCTAATAAATAAAACATAATGAACAACCACGATGGGAGTATATCGAACGCCAAAGTGATTCATTAAAACTTCTAAGACCATATAGGACACTAAGATTCATGTTCTCCATGTCTAAGCAGCTGAATAAGGTTAAAAAAAAAAAAAAAAAAAGGTGTCCTAGTCAAAATCGATTGGGCGTCTAGCACAGTCAATGGCAGCCAATGAGTTAAAAAAAAATAAAATAATTTAAAAAATGTTGAAAAAAAAAGTGGGGCAAAGTACTGAACCCTGTGGTACACCATGTACCGCTAACATTGTATTCATGTATTTTTTTTTAAGTTTCAAGCTAACTAAAAACTCAAAAGCTACTATAATATGCAAAATATAAGCAAAACAGTGGCGCAAAGTACTCAGTCCAAACAGCAAGTATTTGTGCTTTATTTCCATTTCTTAATATGATTTTAATGTTAAAGAAATGAGCATTTTTTTCCTGTCAAAACTGCAAACCAGAAGCCATTTTAAGACAGTAAAACTAGCGATGGCAGGCGCGCTTATCTGACTTCCTCCCGGTATGCAGATATCATGAAAAGTAGCTGCGAGCCGGCGCTCATTTTCTTGTGTTCACAGAGGAAGTCAAAGAAGAAGTAGTAGCAGATGGGCGAAACGTTGGCCGCGCTTTACACTTCGTTTTAAAAAAAGGTCAATTGCACTTCTCCATTCTTCAGCAGAATATTAAAATGACCTGGTTTTGAGTAGCTGGAATAGAGAGAGGTGACGTGATGAGGTGACGTACTGTAAGGTGCACATTTTATTTTGAGTAGCTGGAATAGAGAGAGGTGACGTGATGAGGTGACCTACTGTAAGGTGCACATTACATTAAAATTACCTGGTTTTGAGTAATTGGAATCGAGAGAGGTGACGTGATGAGGTGACCTATTGTAAGGTGCACATTAGTGCGATTGATGGTTAAAGACGTAGCATCAAATCATCCTTCTGCTGTGGATTTCAGTGATTTTATCACTAGTAGACGTCTAAAGCATTTGAAGTGGGAGGGTGGCAGCGAACATTCGCTGCCAACCCTCCCACTTCAAATGCACAGCTTCAAAAAGACATGCCAGAGGGAACAAGACATCTCATTTCTCCTTATATAGATAGCGTCCTACTTGACAGCAAGAGACAGGACATTCTGTTTTTGGAGGACAAGTCCACTTTTTGAAACTTTTCTAAAAAAGTAGAAATGGAGCAAAATGACGATTGGACATGACCTCAATCCAATGTCATTCAGGTCACGTCCAGTTGTTTTGGGGGCGACTTCCCCTTGATATCGGTTCACTTCTTGTTGATATCAGGTGACTTCCGATGGATTTGCCACCATTTTGGGATCACTTCCTGTTGTTGGCGGGTCACTTCCTGTTGAATTGAGGGTGTTTCGGGGTCACTACCTGTTAATATCAGGTCACTTCTTGTTGATTTGGGGGCCTATTAGGTTCACTTCCTGTTGATTTGGAAGCGTTTCAGGGTCACTTCCTGTAGATTTTCCGTCACTTCCTGTTGATGAGAGGGCATTTCGGGGTCACTTCCTGTTGATATCAGGTCACTTCCTCTTGTGAACAGGCCACTTCCTCTTGATATCAGGTCACTTCCTGTTGATTTGGAAGCGTATCAGGGTCACTTCCTGTTGATATCAGATCATTTCCTGTTGATTAGAGGGCGTTTCGGGGTCACTTCCTTTTGATTTGGAAGCGTTTCAGGGTCATGTCTTTTGATATCAGATCACTTCCTGTTGTGAACAGGCCACTTCCTGTTGATTTGAAAGCGTATCAGGGTCACTTCCTGTTGATTTGGAAGCATTTCAGGGTCACGTCTTGTTGATATCAGATCACTTCCTGTTGTGAACAGGCCACTTCCTGTTGATTTGAAAGCGTATCAGGGTCGCTTCCTGTTGATACCAGATCACTTCCTGTTGATTTCAGATGGAAGCATTTCAGGGTCACTTCCTGTTGATTTGGAAGCGTATCAGCGTCCCTACCTGTAGATTTTCGGTCACTTCCTGTTGATATTAGGTCACTTCCTGTTGATTTGGAAGCGTTTCAGGGTCACTTGTTGATATCAGATCACTTCCTGTTTTGAACAGGCCACTTCCTGTTGATTTGAAAGCGTATCAGGGTCGCTTCCTGTTGATACCAGATCACTTCCTGTTGATTTCAGATCACTTCGTGTTGATTAGAGGGCATTTCAGGGTCACTTTCTGTTGAGATGTGATCACTTCCCTGTTGTTAACAGGTCACTTCCTGTTGATTTTAGGTCACTTTTTGTTGATTGGGGGCCTATCAGGTTCACTTCCTGTTGATATCCAGTCACTTCCTGTTGATTTGGAAGCATTTCAGGGTCACTTCCTGTTGATTTGGAAGCGTATCAGCGTCCCTGCCTGTAGATTTTCGGTCCCTTCCTGTTGATTGGAGGGCATTTTGGGGTCACTTCCTGTTGATATTAGGTCACTTCCTTTGAAAGTATCAGGGTCACCTCCTGTTGATACCAGATCACTTCCTGTTGATTTGGCATCATTTATGATCACTTCCTTTTGAAATCAGGTCACTTCCTGTTGATTTGGAAGTGTTTGAAGGTCACTTCCTGTCGATATCAGATCACTTCCTGTTGATCTGGGGAGCTTTTTTGAGTCACTTTGTTTTTTTGGGGGGCTATCAGGGCCACTTCCTGTTGATTTGGAGTAATTTTTGGATCGCTTGCAGTTTGTATCAGGTCAGTTCCTGTTGATTTGGAAGTGTCTCAGGGTCACTTCCTGTTGGTATCACATCACTTCCTGTTCGTCTTCCTTTTGATTTGACAGTGTTTCGGGGTCACTTCCTGTTGATATCAGATCATTTCCCATTGTTAAGAGGTCACTTCCCATTGATTCGGGGACCGTTTCTGAGTCACTTCCTGTTGATTTGGGGGCATACCGAGGTCACTTCCTACTGATTTCAGGTCACTTCCTGTCGATTTGGTGTCATTTTCAGATGGCTTCCAGTTGAAATCAGGTCACTTCTCGTTGATTTGGGGGCTTTTCTGGGTCCCTTCCTGATGATTTGGCCGCGTTTTGGGGGTCACTTCCTTTTGATCTGGAGGCATTCTTGGGTCACTTCCTGTTGATTTCAGGTCACTTCCTTTTAAAAAAATTTGGGGGGAGTGTTTCTGAGTCACTTCCTGTGGATTTGAGGGCCTTTCAGGGTCACTTCCTGTTGATACCAGGTCACTTCCTGTCAGTGGAATTGACTTATATGAGTTTCGATATTTATCATTCGTACAGATTCACCTAATGTTGCTTGTTGGTTAAGAAAAGCAGCTGAAGCAAAAGTGTTGCGTTACAGGTTGACCACAACCAGGCTGCCTGCACGGCGAGCCGTGAGAAAAGCTCACGGCGACGCTCCCATATCGGCTTATCAAAAAAAACAAATGTCGTCCTACTAAAAGTGAACGCGTTCAGCTCAGCGTCTGCGAGAACAACGCCGGCCGCAGCAATCCAAATGATTATTAAGTGTTATTAAAGAGGCCGGAGGTTGCCTGTTTTGGTTTTTTTCCGCTTAAGGTGAAGCATTCCTTCTTTTTTTTTTTTTTTTTTTTTTTTTTTCACGGCAAATACTTCTTCCATCAGCACAATATTTTCAGTGTAAACAAGCTAAAATGGTTGCGCAAGCACTCTTACTTTTTAGGAAATGCATGTGTTGAAAGAATGTGAAGAATGGCTAAAGAGGTAGTCGTGCAAGTTTTCCTCGAATCGAAAGAGGAAGGTATTGCAACATCGTCGCGTCGTGCTTTTGTTTTGAAAAGCAATTGATGCTTTTTCTTTCAAACGTAGACGAAATCAAAGATTTTTTTCCACTAGATTTCTTTCCGTATCGAGCTTTTGTGCCTCTGAGCGTCTTTGATTTTTTAGGATCTGAATTCTAGGACAAGTAGGGTTTCTGAATTTCACTTTTTGTTCCAAAAATCAACGTTTTAGGGCAAACGGTCATTTTTGTGGTTTCAAATAAAAGAGTCCCGTCGTTTTGGTGCATGAACGGTGTCGGTGGGTCAAACGGTTTTGGCTGCGGAGAAACGCCTTTGAAAGGAAAAGCTTTTTTAAAAAAGGAATATTATAGATGCTAGTTTTTGCATTACATGCAAAATGGACCTATTTACATGGTTTGTGTAGCGTTTTAAAGCTAGTCTAGCCTAGAGTTGTCTTGGTCTGGTCTTGTCGAGTCTAGTTTAGTCTAGTCATGTCCTGTCCAGGACGTCCTATTTAGTCTTTTCCAGGAGGTCTTGTCTTGTCCAGGACGTCTTGTGTTGTCTAGTCTTGTTCATGGACATCTTGTCTTGTCCAGGACATGTTATCTTGTCTAGTCTTGTCCAGTACATCCTGTCTTGTCCAGGACATGTAATCTTGTCTTGTCCAGGATGCCAAGTCTAATCTTGTCCAGGACGTTTTGTTTTGTCCAGGACATCCTGTCTCGTCTTTTCCAGGAGGTATCGTCTTGACCACGACGTCTTGTCTAGTTTTGTCCAGGACATCTTGTGTTGTCTAGTCTTGTTTATGGACGTCTTGTATTGTCCAGGACATGTTATTCTGTCTAGTCTTGTCCAGTACGTCCTGTCTTGTCCAGGACGTCAAGTCTAATCTTGTCCAGGGCGGTTTGTCTTGTACACGACTTCTTGTCTAGTTTTGTCCAGGACGTCTTGTGTTGTCCAGGACATGTAATCTTGTCTTGTCCAGGATGCCAAGTCTAATCTTGTCCAGGACGTTTTGTTTTGTCCAGGACATCCTGTCTCGTCTTTTCCAGGAGGTACTGTCTTGACCACGACGTCTTGTCTAGTTTTGTCCAGGACGTCTTGTGTTGTCTAGTCTTGTTTGTGGACGTCTTGTCTTGTCCAGGACATGTTATCCTGTCTAGTCTTGTCCAGTACGTCCTGTCTTGTCCAAGACGTCAAGTCTAATCTTGTCCAGGACGGGTTGTCTTGTACACGACTTCTTGTCTAGTTTTGTCCAGGACGTCTTGTGTTGTCTAGTCTTGTTCATGGACGTCTTGTCTTGTCCAGGACGTTTTGTCTTGTCCAGGACATCCTGTCTAGTCTTTTCCAGGAGGTATTGTCTTGACCACGACGTCTTGTCTAGTTTTGTCCAGGACGTCTTGTGTTGTCTAGTCTTGTTCATGGACGTCTTGTCTTGTCCAGGACATGTTGTCTAGTCTTGTCCAGTGCGTCCAGTTTTGTCCAGCACGTTAAGTCTAATCTTGTCCAGGACGGTTTGTCTTGTCCACGACTTCTTGTCTAGTTTTGTCCAGGACGTCTTGTGTTGTCTAGTCTTGTTCATGGATGTCTTGTCTTGTCCAGGACATGTTATCTTGTCTTGTCCAGGATGTCAAGTCTAATCTTGTCCAGGACGTTTTGTCTTGTCCAGGACATCCTGTCTAGTCTTTTCCAGGAGGTACTGTCTTGACCACGACGTCTTGTCTAGTTTTTTCCAGGACGTCTTGTGTTGTCTAGTCTTGTTCATGGATGTCTTGTCTTGTCCAGGACATGTTATCTTGTCTTGTCCAGGATGTCAAGTCTAATCTTGTCCAGGACGTTTTGTCTTGTCCAGGACATCCTGTCTAGTCTTTTCCAGGAGGTACTGTCTTGACCACGACGTCTTGTCTAGTTTTTTCCAGGACGTCTTGTGTTGTCTAGTCTTGTTCATGGATGTCTTGTCTTGTCCAGGACATGTTGTCTAGTCTTGTCCAGTGCGTCCAGTTTTGTCCAGCACGTTTAGTCTAATCTTGTCCAGGACGGTTTGTCTTGTCCACGACTTCTTGTCTAGTTTTGTCCAGGACGTCTTGTGTTGTCTAGTCTTGTCCATGGACGTCTTGTCTTGTCCAGGACATGTTATCTCGTCTAGTCTTGTCCAGTACATCCTGTCTTGTCCAGGACGTCAAGTCTAATCTTGTCCAGAACGTGTTAGCTTGTCTAGTCTTGTCCAGGACGTCTCATCTTGTCCAGGACGTCTTGCCTAGTCTAGTTCAGGATGTGTTATTTGTATAGTCTTGTCTGGAAAATCTCATCTTGTCCAGGATGTCTTGCCCCTTCTTGTCTATGACATCTTGTTTAATCTTGTCCAGGACATGTTATCTTGTCTAGTCTTTCCAAGATGTATTTTCTAGTCTTGTCCAGGACATCTCGTCTAGTCTTGTCCAGGACGTCTAGTCTTGTCCAGGACATCCTGTCTAGTCTTTTCCAGGAGGTACTGTCTTGACCACGACGTCTTGTCTAGTTTTGTCCAGGACGTCTTGTGTTGTCTAGTCTTGTTCATGGACGTCTTGTCTTGTCCAGGACATGTTGTCTAGTCTTGTCCAGTGCGTCCAGTTTTGTCCAGCACGTTTAGTCTAATCTTGTCCAGGACGGTTTGTCTTGTCCACGACTTGTCTAGTTTTGTCCAGGACGTCTTGTGTTGTCTAGTCTTGTCCATGGACGTCTTGTCTTGTCCAGGACATGTTATCTCGTCTAGTCTTGTCCAGTACATCCTGTCTTGTCCAGGACGTCAAGTCTAATCTTGTCCAGAACGTGTTAGCTTGTCTAGTCTTGTCCAGGACGTCTCATCTTGTCCAGGACGTCTTGCCTAGTCTAGTTCAGGATGTGTTATTTGTATAGTCTTGTCTGGAAAATCTCATCTTGTCCAGGATGTCTTGCCCCTTCTTGTCTATGACATCTTGTTTAATCTTGTCCAGGACATGTTATCTTGTCTAGTCTTTCCAAGATGTATTTTCTAGTCTTGTCCAGGACGTCTCGGCTAGTCTTGTCCAGGACATCTCATCTAGTCTTGTCCAGGACATCCTGTCTAGTCTTTTCCAGGAGGTACTGTCTTGACCACGACGTCTTGTCTAGTTTTGTCCAGGACGTCTTGTGTTGTCTAGTCTTGTTCATGGACGTCTTGTCTTGTCCAGGACATGTTGTCTAGTCTTGTCCAGTGCGTCCAGTTTTGTCCAGCACGTTTAGTCTAATCTTGTCCAGGACGGTTTGTCTTGTCCACGACTTCTTGTCTAGTTTTGTCCAGGATGTCTTGTGTTGTTTAGTCTTGTCCATGGACGTCTTGTCTTGTCCAGGACATGTTATCTCGTCTAGTCTTGTCCAGTACATCCTGTCTTGTCCAGGACGTCAAGTCTAATCTTGTCCAGAACGTGTTAGCTTGTCTAGTCTCGTCCAGGACGTCTCATCTTGTCCAGGACGTCTTGCCTAGTCTAGTTCAGGATGTGTTATTTGTATAGTCTTGTCTGGAAAATCTCATCTTGTCCAGGATGTCTTGCCCCTTCTTGTCTATGACATCTTGTTTAATCTTGTCCAGGACATGTTATCTTGTCTAGTCTTTCCAATATGTATTGTCTAGTCTTGTCCAGGACATCTCGTCTAGTCTTGTCCAGGACGTCTCGGCTCGACTTGTCCAGGACGTCTCGTCTCGACTTGTCTAGGACGTCTCATCTCATCTTGTCCAGGACATCTCATCTCATCTTGTGCAGAAGTGTCTCGTCTAGTCTTGTCCAGGACATCTCGTGTAGTCTTTCCAGGATGCCTCGTCTAGTCTTGTCCAGGACGTCTCGTTTAGTCTTTCCAGGACGTCTTGTCTTGTCCAGAATGTCTCGTCTTGTCCTGGATGTCTTGTCTTGTCCAGGAAGTGTCGTATTGTCTAGTCTTGTCCAGAACGTCTCGTCTTGTCCATGACGTCTGGTCTCGTCCAGGACGTCTCGCCCTGTCTTGTCCAGGATGTCTCGTCTTTAGCGTTGTCAGTTTTAGAAACAGCTGGCTTTGAATTGAAAAGTCTCACTGTGGTGACCCTTTGCAGAAGCACAGTGTGGTGGAGACACTGCCTTGATGTCTACCAATCCTTTCTAATCTGCACTTTGCTAGCAGCTGCGAGAACATTCCTCGGCACGCAAACAAACCAACGGCCCACGCCCTCTCCTCTCCTGTCACGCTCTTTTCCAACCACATTCATAACATAACAGCGTTCCATTAATTCCCTCACATGATAGCGAGTGTGTTCCGTTTCCTGGAAGTCATTTGGTCTCGTCTTAAAATGCTAAGTGTACAAATTGTGAAAAACACTCGGCCGATATTATTGGATACCCAACAATATTGGACAATGAGTGAAGTTTAAAGGGTTAAAAATAATTGGAAGTGAAATGAAAATACATCGTAAATAGTTTTTAATTTCATTTAATCCTTCTGAATGAGTCAAAATCAATCATGTAGTATATCATTATATACAGTTTTTTTCGTGAAAGAAACAATGAAGCATTACAATTTGCTGTAAAAGACTAACATAACCAATGAATTATATCACGCAAAAATAGAATCCATGCCATCTTGAAACAGATGATCGAGTCTTTGCTCAAAATGGCCCAGAACTTGAACAAACCGAGCATTTCCATACAGCAGAAAGCCCAGTCCGTGCAGGTTTTAAGGATAGGAGAGAACCTGGGGTTCACCGTGCAACCATCGAGTTGGAAAAGGGTATCTTGGCGCCTTCCAGAAGGACCGGAGCAAGCCGCAGCAAGTCTCTGATTGGGATTCCCAACCGTTTGCTGCTGGTCATCAAAACCCCGGGCGAAGTGCAGCCTAGGAAGGGAGAGGATAACATTTAAAAGGGCTGCCTTTGAATCGTATCGTCGCAGAATATCCGATCATTGTCCAAAGAATAGCAGCGAGAAAAAACAACCGCCCCCCCCCCATAAATATTCTTTTAGCCCCGCCCATGGAAAGACGTCAAATGGATTGGACGTCTACTACTAATAGCGATCAACACATTTGAATGGTATTAATTACATATTTACGTCTACCAGCATCAATGGCACTGAAGTAATACTCTGAACTGCCACAAGATGACGCCAAAGCCTAAAGTGATAAGCTGAAGCAGACGTGAACTTGACGTTGACTTCCATTCAATACATTTCAACTGTGATTGATCGCTATCATCAATGAGACAAAATGAAAAGAATTTTTTAAAAAAAATACATATAATTAATATGAAAGAAAATCCATCTGCGAGATTCATATCAAATCAAATCAGAACAATTTGAACAAAAATCCTTACAATATAACCCTATAAAGAAATCAAAACACGTTTCAAAACGTAGATCACAACGCCACCCAAAAAATGACGAAATGTCCAAAAAAAAAAAAACATACATAATTTAAAAATATATATATATATATTTGAATACATAGAACTAGGGCTGTCAAAATTATCGCGTTAATGGGCGGTAATTATTTTTTTTAATTAATCACGTTAAAATATTTGACGCAATTGACACACATGCCTCGCTCAGGTTAAAATGACAGCAGTGTAATGTCCGCTTGTTGCTTGTTACTTGTTTTTTGTTGTTTGGCGCCCTCTGCTGGCGCTTGGGTCCAAATGATTTTATGGGTTTGGGGAGTGAGCATGGTGTAATGACATCAACAATGGCGAGCTACTAGTTTTTTTTATTTAAATTTTATAAATTTTAATAAAACGAATACATTAAGAGGGGTTTTAATATAAAACTTCTATAACTTGTACTAACATTTATCTTTTAAGAACTACAAGTTTTTCTATCCATGGATCGCTTTAAGAGAATGTTAACAATGTTAATGCCATCTTGTTGATTTATTGTTATAATAAACAAAAACAGTACTTATGTACCGTATGTTGAATGTCATTCCAAGAATAATTTACAGAAAAATATGGCATATTTTATAGGTGGTTTGAATTGCGATTAATTACGATTAATTAATTTTGAAGCTGTAATTAACTCGATTAAAAATTTTAATCATTTGACAGCCCTACATAGAACACAACATCACATTCACTGCCAGATCTCCCAGTTCAAATGGATGGGACATCTATCACCATCCATAGTAGTCAATGAGGTAACAATTTTGCCTTTGCCGTATAATAAACAGGTTTAATAGCGAATTTTGTATCTTTATACCGGCCAATTCCCTTTACCTTGCAGATGTATGAGTTTGTCCCTGAGGCACGGGACAGAGCGGTAGGCCACAAAGCACGCCAATAGGGCTGATCCGGCACCCTCGGAGAGGGCCTTGCCACCAATGTAGGACGTCAGCGCTGAGCTGTTGTCTGGAGAACAAATGCATATTAAAACACCTGCATTGAAAACCTACTTATTAAGCAAACAAATTCGGTAAAGTGGACATGCTACCTTTGCCCTCATGCCCCACAATATCGCCACTATTTCTCCTCTCTTCATATCACTTCAGGGCGCTAAAAGTCACTCACAGCAGGGGGTGCTAAGGATCTTTTTCAGTTTTTCCCAACCAAAAACAGCCGTTTCGGTCCAAATTTGTCATGCTCGCGTGTTTTCTCCATACAAGGCGTGCACAATGGCAGTACACACGTATGCTGGGTAGTCTGCGTACTACTAGTAGGCTACTATAAGGACAGCGCTCTATTTCTAAATGCCTTAAGAAAATACTTAAACGTAATAATATCAAATAAGGGTGGTGCAAATACGCATCTTGACTAATGTGGTCAACAGATAAACACTCTGCTTTAAAGCTAATAAAATAAAACACAATGCTGTCAGAAAAAAACACATACCAAAGTCAAGTGGTGACCATGTTATTAACAAAAAAAAAATGTTAACGTAAATATTTTATCCCCAAAATTAAATACGCTATTGTTTCAATGCGTTTCATTTTTTACAAAAACAATTTTTCTACCCAACACCAGGGGGTGCTGCTGCACCCTCAGCACCCCACTTCCCGCACCACTATATCACTTACCCTGCAAATTTCTGACCTCTATGACCTTTGACCTCATTGCACCAAATCCCTTCTATTTAATATTACAAACATATCCTGTAAGTTTGATTATGACCCCTTTATTCATATCTTGAGCTATCTTGAACACGGACATATTTCTGACCTCTATGACCTTTGACCTTATTAAACCAAATCCCTTCTAATTTGTATTACAAACATATCCTGTAAGTTTGATTATGACGCCTTTAGTCCGTTCTTGAGCTTTCTTGAACACGGACATATTTCTGACCTCTATGACCTTTGACCTCATTCAGAGGTTGCGCTAGACTTTTTCGTTGTCTGTCATTTTGACTGACAGGGTCATAAAATTCCGGTGATAATCTATTTTTACCCGTCACTTAAATTTTTAAAATGATGATAATGACATTGTGGTGACCCTTTGTTTGGCATAATTCACCTTCCGTACTTGTGTGTCCATTTGGCCGAGCGCGTTACCGGCTACGACACAGACACTTGAATAGAGAGTTCACAGAGAGCAGCAGAGCTACAGCGGCTGGACACAGCAATTCCAGCTAACGAGACTCTTAACATTGCATACCGCTTCAACATATTCAATAGTATTTAGTTTTCATTCATTTTAAAATAATATTCTGTCTGAACAAGCTTAACAGAGAATCCACACCGTGCCATCATTACACATCAAGCAGATGAGGTTACATATGGAACAATGAAATTAGCAGTTCACCTGCTGTGGCCTGAACCCAGTCTCACACTTTCCTCCTGGTGCTCATGGACTTGAATTGCGTGCCCGCTTGTGCAGTCCCTCTTTTTTCACCTCTTTTATCAACACCGTCGTCGTTTTGGGGCTTTTTGAAGAAACTTCGGACACTCAGTTGCCTTGACATTTTTCCGAGTAAGGCCAACGACGTCATGCATCAAGAGAGACAATAGCTAATTAATATGCTCACTCGCCACCCTGTGGTCTGGGGTGTGAATTGCAACCTGTCAAAATGATGGATGGACTTCAGTTTTTTCCGTCACCGTTTTAAAAAATCGGTCAACGACGGAAAATATTCGGTTAACGCGACCCCTGACCTCATTACACCAAATCCCTTCTATTTAATATTATAAACATATCCAATAAGTTTGATTATGACCCCTTTATTCTTTTCTTGAGCTATCTGGAACGCGGACATATTTCTGACCTCTATGACCTTTGACCTAATTACACCAAATCCCTTCTATTTTATATTACAACATATCCTGTAAATTTGATTATGACCCCTTTAGTCCGTTCTTGAGCTTTCTTGAACACGGACATATTTCTGACCTCTATGACCTTTGACCTCATTGCACCAAATTGTAATAATCTCTTCTATTTTATATTACAAACATATCTTGGAGTTATTTGTTTAGCGCTTTTCCATCCTTTAAGGCCCTCAAAGCGCTTTGACACTATATCTTCATCTACCTACTAGTGACGACCTCCATGAAGTTGCCCCCCCCCCCCGCCCCCCATCAGATGCAAATTTATATCAAAATTATGTCCATTGTTTGTGCCCGTTTACGATGTAAAAAGTTTTGTTTGTGCTGCTATCGTTTTGAGATATTTACGCTTTTATAGGTCAATCTGAGGCCAACCACCCCCCATTTTGATTCAAAAGGGTGTCCATCTTTTGTGCTGTAAATGTTTTTGTTTGTGCGGCGACGGTTTTGTAGATATTATGCGTTTACATGGTAGTGTTGACATCACGCAGCCTCCCTTATCTACGTCCGTCATTCACAGCCCTTCCATATCTGCAGCCACTGACGGAGCATACCAACACTCTCTATATCGGAGGGGTGTCCCAACATCTAGCGCAAATGTAGCACTAACGAACGGCACCACTTTGGGTCCACTTTGCAGTAAATGATTTCATCACTCGAAATTAATATCTCAAGCCCCACATTTACTGCAAAAATGAACACGAAAGGTTTTTGGCTGCCAAAAACAACACAAATTACCACTTGTCCACTTTTGTCCGCTACCAATTTACATTTTCACCATCCGCTTGACATTTCACCTTTGAGCCAGCAATCCAACGCCACGTCCACCTTATTCCTCATGACTGGTAAAAACTCCGAGGAGAGCATCGCGTCGCAGATGTCGGCGGGACGTCGCAGCGTCCCGTCCCAAAGGTCCACCACTAGACGCATCTGCCACAAGGCGAAGGTGTGCTGCAGCTCGCCCCGACACAGTGCGCTGACCGCCTAATTCGAGGAAATTCCGTTAAGAGGCACGAGTGACGTCGCAGCGGGCGCGTCGACGTGCTTACCTGCTCGATGGCCACGTACGTGGGCAGCATTTCCGGACATTCCTTTGTCACGCACTCGTATAACATGGCTGAGAATAACGCCACCGTCTCCTCTCTCTGTAAGATATATAACATATTTCAATCGTAGTAGATAATGTTCCATTCAGGGTCAAAACGATTAATTGGCTGCCATTGCCGTAAACGGCACGGAAACCTGCCTGCGAAAAACCCACTCACGTGCTTGATTCCGTTTGACGTCTTGCAGAAGAACTCGGCAAAAGACAGCAGGGTGGGGTCAGAGGTGAAGGTGGAGATGTCCTCCACCTGCACAAATACATGCCAAGAATTTGTGATATTTTGATTTGACAACCCAAAAATAAAAATGGTAAGTGTGGCGTGTCTGCAGTTTATAATTAGAGGTCGGCCGATATATAAACCTGTAGATGCCGATTGTGAAAAAAAAAAACGCAAAAGACATATAAATACGTTTTTGGGAAACTGAAGCAATTAAAAATTGAATGTATTTATACGTTTTTGGGAGCAAATGAGTTAACAGAATTACTGCAAGTCGCTTTGTTGTCATTTTTCCTCGTGAAGTGAAGCCACTCTTTCGAGCGTTTGAACCTACGTGCTGTTGTGTTGGTTGGAATTGATAAGAGAATCTTTAGATAAATTGCCAAACGATTCCATGGTGATTTAGGGTAGGGCTGGGCGATATGGCCCTAAGTACGTATCACGATACATTGAGCAGATTTACCTCGATAACGATAAATGACGATATATTCGCCCAAGCGGACTGTTATATAATTTGAAAATTTGAATCAATGCATGGAATACAAATTAACCGTTTCTCGTTAAATTTATTTACCAGCTTTCAATTTAACAATTGCACATGCAGTCTAAACATTAAGTATTAAAAAAAATCTTGTAAACAATAAGAATTCTAGTGTGAACATTTATAACAACTTGTATGACTTGAAAAATGTACATTATAAAAATCAATATGACGACTGTGCAAACATGTCATTCTAACACAAATGACTTGCAGCTTTAACAGTACACTTCAGGCAACTTATTGGTAATGGCTGCTGTGACATAATTATTCAACACAAGTGTTTACGTCAAGGTTTCAGGTTATTTTTTTCCCGAAACATCTTTTAATACAGGTACCCCCCACACAGACACAACCAGATTAAATCTGTATTGCTCTGATGCCACTGAAATATTTAAGGTTTTATGATGGCAGAATAAAGCAAACACATACAGAAAAATAGCTGTGGCCATTCAACTGTCATATTATATATAGGCTTCACTGTTGGATTATACTTTATGCTGAGTGCTTTACCATCATGAAAGCTTTCAGAGAAATCACATAGACATGCCAAATAACGCGACATAATGATTGCTACATGAAGTCTGTGCCCAGTCCACTCATTAATTTCAGCCGTTTCGACAAGGTTAGAGCCGCTATCAGACTCTTTCACGTTCATTTGTAGCCGCTGTTAGCCGCTAGCGTTAGCCTGTGGCTTGGCTACCAGAAGAAAGCACTGAAAGCATCCTCTCCTGAAATCGTGAGAACCAGGGAGGACAGCGGGTGAAAGCACGTCTGGAACCCGCCAAGAGTTTAATTAATGTCGGGTGAAAGTTTGGCGAAGCTAACTTAAGCCCGACTCCATCCCGTTTACTTGTAGTGTTAGCCGCTAGCGTTAGCCTACCGGGCTTCTGTTTGTTTGGCTTCCTGAAAACAACGTGACTCCATACGTAAGCACACTGTCTGCTTTCTTAAAGGGGAATGAACATAGCCGAACAACACAGAGTCAAAGCGGGATGAAAAGACTATATTTTCTTGTTTTATTAAATTACCGAATTTGCTGACATCGTCAAAATTACGTCGGTCAACGTGAAGAATTGCGGTGACGGTAAATTTTTGGTTTACCGCCCTGCTCTAATTTAGGGCTATACAAATAAAATTGAATTGAATTGAAACACACGGAACCATTTCTCTATAGGAACCGGTTCTCGATTCCCATCCCTAGTCGGTGGGGTATAGTTCAACAAATTCTGTGCAGTTTGTTACTTATTTATGAGTTTCAGGGCTCCAGAGTGGCTATGCTAGTTCGAGTCAAAGGTGCCAGCTTGGCATACCAATATTAAAAAAAAAAAAAAAAACATGCAGGGTTTCCTCCACATACAGTGCCCTCCATAATTATTGGATTTATAATAATTATGTGTTTTTTAGCTTCTAATATTTTTTTTTCCTAAATAATATGGGACCTTAATGGGAAAACAGCCCCTCAGCATCACTGACCCACCCCCATACTTCACAGTGGGTATGAGGTGCTTTTCAGCATGCACATCTTTTGTGGCACACCGGACCCACTTAGAATGTTTGTTGCCAAAAAGCTCAAAGTGGGTCTGGCGTGCCACGAAAGATGCGCATGCTGAAAAGCACCTCATACCCACTGTGAAGTATGGGGGTGGGTCAGTGATGCTGTGGGCCTGTCTCGCTTCCAAAGGCCCTGGGAACCTTGTTAGGGTGCACGGCATCATGAATGCTTTGAAATACCAGGACATTTTAAATCAAAATCTGTTGCCCTCTGCCGCTGACAGTTGAAGATAGGTTGTCACTGGGTCTTTCAGCAAGACAAAGACCCTAAACATATGGCCAAATCTACACAGAAATGGTTCACCAAACACAAAATCAAGCTCCTCCCATGGCCATCTCAGTCCCCAGACCTCAACCCCATTGAAAACCTGTGGGGTGAGCTGAAGAGAGTACAGAGGAGAGGACCCAGGTCTCTGGATGATTTAGAGAGATTCTGCAAAGAGGAATGGCTGAAGATCCCTCTTTCTGTATTTCCCATCTTGTGAAACATTATAAGAGAAGATTAGATGCTGTTTTGTTGGCAAAAGGGGGTTGTATAAAGTATTAACACCAGGGGTGCTAATAATTGTGACACACATTATTTGATGTCAAATAATTTTTTCTTTATGTGGGATTTTTTTCCCCACTGAATGAATGCACTTGTATTGAAGGTTGGATTTTTCTCTTTTTATCATTAAGGTCACATTTTATTTAACAATATATATATATTAGAAGCTAAAAAACACATAATTAATATAAATCCAATAATTATGGAGGGCACTGTATAAAAGTTTGTGGCGCAGCACCACACCAAAATAAAAGCTGCCACGCCTTGCAAATGAGATGTTTTTTTTAAGGCCGTTGCAAAGTGAAAAGCAAAAAAGTAAAGTGGCAACCTATTCATTGTGTATTGTAATGTCCGTAACTAGGCATGTGCCGGTATGCAGGGATTCCCCTATATTCAACAGATTGTGGCGCACCGCCACACTAAAATGAAAGCCGCCACGCCTGGCAAATGAGATGTATTTTATTTATTTATTTAAATTAAAAAAAAAAAAATTTAAGGCCGCTTCAAACTAGCGGCAGTCGAGTGGGAGGAGTTCAGCGGACACCTATTCATTGTGTATTGTAGCCTAATGTTCGTAACTATGCAGGCCCCCCCTTAAGAGACGCAAGGGGAACGAGTAGGAAGAATGGGAGAACGAGCGAGATAGCGAGAGATAGCGGTCGCATGTTGTAGCAGCCCGCTGTTATTTTGTTATTGTTTTTCTTTATTATTGTTACCACAATAAAGTGGGTAAGCAAATACAGACTTCTCTCCTTCTTGCCCATATCCGGGGCATTACAATAATTTGGATCGGACTTTTCGGCGAAAGTGAGCGGTGGACGGCCGTCTTGGACGGAAAGCAAACTTTGACTAACTTGCGCTGAGAGACTGCGGAGAGGCGGGGCCCAAAATAAAGCCTTGCTCTATTTTCAGAGCGTTGGTCACAGTAAACGATTTATCAGTTCAAGCAGAGTAAAATGATACATATTCACGGTACAAGAACGTCGTTTCTGTGTCCATCGATTGGTAAGAAAAGGCTGTTTGTACGAGTGACGTGTGGGCGCTCCCGTCAGGGGGGACATTTCACGTGGAGTGGCTATTTTTCGGCACAACACCGGCGCGCCAACTTCAGACAATTACGGCTGACAAAACTTTGATAAATGCGCCCCCCCACCCAAATTTCGCGAGCTCTGGGACACTCGAAAAATGACTCTCATACCTCTCCTTGCTAAGTTAATGGTACCTCGACGTGCCTTTGTGTGGAAATTTAGTTTACGAACAACGGGGAAAAAACTATTCACCTTCTCACCGAATCAAGTAAAACTCTTTACACGGCTATTAGAATTCCCCCAGTGCTCTAAATGGGTCAGTTGACAGAAGGACTGTTATTGTTGTGGTAATGTAGTACTTATGAGGGTCAAATAAAAGGAAAAAGGAGGACTACGACGGTGGTCTGCAACCCGCGGCTCTCGGGCCGCATGCGGCTCTTTAGCGATGCTTCGGAGCTTTTTTTTTTTTTTTTTTTTAAACTGGAAAAAGATGGGGGAGGGAAATATATTTTTTTGTTTTAATAGGATTTCTAGGAGGACAAACATGACACAAACATTCTTTCAATTCATTAATATTGTAATGAAGTTAAACTTGTGGTGGCATAGTACAACAGAGTAGTCACGTGGTGCGTCATTCTCTATAGGATCCACTGCAGGGAAAACAAACATTTAATCATGAAGGCTAATTACGTATTTCTAGCCAACTTAGTCATTTCTATAGTAGGCTAATATAGCTAGTATCGATAATTATAAGGCTTGTACAAGGCTTTTAATTTTTTGTGGCTCCAGACATACTGTATCAGTTTTTTTTGTGTTTTTTTTTTGGGGTCAAATATGGCTCTTTCAACAGTTTGGGTTGCCAACCCTGAGTCACTACGAGATGTAAGTCGTACTATTGTCACGAGAAAAAAAGTTGCATTAGTACATCGGGTAACGTAGCTGTAATCAGCTACGCATTTTACATACATGTACTGTAGCTGAGAGGTACAACATTAGCCTGGCTAATGAAATATTTCAAATATATCTTTGTTATGGTTCTTCTTGGGGGGAAAAAATGAAGGAAAAAAAATTCGCTGTGGCACGACATGGTGAGGCTGTCCGACTCCGATGCAGCCCACCACCACAGCTTCAAAAAATCCTAGGGGAAACACTGGGTATGAGATTTTGACGGTACGATAACCGTGAGCAAAAATACCGCGGTATCACGGTATTGCAATTATAGCTCCAAAATTTTGAGATGTATGGGTTTAAAAACAAAAAAAAATCCATTGAAGAGGATTTTTTCAAAACATATTTGCAAATTGGAACATGATTATAATGTGAAAATAAATAAATTAACAAAAAATAACAAATATTATATAAAATTAAAATAAATAGAACCTAGACTATACCCACAGCCACAGCTCAAGTTGCTCAATATTAGAGTAAGAACAAAATAATTGCTATAAAAATGTAAAAACACTTCTAAATAAAAATATATACTGTATGACTTTTTTTGAGGGGGGGGAGCTCAAGTGAAGTTTCGCCATTTTCAGCCACTGTGTCAACTCTGGTCTACATGATGCCATGCCTTTGTGTTAAAAAGAACAAAGAATTCATCAGTTAATAAGTTAGTTAAAAATGTATAAGTTAGTTTTATAAATTAGTTAAAATGTAAATATTGTTGAGGAAAGGTTTCATCTTAAAAAAAAAAAAAAAAAAGTGAGGAGTGAGACCTCCTTTCTCAATTAGCGATCTTTGACGTGATCCTTTTTCTTTCCCCCTTCATTCAAGCTTGTTTCTCACTCAGCGGCTGTGAGACATAAAAACTCGACGCAGCTGCTCTCCCAGCTTAGCCTCGGCTAACATTCGTCTATGTAAGTTTTAGTTAGTTTGTATATTGAATTTGAAAGGAAAATGTGTGTTTTGTTTTTGGCAAACTTTTTAATGGTGCTACTGCTATCCTGTTGAACCTAATCACACGTGGAAAAATCGAATTGTACAACGTTTTAAATGTTTTCATTTGTATATTTCACCACGATTTGAGAGCTCAATAAATTGAAGAAAAGTACGCCTTGTGTTTGGAGGATTTGTTTTTGGGTTTGCTGGCTGTTTAGTGACACTCACGGCAACAAACGGGAAGGGGTGAGCGGTGCCGCACCAAGCCACTTCGGCTGCATTTTGGCACATGAAAAATAGCGAATACCGTACTAAGGTATGACGGAAAATTGTAGTGGTTTTGAAACCGCGACGTTTTCACACCACGGTAAACCGTGAAACCGGTAACCGGCACATGTCTATCCGTAACTAAGCGCGGCCCCCTTAAGAGACAATCAGACAGGGGAATTTATTGTTGTTGCCACAATAAACTGGGTAAGCCAATACCGAACCCCCCCCCCCCCCCCCCATCCGTGGCATTACAGTATTTTGGATCAGACTTTTCAGCAAAAGTGAGCGGTCGGCTGTCTTAGACGGAATAGAGTTTGAATGAATTTGCACCGTTTTCAAACATTCGCAAACGTCTTCTGTGTCACCTATGTTTCAACATCTGCATTAACAACAACCACAATCTGACGACCTTACCTTGAAGGCTCCGACTCCAGGCCTGCGCTGCTTGACCGCTGAAGCCAACAAGCTCTTCCAGCCCTGAGGGTCATCCTTGTAGGGCAACTGTCCCGCTCGGAGTTTCACGTACAAAACGCCGTTCCGAGACAGGATGGACCTGACCGCCGAGACAGACAAACAGTCCTTTAAAATGTGCCCAGTGAATACACTTAATTTGTGTGATTCACACTTGAGATGCTGCACGTCTTTGATCAGGTCAATGGACAGCTCCCAGTAACGAGGACCCTTCACTCGAACCTGCCAGATAAGGACGCAATGCTAAATGATCTGTCCAGAGGAGTCGCGCTTACGTTTTTTTTTACCCGCTTGAGAAGGTTCAGCTCAGGCAGCATGGTGGGCGCCACCAGCTCCACCGTCGTCTCATCGTACCACTCGGTTTTCTGCCATGAGAGGCAAACGAGTATTTCAAAAGGTCCGGCAAACATTAACACTAACCTGCCACAAGTAGTGCTGCAACCTAAAACTACCCATGTAAACAGAAGTAGCACAGCAACATAGTTTTGTTCAAATCTAAATAAATCTTGAATCGTCATAGCCTGAAATAAACGAATGAAATGAAATGAAAAAAATCTCATTATTGACTAATACCTGTGTAGAGGTAGTCCCCGGGTTACAAACCAGTTCCGTTCCTACAATGGCGACGCAAACCGAATTTCTGTGTAAGTCGGAATTTACCCCTTGATTACCCCAAAATAAATATCCAAAAAGCACAAAAGTATTGTCTTTTGTATAATGATTGAGGATACACTGCCCTCTGGTGGCAGCATTGGGTCTGCCTTATGACTGAGAAGCAGACTCTCGTCTGACATAGATAAAGGACAACTGCGCTCTGGTTTGGCCCACATAAGGCTGTAAGTTGTTTAAGCTAATACATGTTTGTGTATGCATTTTAGGGGTGCAGCTATTGATTATTTTAGTAGCTGATTAACCGATGAACTAGTTAGTTTAAATAATCGAGTAATTGAATAAGGAACATAAATATTTAATACCTGAGCTGAGACTAAAATGGTATAAATAAATGGTGAAATATGGTAAAAATAAATGAGCATCTAAGTACAAGAAAAACAATTAGCTAACTTACAAAGCAAAAGTCCACTAGCTTAAATGCTATAAAATGCTAACGTTTTTTTTTTTTTTAACAAATGGTTCAAACACATATTCCCACAAAAAATGAAAGCAGCTAAATATACCTACTGTATAGACTAAATTACAAATGCATTAAAAACAGCTAAATATACCTATAGACTAACTTACACAAAAAAAACGTTCAAAAAAACATTAGCTCAAACAAAAACCTTACATTGGTCTTAACAGGGAGCAGATGGATTGGTCTTAACAGGGAGCAGCTGGATTCAGGCATGTGAAATTAGTTACGTCATACTCACTGTTGCCACTACAGGGCAGTCTATCTACCCAAATCAATAAAACGAAATGCAGACACTTTCAAAACAAACCATTACAACACCGCTTTAATTAAACGAATACTCGAAGCAGCAAAATTTCTTTTTTCTAATCGAATTACTCAAGTAAAATGATTCATCGTTGCAGCACTAATGTATTTGTTATTAAGTTTACAGCTACAGTGTGTGGAGTTACGAGTGAGCGATTTGCTATTCAAATTGTAAATAGGTTAGCATTCGTAGCATTTAAGGTAGGGGACTTTTATTGTTGTTCGTAGAGTCAAACTCACGTAAGTTAAGTACATCATAACCCAGGGACTACCTGTGTCAGTAATGGATATCTGTATATGTAATATTCAAGTTCAACGACAATTCTGCCATCAATGACCTTCAAAGTTTACCAGACGCGAGCGAGAACCCCCACTATGTTAGCAACCAGGCTGTGTTTGTGTATCGAGGAAATAAGATCCAAGTTAATATGGAAACGCGAGCCGAACGATGCAAGCGTGGCAATTTTGACGCGCCGCAACCTGACCAACAAAAACACAACATCACTAATAGCGACACGTTTCTTTTTCAATTGAAACGGCAGTCTTAGTAGGTGAAGTGAAACTAACGCACGCTGCGTTTAAAGTTAATGCTACCAAAAGGAGGAAATAGGTACAATTACATAAGGAAACGGAATCCGAGATTCTCTGTAACCTTATAAGTGACATCCAGAAGAGCGTAACAGGGCTTGAGGGAATCCACGTCCACTGGCACCAGCAGGCGGGTCTCGGCCGCCAGCACGGTGAGGTGTCGTAGGGCCTGGAGGTGATAGCTGTAAAGAAAAAGATAGTGAAGAGGAAGGACAAAATGATGTTATGTAATAGTGTATTCATCTTACCGGTTGTCAGTACTGTGAGAGGGGAAGTGCGGGTAGAGGGCGCACAAGAGGGCAGCAATAGCAGAGTTGGAGGTACTCAAGCTGAACCTGTTTGTTAACAAAAAACAAACAAAAAAAAAATCATTAATAACTAGGGCTGTCAAAATTATCACGTTAACGGGCGGTAATTAGTTTTTTAAATTAATCACGTTAAAATATTTCACGCAATTAACGCACATGCCCCGCTCAGATTAAATTGACAGCCGTGTAATGTCCGCTTGTTACTTGTTTTTGGGTGTTTGGTGCCCTCTGCTGGCGCTTGGGTCCAAATGATTTTATGGGTTTGAGCACAATGAGTGAGTATGGTGTAATTATTGACATCAACAATGACGAGCTACTAGTTTATTATTTATATCTGGATGAGGTCGGCTCTTTTCCCGGTCTTTTTCAGCCCTCGACACTCATGCCATCTCTTCAACTGAACTTTTGTATGTTCTCCCACATCTTTGCAAGTGAATTTAGCACCAGGGCCATCATTTTCGGACAGAATTGGTCAGTTTAGCTCAGTAAACATCTCGTTCGTACACTTTTTACATTCATCTAGCACGAGGTTTGACCCCCATAGCAACAGTTGCTAACGTCATGAATATTAATGAGCAAAGGTGAAGTGTTACGTGCTGTACGCTATTAGAGTTAATGGACGTTTTTGTGCCTTTGAAATGAATCGCGAATAGGGCTAATGGAAATGAACGGGAAACTGGCCATCAGAGATGAACGGGTATGTTTTTGGCAAATTTTGGCCGAACCGTACGTTTTTATCAAAAACTGTATACAATGCAACTTTTGTCCTGAATTTTTTGATGTATAAATACTAGAGATGTCCCGATCACGTCATTTTCAAAGTATCGGAATCGGCAAAAAAATATCGGCCATGCCTTTTTTTAATATATATATATTTTTTAAGTGTTTTCTAATTGTATTTAATGTTACAGACATGATATGTTACACTCATCCAGAGTCTTTAGTTTAGGCTTAAGGTAGGGTTATCAAATTTATCCCGATAACGGCGGTAATTAAGTTTTTCAAAAATGTATCACGTTAATAAATTTAACGCAATTAATGCATGCGCTGCACGACCCACTCACGCATTGGCGCGCTCAATCTGTAATGGCGCCGTTTTACCTATATAGAGAGATAAAAGGCAGCGTAACATGAGTAGAGTGAATTTTGGCAGCCTTTGGAGCCTTTTTTTAATTGGCTAAAGCCTTACAATCCCTCTCCCTACGATTAGACATATCATGGGAAGCAATGTGGGGAAGCAAGGTAGCAATTGATCTTTTTCTTAACACCTTATGTTATTTCCTAACGCAGAGAAGATATAGCCATTGGTAGCACTACGCACAGTCACGGTACCACTTCCCATCATGCATTTGGGCATGCCTACAGTATCATTTACTAAGGGTGTGACAAAATATCTAAATGGTGATATATCGTGATACTTTGTATCCCAAAAGGTTATCGATATGCTCCTGTCAAGAATCGAGATATCGTTTTAAAAAGATGTCAATGTAAAAAAAAAAAAAAAAGGAACCAACAAGTTGTTATCAAAATCTTCCACCATAAAACATAGAGGTGGGAATCTTTAGGTACCTAACAATTCGATTACGATTACGATTCAAAGGCTCCAATTCGATTATAAATCGATTATTGATGTCACCCAAAACCCCCCCTTTTAATGTTTTGTACATTAGTTCCAAAATATATATATATATATAAATCCTATTAGGCTAAACCAAACTAATATTTAAGTATCAAGTTAACAGTTAAAAACATTAAGTAAAATACTCAAGTCCCCATTCTGTATCAGCAGCTTTAATAATGTGAATCAACCGTTAAAGTTGATAAAATTGCTCCCGTTATTCCATAATGTCCTTTCTGTCTACTTACAATATGTCAAAGTTTTAAAATGGTTTCATTATTTAAAGATAGATTCAAGTCAAGATTTTGCTGAGTAGGAGTATTTCAGATTAAAAGTTAATTAGGTTCGCTACAACATAGCCTTCAAGAGACGTCTACTGCTTTAAGATGGCGGCTGTTTACAACGTGGCAACTACTAAACGGCAAGCATGTCGTTTTGCATCTAGTTCTTTTAATATGTTCTAACACCGCAGTGGTCTGTCATTTAGCATCTAGTTCTGCATATATGTGATATCTACTATAGCCGTATGTGGCCGTATGTTTGTAGCAACTAGCAACTGGGCGTTGTTTGAACCAGCTGTCGGCCGCAGTCAGGTATTGTTGTTTTTTTATCTAGCGGCAGCAGTTGAACGTGATATTTGCTCTCGGTCCGTTCCTCATTGCCTCCTGAAGACCGTGCTGACTGTGTTTTAGTTCTGTTTTACCTGGTATAATTCAGTAATCGGAATTTGGATGTTTGTGAATCCTTCTCGAATCTTCCACGGCCGAATCGCGAATAATCTAAGAATCGGAAAATTCGCACGCCTCTAATAAAACAACCCCTAGCAAAAAGTATGGAATCACAAGTCTTGGATGAGCACTCACTCATTTCCGCCACAGGTTATCAATAGGGTTGGGATCTGGGCTATTTGCAGGCCATGCCATTGACTGGATGAGTCTTTTTCCAAGGAATGCTTTAACAGTTTTAGCTCTGTGGCATGATGCATTGTCATCTTGGAAAATGACAAACTTATTTTCAATTGAAGGGATAAGAAAGCTGTCTAAAATTTCCACGTAAACTTGCGCATTTATTGAAGATTTAACCACAGCCATCTCCCCAGTTCTTTTGCCTGACATGCAGCCCCATATCATCGAGGACTTAGGGAATTTTTATGTCTTTTTCAGGCAATCATCTTTGTAAAGTCTCACTGGAACGGCACCAAACAAAAGCTCCAGCATCGTCGCCTTGTCAAGACTCTAGAATCTGCATTGAACAAGGTGTCAAGAGTCAAGAATCTGCATTGGACAAGGCGATGATGCTGGACCTTTTGTTTGGTGCTGTTCCAGTGAGACTTTAAATGGCCCTAAAATTATCAAATTGCCTGGTATTGCCTGCCACTGACAGCCATAGACGTTCAATCCATTTGAAGTGGGAGGGTGGCAGCGAATGAATTCGCTGCCACCCTCCCACTTCAAATGGATTGGACGTCTACTAGTGATAAAGTCATTCCAATTCACAGCAGAAGCTTGTTTTTCTGTTAATTAGTTGTTTGTAGAATATCCTAGAATGATTTCCTGACCAATGTATCGATAATCATTGTATCGCCATATCGTCAGATCATCGTTATCGTGAGCTTTGTATCGCAAATCGTATCGTATCGTGAGGTACCAAGAGGTTCCCACACCTATCATTTACTGAAAGCTCAACAACTACACTAGATGGCAATATTTAGTCACAATATACAAAGTCACAAGTCTTTCTATCCGTGGATCCCTCTCACAGAAAGAATGTTAATAATGTAAATGCCATTTTGAGGATTTATTGTCATAATAAACAGATTCAGACAGCAGTACATGCAAAGCTAACATCAATTAAAAAAGGCAAAGTAAACGTGTACGCATTCCATTTGAAGTACGCTGTTTTGATAATAACTCGTGGCGTCACCCGCCACCATCCAGCCTCTTCATCATAATAGCCACTGCTGTTTTAAGTATGTACTTTGCCTAAAGGAGCCATTATTATTGTTGTTATTAAAAGAAGAGCGGCAGGGAGAAAGGATGGGTCAGGCAATAAACGGCACTCGCGCACGTGAGGTGACGAGTGGCGTTCCAGAGTGTTAAATCTGAGCACAAATAAGTATTGTTAATCACAGTTTTGACACCAAATGCCAGAATGGAATTTTATGCGCTCGTGTGTCTGTGCGTCACCTTCCCCCTCCCAGGAAAAGCATGCCGAGCGCCATGTGATGAGCCATGTGGAAGCCGTAGTTCATCTCGCCGCCGGTGCGGTAGTGTAGGAAGCGGCAGAGCTGCAGCACTTTCAGGTTACCCGTGCCGGCCATCACCATGGACATGGACAGCAGAATCATGGACAGCGCCGTCTGCATGTTGTAGGAACCCGGCTCCTGCGGAGAAAATCACAGATGGTGGTTGACAATACGATATGTGCGATATAAAACTTTCCATCATTATTGCCATTAGATCTGTTCCTACAATGCACTTTTTGGCCAACGGATGGCAGAAAGTGACCCGTAAATGCCCCAAAATGATAAGGAAGTGTCCGAAAATCAACAGGAAATGACGTGAAATGCCCCAAAATTACTTCCTTGCCTGGCATTCTGTTTTAGGTTGCGGTACTAAGGTCAGTTTAAAATCAATACGAAAATAAAATGAGTGGGGAAAAGCTGTCATTACTGTTGTATCATTTTTCACCAAATAATTTCAAAAGTATGTCATAAATATCGTTATATAGACCCTACTCACGTGACGTCACAGCCACGCCCCCGCGCCATGTTGTCCGTATACTCGTCATGTTAATGCATTAGCGCTTCGTAAATTCCTTCTATTATGGCGTGTTTTTCTGCTCGTTAACATTAATAATCAAAATGGTGAAGTCGTGTGTGGCGGTCGGTTGCAAAAACAGAGAAGATAGACGGAGAGACTTGAAGTTTTACCGTATTCCGAGAGACCCGAAGAGGAGACCGAGATTGACTGCTGCAATTCGACGAGAAAACTGGGCTCCAAACGACTACCACAGATTATGTTGTAGTCATTTTTTATCTGGTAAAATGCATTTAATATATATTTAGAGGGTTTTGGGCTGACAACCACAATTAAGATCATTGCTAGGCTAATCGCCGACAACATACACTCAGACGTTGTGAATGAACTACCTGAAAATATACTGTATAATTATAAGGGGATAATAAGACAGTTGTCATACAATTAATTTACAATTTCACTATTGAGGTCAAAAGCCAAAAAATAAATTCAACTAGGGACAATCTGGAGTAGTGCTATCGCACTTCATATTTATTATATATGTATGTAGTGAGAGTGCTATCGCTAAACCATATAAACATTAAAAGCCCTAGCTCCATTGACAAATGACATGAAATACATTAGACTTGACAGTGGATGTCAGCAAGAACAAAAGATTTTGAATTGAAAATTTCGTAACTCACCTTCCGAGCACAAGATTCCTGGCGAATTTTCGTGTACGAGGACCTGTTTCACCCAACCAGCAACGTAGCATTTATAAGCCTCCAAGCTCTTAAAGTTTTTCAAACTTTAGTGAGAATAGGCTGATTTTGTGTTGACAAGATAGTTGTAAATATCAGGGTCAGGCAAAGACGGCGAAGCCAGCGGGTCGAAAAACATCGATTTAGGTATTAAATACGGATCTGGCGAATGGATAAACTGAAGCTTTTCCACGTAACGCCTTTTATGCAATGCATCCAATGAGTTTACAGCGTCAGATAACACCGGGGCTTCCATGAATTGCTCTATAACTTGCTCGACTAATTGAAAACAATGAGAATAGGTCTAAAAAATAGGTACAATATGGCGGCCGGAAACAGCGACACGCCCATTTTGTGACGTAGGTGAGTAGGGTCTATAACACATCGCGGCCATAGAGTGACTACATATTTGATGTAAAGACTTACCACAGAGGCTGTACCGTAGGAAGACATGACTTGCATGAAGCTCTTGGCGAAATCGTCCAGGCAGTCGAAGGCATCCGAATTGGCGGAACCCGCAAAGCGAAGGCCGAGTGCCATGCAAGCGCCCGCAGTGATGTAGTCCTGCACTTGGCTGAGAGAATGGAAAGAAGACAATGTGGACAGTTAGAGGAATAATCAACAGGGTACACCACATTCTATAGCTCTATCTGTATCTATACCTATCTAGCACTATCTCTATCTCTCTGTATCTATATCTCCGTCTTTATAGCTATATGAAACGCTATCTATCTAGCTTTATATCTATCGCTATGGCTATCTCTATCTCTATCAAGTGCAATATACTGTATATCTCTGTATCTATCTCTGTAGCTATCTATCATTATCTATATCCAGCGCTAGTTATCTATCTAGCCCTATTTATCTAGCTAGCGCAATCTATCTAGCTAGCTCTATATCTATCGCTATGGCTATCTCTATCGAGTGCTTTCTATATGTATCTATCTCTATAGATATCTATATCCAGTGCTAGCTAGCTATCAGCACTATCTATCTAGCCATCTTGAGCTATCTAGCTAGCCATCTATCTATCTTGCGCCATCTATCTAGCGCTATTTACCTATCTAGCGCAATCTATCTAGCTCTATATCTATGGCTATGGCTAACTCTATATCTATCGTGTGCTATCTATAATATCTATCTCTGTATCCATCCGTCCGCCTGTCCGTCCGTCCGTCCGTCCATCCATCTATCTATCTATCTCCAGCACTGGCTATCTAATTAGCTATCTAGTGCATTCCATCTAGCTCTATATCTATCACTATGGCTATCGCTATCAAGGATATCTACATTTATCTCTCTGTATCTATATCGCGATCTATCTATCTATACCCAGCACCACCTAGCTATCTATCTCTCTGTATCTATATCTCTATAGCTATCCATCACGCGCTATCTATCTAGCGCTATTTATCTATCTAGCGCAATTTAGCTCGCTAGCTAGCTCAATCTATCTAGCTCTATATCGATTGCTATCCCTCTGTATCTATATCTCTACAGCTAGCTATTTATCCATCTATATTTCTATAGCTATCTATCTACATCCAGCGCCAGCTAGCTAGCTAGCTATTTATCTACCTATCTAGCGCAATCAATCTAGCTTGATATCTATCGCTATGGCTATCCGTATTGACTGCTATCTATAGCTCTACAGTGATCTATATCAACTGCAAGCTAGCTATTTATCTAGCATCGCTATCTAGCCATCTATCTATCTCGCGTTATCTATCTAGAGCAATTTAGTTTGCGAGCTAGGTCAATCTATCTAGCTCTATATCTATCGCTATGGCTATCTCTAAGTCTATCCGGTTCTATCTATATCTATCTATATCCAGCGCTAGCTAGCTATCTAGCAGCGCTATTTAGCCATCAATCTTGCGCTATCTATCTAGCGGTATTTTTCACAATGGCTATCTCTAAGTACTCAGTGCAATCTATATCCTCTTGCTCAAAAGCTCTATCTAGCACTGTCCATCCATCCATCCAGCCATCCAACGTTATCTATCTAGCACTATTTATCCATCTAGCGCCATCTATTTTGTAAATTGTGGTATAGAGTGTGATATACATGATTTATTTCAACAATACTGTTCAGACCCGTTTGTGTTTGTATATATAATTGTTGTGTTAATTAAAAAATATGTCTCTATGTCTGTCTCTATATTAAGAGCTATTTATCTATCTGCAATGCCATGCTCGTGTTTTGACGGGGAACTCACATCCAAATCTCCATGTTGATATTTTCTGGTGAATCCATTTCCGTCCCTCGCATGATCTGAAGAACAAAAACACAACACCATCTAAAAAATCAATCACAACAAAAAAATCTTACTTTTGTTCTCACCTGAGGTACATTACTTTTCACCCACTCCTTATTAGGTACGATGTCATCCCACATGATGATGCACCTTGCCAGCGTCTTGACAAGAGCAAGGAAAGGGTGACAGGTCATCATGGGGGTTACCTAATGTCAAAATTGATCTCAAATAAGGCTAGACTAACTCTTAGAAGAAGAAATTCTGGTTTGATGAAATCCAGCAGGAACCAAGTGTCCGGAGGTTTTAGCCAGTCAGCTATTGACCTGGTGGAGCGTAACATTTTAGCTAGATTCTCATAATAGAAACTCAATCCCGTATCTCACCGGTTGTTCGTCTTGAGGTAGATCATGGCTAGGGCCAGTGTGGCTCCAGGACACGTCACGTCCACGTTAATGGTGTCGCCCTCCTGTCAACGTGAACGCAGATACGATACAAGGCTCACGATAATTATCGATATACGTATACATTTTGCAATACAAGTAATAAACAGAAAAACAAGGTATTTTCATGTGAATTGATTTGAGTTCATCATTAGCAGACGTCCAATCCAATTGAAGTGGGAGGGTGGCAGCGAATGAACATTCCTTCATTCGCTGCCATCCCTCCCACTTCAAATGGGTTGGACGTCTGTGGCGGTCAATGGCAACGAATGAGTTTAATTCAATTCAAAGGCAGCCATTAAGTTAACATTGACACCATTCCAGTGGAAGATTTTGGTAGCGATTAGTCGGTTCTTTTCTTAAAGAGTTGAATGTGAAAACAGTTTTAAAACAAGATATCGACACTTGGCGACAGAAAATCGATACCATTTGGATATTTTGTCACACCCCTAATTGTAATCCGGCCAAACGTACCTTGATCTGGTAGCTGTGTCTCTCTCTGATGGCTCCGACCGGGGCCCTGCGGTGACCCCCTACCATGTACTGATACAACTGCTCCGGGACGTTCAGGTCGCCCATCCCAATCAGGTTGCTGCCTTGCTGCGGGATCGGTAGTAAATTAAGTCCTCCATCCATCCATCCATCCATCCATCCATCATCTACTAATTAGTCCGAGGTGGGGTCGCGGAGGCAGCAGCTGTAGCAGGGAAGCCCAGACTTCCCTCTCCCCAGCAACTTCAACCAGCTTTTCTGGCGGCATACCGAGGCGTTCCCAGCCCAGCCGAGAGACAGTCTCTCTAACGTGTCCTGAGTCATCTTGGGGGCCTCCCTCTGTTGGGGCATGCCTGGAACACGTTCTCTAGGGAGACTTCCAGGAGGCATCTGAACCAGATGCCCGAGCCACCTCAACTGACTCCTCTCAACACCGAGTACCTTCAGGATGACCGAACTTCTCACCTTATCTCTAAAGGAGAGCCCGGACACCCTGCGGAGGAAACTCATTTCGGCCGCTTGTATCCAGGACCTTGTCCTTTCGGTCACGACCCACAGCTCGTGACCATAGGTAAGGGTAGGAACGACTGGTAAATCGAGAGCGTCGCGTCTCGGCTCAGTTCCTTCTTCACCACGACGGACCGGTGCAGAGTTCGCATCGCTGCAGACGCTGCACCGATCCGCCCGTCGATCTCCTGCTCCCTCCTACCCTCACCCGTGAACAAGACACCAAGATACTTGAACTCCTCCACTTGGGCCAGGATCTCATCCCCGACCCGGAGAGCGCACATCACCCTTTTCCGACTGAGGACCATGGTCTCAGATTTGGAGGTGCTGATCTTCATCCCAACCGCTTCACACTCAGCTGCAAACCGTTCCAGTGTGAGTTGGAGATCACGGCTTGATTAAGCCAACAGCACCACATCATCTGCAAAAAGCAGAAAAGCAATGCTGAGGCCACCAAACCGGACCCCCTCAACGCTTTGGCTGCGCCTAGAAATTCTGTCCAAAAAAACTATGAACAGAATCGTTGACAAAGGGCAGCCTTGGCAGAGTCCAACCCTCACTGGGAACGAATTCGACTTACTACCGGCAATGCGGACTAAACTCTGACACCGGTCGTACAGGGACCGAACAGCCTTTACCAAGGGGCTCGGTACCCCGTACTCCCGGAGCACCCCCCACAGGACTCCCCGAGGCACACGGTCAAACAGCTTCTCCAAATCCACAAAACACATGTAGACTGGTGCCCCACCAGACGCTTGCCTTCGAGCCCCACCTCAACAATTTCTACAGTCAGAGCAATAACTTGTGGTTGAGTGTGACTTACCCCGAGGCAGACCATTCCGAGAGCTAATCCTGCAGCTAAGGAGTATGACTCCCTGTCAGTGCAGTATTCCATCTCTGGGCCTGGAGGACGCCCTAAAGTAAACCCACACATATGCACAATCATTGACGTATCTTGTTAAAGACATGTTAAGAGTTTTAGGACTTGGGTACTGACCTATCTCAGATAGCAGAACTTCAGCCATGTGTCTGTGTCCTGTTCCCTGGTACACAAGGCCAATGCCAATTACAGAGGCAACCTGTAAACATTGTATTGTATATATTAAAATGTTATTTTATTCTTTACACTTTTATTATTATATATATTACTTCAGACGGATTGGACGTCTATGGCCATCAGTGGCAGCCAAAACCAGGCAATGAGTTCATTTAAGGGCCTTTACGGGTCACTTCCTGTTGATTTTGGGTTACTGAAAAGGAAGAATGTGCCCAAATGAATAGGAAGTGAATGAAAAACATCAGGAAATAACCTGTAAATGCCCTAAAACAACCAGGAAGAGACTTGTAAATGCCCACAAAAGCCTTGCTGGGACTGCTCTGGTTTCAGTGCCATTGACGGCGCTAGACGTCCAATCCGGTCATCAAATCTCAGCAACCAAACGATCGCTCCCAGCCCTCCAAGTCAGGGGTTAATTTGTGCTGGATCCTGCCGGAACAAGATCCGGCACCTCTTGATTTTGGCCACTCTGTGTTCCGGGACTTATTTGGGCAGATCCGGCACTTCTCGTATAAAGAAAAAAATAAAAATATGAAAACATTTTTTTTTTAAATGTATAAAATAATAACATACATAAATTTATTTCCAGAACAAATCCCAAGAATTGCATGTTTTATTATAAAAATTTAACATCATTTGAAAGAGTCGGAGGCTAGCGTCACAGCAGCTAGCCAGGTTCACGGCCAGCCGGCCAAGCCGGGGCAGGAGGCTGCTACCGTGGCAGCAGCTGGTCAGGTTCGGTGCCACCCGGAGTGGGGGCCAGTTTCAGCACCAGCAGTCAGCCAGGTGGACCACCAACAGGCCAGTACCCTTATGGGAAATTTGGGTTTGGGCTGCACAATTTGTAAGGCGGTGGAAACTTTGGGACCAGAGAAGACGGGGAGGATAAAACTCACAAAAGAATGGTTTTGTGTTATTTACTGAGATCTCAGATTTCTTTTTTATGTTTTATAAGTTAGACCTGTTGAGAAACTAATTGCTGACTGTGTACTGTAAGTCCCATCTGTGGTTATGTGGGCAAATGCACTTGATGTGCAAAGTACAGTCTAAATAAACGTAAATTGTTGTCATAACATTTATACCATGGACATTATCAGAAATTGAGGCATGGCAAGTGGGCATATGCGTGTTGTTTTCAGCACCATTTTCTGCGTATGTTCTGGGACCTGTGCCCGTCTCGTCTCGTCATCCCTGCTTTGTCATACGTACTTTGCGTTCCGGCACTTTATGATTTATAAATTAAGCACTGCTCCCAGTCCAAATGGATTGGACGTCTATCATTGTCAATGGTACTGAAAAAAATCATTAAATGCCAGCCATCCAAGTCAATATGGATTTGATGTCGATTGCTGTCCAATCAGTGCTGAACATTCTACCTGAATGTTGTGTGGGACGTCCAGCTCAGTGGAGGTAGGAGGTAGCAAGGCAGGAATGTGGATGCTAAGCAGGCTGGTGGTCGTCATGTCCATGGTGCCCAGTCGGGCTGCGGCCACGCCGATAAGAAGCCCGATGCTGGTCATCTCGTGACCCTGTCAAAGACGTGAACGACTTGAGCTATTGACGTCTTTCCCGTTGACCTCATCATGTTACGTGATTTGCCTGTGAATTCTCTGACTCAGTGCCATTGGCAGCGCTAGCTGTCCAATCCATTCAAACTAAATTTGGATGTCAATAGCAGCCACTGGGCTAATGTAGACACTATTCTAATAGAAGATTTTTCTAGCAACCTGTTGGTTCCTTTAGCTTTTCAAACAGTGACACCATTTTTAAAACGATACATCGATTCTTGGCTTGAGCATATCGACAACCATTCGGGCTACAAAGTACTGCGATACATTACCTTTCCAACATATTGTCCCACCCTTAGTCGTCAATGTCACCTGACTTGACATGTGTACCTTGGCAAGGTAGTCGTGTATGCTGAGTGTCCCCAGTTTGGTGAGGTGTCCGTTGAGGCCTAGCGCCATGAGGAAGCCAGCGTGCTCGTTAGCCAACTCTTGGTTCTTGTTCTTGTTGTAAATGATCCAAGCGGAGTCCACCTGAACACATCGTTTCAAATTTTTTGGAGCCCGTGAATGCATCACTGCCCGGGGTGAAGACTCACTCACCTGCGAGGCAGGTGCAATCTTAAGTCCGGCGGCCACGCCGTTGTGGAAGCTGGGCCAGCTAGTCATGTTAGCGGGTAAGTCAATGTTGCCGCTGTTCAGGTCCACCATAGCGTTCGTGGGCGGGGCGCGACCTGGGAAGCAATAAGAAAAATAACAACAACTAAAAATGTTACGTAAAAAAAAACAGCAGTGCCAGAATATTGTCTGTCTTTATGTCTTGCTGCACCGTGTTTGCTACAAAATGCTAAAAGCACTATCACAGCGCTACATAGCCAACCTATTGACTTTATGTGTTAGCATGTGTGCCTGGGGGGGTGTCAGAAAGAGATGTGAATAGGTGGAGTGGAGTGTCCACAAATCAGCAATGTGTAGTATGGAACCCAGTATTGTGTAAATCCCTTGTAAATGTGGATATGCAGACATCCTATTCTATGCTGCCTGATCGCTAATCCTGGCACTGACATGGTTTCTCTACTTGAGTGTGTCAAATTGCACCCAGTCATGTGTGAATCTCATCAGACGTCTGATTGTCCTGCAGACAAGTGGAAATGCTGCGCACGGGCTGCCATAGCCAGTCAGGGGGGGTGAACCCCCTCACGCAACTCCAGCAAGGGAGCTGCGATCATCCCCCCCAGAACCCAGGCTGGTCCCCCCAGACCATCCGCGCCCCCATTAACCAGCCGTCAGGGAAGGGATGAGGGGACGGGCCACCTCCACCCTTGCCCGCCCCCACCACCGCCCGGCCACCCGGCCCACCAGCCAACGACTTAGCACATGGGGACCCCCATGGCCCACTAGAGGACACGGTCCCCACCTGGAGCAGGCGACACCCCGCCAATCCACCGGCAAACAGCCAGCGAACTGCGCTGGAGCCCAAGGAGGATGGCCCAGGCAGAGAAGAGAGGGGAAAGCGGAAGCAGGAAAGTACCGAGAAGCTGCCATGAGGTGGCGCGGACCAGAGCCCGACCCCACCCTCCACAACAACCTGCAACCGGTAGCCCAGACGAAGAGGAAGCCGCGCCCTGGGAGTCACGCCATAGAGAAAAAGTGTAGGTCCCAGGTCCCCGACTGGCAGTCATTACCCAGCGAGGGGGCTGTCCTCAACCCCCCGGGACCCAGGCTGGTCCCCCAGACCATCCGCGCCCCCACTAACTGGCCTTCAGGGAAGGGATGATTGATGCCAATGTACTTGGATTCCATTGACAGCCATGTACGATGATGCCCACAGCCATATATGTCGATTCTATTGATGCCAATGCACTTAGATTCCATTGATGCATATGTAAGTCGATGCCATTGACGCCCATGTATGCCAATGCCATTGATGGCCATGTACATCTTTGCCATTGACAGCCATATTACGTCCATGCCATTGACAGCCATATATGTGGATTCTATTGATGCCAATGTACTTGGATTCCATTGACAGCGATGTAAGTCAATGCCATTGGTACCTATGGACAGCCATGCAATTGCCGACAATATATATCCTTGCCATTGACAACAATGAACGTCCATGCCATTGATGGCACTGTATGTCCATGCCGTTGCCAGCCATGTACGTCCTTGCCAATGACGGCCATGTATGTTGATGCCATTGACAGCCATGTATCTTGATTCTATTAATGCCAATGTACTTGGATTCCGTTGACAGCCATGTACAACGATGCCATTGATACCAATGAACGTCCACGCCATTGACGGCCATGTACGTCCTTGCCGTTGACGGCCATATATGTCGATTCTATTGATGCAAATGTACTTGGATTCCATTGATGTATATGTAGGTCGATGCCATCTACGGCCATGTACGTCCTTGCCATTGACGGCCATATATGTTGATTCTATTGACAGCCATGTGTCTCGATTCTATTGATGCCAATGTACTTGGATTCCATTGACAGCCATGTACGACGATGCCATTGATACTAATGAACGTCCACCCCATGAACAGCCATGTACATCCTTGCCATTGGCGGCTATATATGTCAATTCAATTGATGCCAATGTACTTGGATTCCATTGACACATATGAAAGTCGATGCCATTGACGGCCACGTACGTCGAAATATCAACGCGAAGTGACCATATAATGTCCCCAAATCAACAGGAAGTGACCTGAAATCACAAGGACGCAACCCCAAGGGGTTTACCTGCAAAAACAAAGCTGCCATCGCAATTTCTCCAGACATTTTCTAGTTTACAAATGCTTTTATCGGCGTCCCAATAAGTTAGGCTGTTGTTTAAAATACATGTCATGTTATTTTTTTTTTTTTTTCAGTACCTGTTAGGTTGAGTTTAGGGATGGGTAAAAGTTCAGTCGGAACCGGCTGATAGGAAAACAGAGTAAAGAGCCCTCTTCCCACTGGAAGCGACATGGTTCTCTGACACAGTTGCAGGAGTCTGGAATGAGCAACAGAAGAAGAAGAAGAAGAAGAGTGTTCATTTTTTTCTGTTTTTTCACATGCAAAAATGACTCACTTGTTCTCCTTCTCCTCAATGTACTCGTGGTCCGAGACCTCCGGGAGCTGGACGACGTTGACCCGGACTGGCTTGGAGCTCTGCAGTAGTCTCCGGACCTCCTGGACTCTCAGATCTTGACTCCAGATCAGTTCTGTGACCTACGAGATCATATTTACTCAAACGTCGCTGAACGCTTAAAGACCAGGCGTACCTCTTGGACGATGTCCGACATGCCGTCCTCCTCCTCTTCGTCGGCTTCGCTGGTCGAGGGAGGATCCAAAGATAAGCTGGAACCCACGGACTATACGCAAAAATAGGAAGTCTTACCACAAAGCTAAATTGGAGAGGCATTGGCACTCACAGATTTGCTTTTGGCCGGATTGGTGTTGTGGGCTTGTCGGGTTCGGTCTTGCCGGCCGATCAGGAGGCAAACCTCCTCCGACCAATCGGCGCACGGCTGCTTCCGGCAGTGGTAGATGGCCTCTCGGACGGGCAGGGCCACACCGAACGGGACCGTCTCCAGGTCCTTTAAGGTGAATCCTGAACAACGCAATGCAAAATGATAAAAGAGCACGAGCGACGACAACTAAAATGTAATTAAAACGTGAAGAAAAATGATGACCTTGCGAGGCCAGCCAGACAACGAGCTGCTCGGCTAAACTCTCACTGCACGACTTGACTTGCTCCATGCTTGTATGTCTAGAAAACAAACAACAGGAACATCAAATTAGAACATGCGACGGAAGCGTTAGTATATTGGGTCACTTCCCTTTTATTTTGAGGAATTTCAGGTTCACTTCCTGTTCATATTGGGTGATTTTCAATAAATATGGGGTGATTTGTGGCTCACTTCCTGGACATATTTCACTTCCTGTCGTTTTTGAGACATCCCAGTGTCACTTCTGGTTTATTTTGGGACATTTCGGTTTCGATTCCTGTTCGTATTGGGTCACTTCCTGTTGATTTTGAGACATTTCAGGGTCACTTCCTGTTCATATTGTGTCGCTTCCTGTAAATATGCAGCAATTTTGGGCTCACTACCTGTAGATATCGGGTCAGTTCCGGTTGATTTTGGGACATTCCCGTGTCACTTCCTGTTGACTTTGGGCAATTCAAGGTCACTTCCTGTTGACTTTGGGGCATTTAAGGGCCACTACCTGTTGATATCGGGCCACTTCACGTTGAATTTGGGGCATTTCAGGGCCCCTTCCTGTACATATTGGGTCACTTCCTGTACATTTTGAGGCATTCCAGGGTCACTTCCTGTTTATATCAGGCCACTTCCTGTTGACTTTTGGTCATTTCAGGGTCACTTCCCGTTTATTTTGGGGCATTTAAAGGCCACTTGTTGATATTGGGCCACTTCTTGTCGACTTTGGGTCATTTCAGGGCCACTTCCTGTTGATATGGGGTCATTTCAGGGTCACTTCCTGTTCATATTGGATGACTTCCTGTGACTATGAGGCGCTTTGGACTCTTTTCCTGTACAGACTGGATCCCTTCATGTTGATTTTGAAGCATTCCAGGGTTACTTCCTGTTTATATCGGGCAACTTCCTGTTGACTTTTGGTCATTTCAGGGTCACCTCCTGTTGACTTTGGGGCATTTCAGGGTTGCTTCCTGTTGGCTGGGGTCATTTTAGGGTCACTTTCTGTTGACTTTGGGTGATTTCAGAGTCCTTTCCTGTTAATTTTGAGGTATTTCAAGAACACTTCCTGTTTATTTGGGACAATTCGGGTTCAAATCCTGTTCGTATTGGGCGATTTTGAGCTGACTTCCTGTTGATTTTGAGGCAATCCAGAGGTCACTTCCTGTTATTTGTGAGGCATTCCAGGGTCACTTCCTGTTGATTTTGGGGCATTTCTGGGTCACTTCCTATTGATTTTCAGGCATTTATCGGCCACTTCCTGTTGATATCAGGCCACTTCACGTTGAATTTGGGGCATTTCAGGGCCCCTTCCTGTAAATATTGGGTCACTTCCTGTAGATTTTGAGGCATTCCAGGGTCATTTCCTGTTTAAATCAGGCTACTTCCTGTTGACTTTTGGTCATTTGAGGGGCCCTTCCTATTTATTTTGGGGCATTTAATGGCCACTTCTTGCTGATATCGGGCCACTTCCTGTCGACTTTGGCTCATTTCAGGGCCACTTCATGTTGATTTTGGGTCATTTCAGGGTCACTTCCTGTTCATATTGGATGACTTCCTGTGACTATGAGGCGCTTTTGGACTCATTTCCTGTACAGATTGGATCCTTTCATGTTGATTTTGAAGCATTCCAGGGTTACTTCCTGTTTATATCAGGCAGCTTCCTGTTGACTTTTGGTCATTTCAGGGTTACTTCCTGTTGGCTTGGGGGTCATTTTAGGGTCACTTTATGTTGACTAGGGGTCATTTCAGAGTCACTTCTGTTAATTTTGAGGTATTTCAAGAACACTTCCCGTTTATTTTGGGATCATTCAGGTTTACCTGTTCGTATTGTTTGACTTCCTATGAATATTGGGCGATAAGCTCACTTCCTGTTGATTTTAAGGCAATCCAGAGGTCACTTCCTGTTATTTGTGAGGCATTCCAGGGTCACTTCCTGTTGCTTTTGGGGCATTTCAGGGTCACTTCCTATCTATTCTGGGGCATCTATCGGCCACTACCTGATGATATCGGGCCACTTCCTGTTGCCTTTGAGTCATTTCAGGGTCCACTTCCTGTTGATTTTGAGGTTTACGGGGTCACTCCTGTTGACTTGGGGGCATTTCAGGTTCACCTCTTATACATATTGTGTCAATTCCTGTTAATTTTGCGACATTGCAGGGTCACTTCCTGTTTGTTTGGGGGGCATTTGTAGGTCGCTTCTTATACGTATGGGGTATTTTCACCAAATCAACAGACAGTGACCCTGAAATCCCCAATATTAACAGAAAGTAAAACCCAAAATGCCCCCACATCTACAGGAAGTGACCCTGAAATACATCAAAAGCAACAGGAAGTGACCCGATATGTACAGGACTTGGAACACCAAATGCCCCCAAATCAACAGAAAGTGACTCGTGTTTGCCCACCAAAACAAAGCTACCATTGGAATTTACCCAGAAATTGCATTTCATAGTTTACTATATATATATATATATATTTTTTTTTTAGGGCTGTCAAACGATTAAAATTTTTAATCGAGTTAATTACAGCTTAAAAATTAATAATTGGTAATTAATTGTAATTAATCGCAATTTAAACCATCTCTAAAATATGCCATATTTTTCTGTAAATTATTGTTGGAATGAAAAGATAAGACACAAGATGGATATATACATTCAACATACGGTACATAAGGCCTGTATTTGTTTATTATAACAATAAATCAACAAGATGACATTAACATTATTAACATTCTGTTAAAGCGATCCATGGATAGAAAGACTTGTAGTTCTTAAAAGATAAATGTTAGTACAAGTTATAGAAATTTTACATTAAAACCCCTCTTAATGTTTTCGTTTTAATGAAATTTGTAGAATTTTCAAACAAGAAATAAACTAGTAGCCCGCCATTGTTGATGTCAATAATTACACAATGCTCATGGGTGCTTAAGCCCATAAAATCATTCGCACCCAAGCGCCAGCAGAGGGCGACAAAACTCCAAAAAACACAAGTAACAAGTTGGCATTGCACTGTGCTGTCATTTTAATCTGATTGAGCGGGGCATGTGCGTTAATTGCGTCAAATATTTTAACGTGATTAATTTAAAAAATTAATTACCGCCCGTTAACGCGATAATTTTGACAGCACTATTTTTTTTATGTGTGCATATCCATGTTGTGTCTATGTATGACACATTTTTGCACAACATTGTTGTTAATGTCAAAAAGCATCAATAAAATTGGATGTTTTTTCCTTTCTAATTGGCCATTTTCTTTTTGTTTTTAATGAATTTAAGTCCCGCCCTTAATTTTAACATATTATCCGATTGGCCACCATTGACGTCCAATCCATTCCAATGGATCTGACATCTACTAGTCACTGAAACTGATAGCAGAGGGATGAAAAGAGCTTATTTACCTTCCGTACTGCTTCTCATTGCTCTTCTGACCTGAGGAAGAAAAGAGCTCAATAACCTCCAATGAAAAAGTTGGACATGCAAATGACTCGCTCAATACGCCATTGTTCCCGCGTTGGGAGACCATGACATTTGCGTGAACAAAAATAAAAGCCCGGATACGATCGCACCGCAATGCACAAAAGTCAACGCAGAATCTTTTGTCGGCCAGTTTCAACACTCCGGCAAATATCCTTTACATTGCAAAATCACGTGTCGGTCGCCTTTACTTTCGCTCCCTGAGCCGACGTACGCCGGGTAATAAGGCTGCCGCGTCAATAAAACACACGTGTTTGAGTGGGTACTGACCTGCGGAAAGCTTCACCAGGTACTCGGAAACGTTGGACGCGGTCGCGTTGTCGTCACCGCCGATGTAAAGAGCGTAACTCTAATTGAAGACATGAAAGAAAAGTTTTGACCATGATTATGTGTCTAGTTTCCAATAAAAATATCTTTTCACAATGGAAATCATGTCAAATTCCTTGATTTTGAGGCATATCGAACTTCCTGTAGATATTGGGTCACTTCCTGTTGTTTTTGGGGCATTTCAGGGTCACTTCCTGTTGGTTTGGTGCCTTTCAGCTTCACTTCTACATGTCGGATCACTTCCTGTTGATTATGAGGCATCCCAGGGTCACTTCCTGTTGATTTAGGGGCATTTCATGTTTACTTCCTGTTATTTTGGGTCACTTCCTGTTGATTTTCAGGTATTTCAGAGTCACTTCCTGTTGATTTGGGGGCATGTCATGGTCACTTCCTGCTGATTTTGAGACATTCCAGGGTCACTTCCCGTTCATATTGGGCCACTTCCTGTAGATTATGAGTCATTCCGGGGTCACTTCCTGTTGATATGGGGGGATTTCAGGGTCACTTCCTGTTGATTTGGGCCCTTTCAGCTTCACTTCTTCTACATATTGGATCACTTCCTGTTGTTTATGAGGCATCCTAGGGTCACTTCCTGTTGATTTAGGGGCATTTCATGGTTGACTTCCTGTTCATTTGGGTCACTTCCTGTTGATTTTCAGGTATTTCAGAGTCGCTTCCTGTTGATTTGGGGGCATGTCATGGTCACTTCCTGCTGATTTTGAGACATTCCAGGGTCACTTCCTGTTCATATTGGGTCACTTTCTGTAGATTGAGGCATTCCAGGGTCACTTCCTGTTGATTTAGGGGAATTTCGCATTTATTTCCTGTTCATTTGGGTAACTTCCTGTTAATTTGAGGTATTTCAGGGTCACCTCCGGTACATATTGGGTCACTTCCTGTTGATTTTGAGGCATTCCGGGCTCACTTCCTGTTGATTTGGGGGCATTTCAGATTCACTTCCTGTACATATTGGCTCACTTCCTGTTCATTTTGAGGAATTCCAGGGTCACTTCCTGTTGATATTGAGTCACTTGGGTTGGAAATCAACAGGATTGAATGACGTTGTTTTGCCATTGAAACGAATGGTGAATAGGGCTATTGGAAATGAATGGGAAATTTGGGCCATAGGAAATGAATAGGTACATTTTTGGCAAATTTTCAGGGACACTTCCAGTTGATTTTAAGGAACCTCGGACTTCCTGTAGGTATCAGGTCAGTACCTGTTGATCTTGAGACATTTTGTGTTCACCTCCTTTACATACTGGGTCACTTCCTGTTGATTTTGAGGCATTCCAGGGTTATTTCCTGTCTGTGTTGGTCACTTCCTGTTGATATTGAGTGACTTGGGTTAGAAATCAACAGAATTGAATGTTGAAGTTTTTTGCCATTGAAATGAATGGCGAATAGGGCTATTGGAAATAAATGGGAAATTTGGGCCATAGGAAATGAATGGGTAGGTTTTTGGCAAATTTTCAGAGTCACTTCCTGTTGATTTTGAGGCATTCCAGAGTCACTTCCTGTTCATATTGGGTCAGTTCCTATTGATAATGGGGCATCCCGGGTTCACGTCCTGTACATAATGGCCCACTTCTTCTTGATTTTGAGGCATTCCGGGGTCACTTCCTGTTGATTTGGGGCATTTTGTGTTCTGTTTCTGCACACAGTAGGTCACTTGTTGATTTTGGGGCATTTCAGGGTCACTTCCTGTTGATTTTGAGGCATTTCAGGGTTACTTCCTGGACATAATAGGTCACTTGTTGATTTTGGAGCACATCAGGGTCACTTCCTGTTGATTTCGGGGCATTTCAGGTTCACTTCCTGTACATATTGGGTCACTTCCTGTTGATTTGGGGCATTTTGTGTTCTGTTTCTGTACACGGTAGGTCAATTGTTGATTTTGGGGCACTTCAGGGTCACTTCCTGTTGATTTTGGGGCATTTCAGGCTCACTTCCTGCACATATTGGGTCACTTCCTGTTGATTTTGAGGCATTTCAGGTTCACTTCCTGTACATATTGGGTCACTTCCTGCTGATTTGGGGCATTTTGTGTTCTGTTTCTGTACACGGTAGGTCACTTGTTGATTTTGGGGCATTTCAGGGTCACTTCCTGGTGATTTTGAGGCATTTCAGGGTTACTTCCTGAACATAATAGGTCACTTGTTGATTTTGGAGCACATCAGGGTCACTTCTTGTTGATTTCGGGGCATTTCAGGTTCATTTCCTGTACATATTGGGTCACTTCCTGTTGATTTGGGGCATTTTGTGTTCTGTTTCTGTACACGGTAAGGCAAGGCAAGGCAAGGCAAATTTATTTATATAGCACAATTCAACACAAGGCAATTTCAAGTGCTTTACATCACATGAAAACCATAAAAATCACATTTAAATCAACACAACGTAAAAACCAAGACAGAAGATCGCATTTAATCACAGAATAAAAATAAATAAATAAAAATAAAACAAAAATAGAAATAAAGCAAAAACTACTACTAATAATAATCATTGAAATCAGCAATGGAGATAAGCACAAGAGGAATAGAAGGCAGGTAGATTGAAATATATAGACAGTTATGGATATGCAGTGCTAAGGTCAATTGTTGATTTTGGGGCACTTCAGGGTCACTTCCTGTTGATTTTGGGGCATTTCAGGCTCACTTCCTGCACATATTGGGTCACTTCCTGTTGATTTTGAGGCATTTCAGGTTCACTTCCTGGACATATTGGGTCACTTCCTGCTGATTTGGGGCATTTTGTGTTCTGTTTCTGTACACGGTAGGTCACTTGTTGATTTTGGGGCATTTCAGGGTCACTTCCTGGTGATTTTGAGGCATTTCAGGGTTACTTCCTGAACATAATAGGTCACTTGTTGATTTTGGAGCACATCAGGGTCACTTCTTGTTGATTTCGGGGCATTTCAGGTTCACTTCCTGTACATATTGGGTCACTTCCTGTTGATTTGGGGCATTTTGTGTTCTGTTTCTGTACACGGTAGGTCAATTGTTGATTTTGGGGCACTTCAGGGTCACTTCCTGTTGATTTTGGGGCATTTCAGGCTCACTTCCTGCACATATTGGGTCACTTCCTGTTGAGGCATTTCAGGTTCACTTCCTGTACATATTGGGTCACTTCCTGCTGATTTGGGGCATTTTGTGTTCTGTTTCTGTACACGGTAGGTCACTTGTTGATTTTGGGGCACTTAAGGGTCACCTCCTGTTGATTTTGGGGCATTTCAGGTTCACTTCCTGTATATATTGGGTCACTTCCTGCTGATTTGGGGCATTTTGTGTTCTGTTTCTGTACACGGTAGGTCACTTGTTGATTTTGGAGCACTTCAGGGTCACTTCCTGTTGATTTTGGGCACTTCGGGTCACCTTCCTGTACATATTGGGTCACTTCCTGTTGATTTTGAGGCATTTCAGGGTCACTTCCTGTACATGTTAGGTCACTTGTTGATTATGAGGAACTTCAGGGCCACTTCCTGTTGATTTTAGGGAATTTTGTGTGCACCTTCTGTACATATTGGGTCACTTCCTGTTGATTTTGGGCAATTTGGGTCCACTTCCTGTACATGTTGGGTCACTTCCTGTGGATTTTGAGGCATTTCAGGGTCACTTCCTGTACATATTAGGTCACTTGTGGATGATGGGGCACTTCAGGGCCACTTCCTGTTGATTTGGGGGAATTTGGGGTTCACTTTCTGTACATTTTGGGTCACTTTCTGTTGATTTAGGGGGCATTTCGAATTCAGTTCCTGTATATATTCGGTCACTTGTTAATCTTGAGGCACTTCAAGGTCAATTCCATGAATTTTAAAACAATTAAAGACCTTGATCATCAGGATTTTCAGTTTAAGACATTTTAAGACTTTTTTAATGATCCGTAGGAGCCCTGAATATTCTCGTATTACTTTATAATTCATGTTCACTGCCAGCCTTTCCAGTCAAAATTCCCTGGACATAATTAGCCTCCCCAAAATAAATGTGGAAAAGTAAAACAATTTCCCATTACGCACATAACGGGGAAGGTTTTGTTCTTCCCTGAATGAATCAACGCTTGAACCCGTTAGCATCACTGGCAAATTACAGTACGTCCGCTTTTTTTCCATTCTAATAAAAAGGGATAATTGCTCTTCATATAACACAAAACGCACACAGCGAACTCTTTACCCTCACATACTCAAACACCTAGCGAGTACATGAATCACGTACCAGAACGAGCAGCCGGACCCGATGACAGATGCCGGGCAGGTAAGGGAAAGGCGGGACTTTCTCCCCTCGAAGACAACTGCTGAACCAGCTGAAGACGCAAGGTGGCTCCGCCCGCAGGAAAGACGGGTACTGCATTTGACCAATCAGAGCTAAAAACAAAACCAAAAAAAAGTGGGAAAAAGGCAATTTTCTGCTTCTTTCAAAACACCATAGTTACATGACGAAATCTTACACTGATCAATGTAGCAACTCTCGGTGAATCCGCTCATTAATGAAGGGTAGTCTCTCCAGTATAGGTCCAGATAGTCCTCCAAATGGAGGTCTCTGCAAATAGAATTGGGTTAGGAGGGTGTGTCAATATGTCGTAATAGTTTGTAGCCCAAAAAGTTATCGATATGCTCCTGCCAGGAATCGATATAGCGTTTTAAAAAGATGTCGATGTTGAAAACAAAAGAGGTCGCTATAAAAAATCTACAATTAGAATAGTGTCTATGTTGGCTCACTGGCTGCCATTGACGGCGATAGACATCCAATCCATTTAGACCGGATTGGACATCAAGAGCAGTCCCAGACAGTCTTTTGTGGGCCTTTACAAGTCATTTCCTGTTCATTTTAGGGCACGCACAGGTGACTTCCTGTTGATTTTAAGTCAGTTCCTGTTCATTCAGGGACATTCTTCCTTTTCAGTTACCCAAAATCATCAGGAAGTGACCTGTAAATGTCCCAAAATCAACAGGAAGCATTCACAGCCAGTGTTGTTGGGATTTACTGATCACTTCCTGTTCATTTTAGGCCATTTAAAGGTTACTTCCTGTTGATTTCGAGTCACTTCCTATTCCTTGGGGGACATTCTTCCTTTTCAGTAACCCAAAATTCAACTGAAAGTGACCTGTAAATTCTCCAAAGTCAACGGGAAGCATTCACAGCCAGTCTTGTGGCCATTTAAATGTCACTTCCTGTTCATTTTAGGGCTTATGGTGGTCACTTCCTGTTGATTATGGGGCATTTACAGGTCACTTTGTGGTCATTTTAGGGCATTTACAGGTCACTTCCTGTTCATTTTGGGGCATTTACAGGTCACTTTTTGGTCATTTTAGGGCAATTACAGGTCACTTCCTGTTCATTCAGGGACATTCTTCCTTTTCAGTTACCCCAAATCAACAGGAAGTGATCTGTAAATGTCCCAAAATCAACAGGAAGCATTCACAGCCAGTGTTGTTGGGATTTACTGATCACTTCCTGTTCATTTTAGGCCATTTACAGGTTACTTCCTGTTGATTTTGAGTCACTTCCTATTCCTTGGGGGACATTCTTCCTTTTCAGTAACCCAAAAATCAACTGAAAGTGACCTGTAAATTCTCCAAAGTCAACAGGAAGCATTCACAGCCAGTCTTGTGGGCATTTAAAGGTCACGTCCTGTTCATCTTAGGTCATTTACAGGTCACTTCCTGTTCATTATGGGGCATTCTTCCTTTTCAATAACCCAAAATCAACAGGAAGTGACCTGTAAATGCTCCAAAATGAACAGGAAGTATCCAAAGCCTGTCTTGTGGGCATTTACAGGTCACTTCCTGTTTATTTGAGGACATTCTTCCCTTTCAGTGACCTAAAATGTACAGGAAGTGACCTGTAAATGTCCCAAAATCAACAGGAAGCATTCACAGCCAGTCTTGTGGGCACTTCCTGTTCATTTTGGGCCATTTGCTGGTCACTTTCTGTTAGTTTTGAGTCACTTCCTGTTCATTTGGGGACATTCTTCCTTTTCAGTAACCCAAAAATCTACAGTAAAGGGACCTGCAAATGCTCTAAAAGCAACAGCTAGCATTCACAGCCAGTCTTGTGGCCATTTAAATGTCACTTCCTGTTCATTTTAGGCCATTTACAGGTTACTTCCTGTTGATTTTGAGTCACTTCCTATTCCTTGGGGGACGTTCTTCCTTTTCAGTAACCCAAAAATCAACTGAAAGTGACCTGTAAATTCTCCGAAGTCAACAGGAAGCATTCAAAGCCAGTCTTGTGGGCATTTAAAGGTCACTTCCTATTCATCTTAGGTCATTTACAGGTCACTTCCTGTTCATTATGGGGCATTTACAGGTCACTTTGTTGTCATTTTATGGCATTTACAGGTCACATCCTGTTCATTAGTGGACATTCTTCCTTTTCAATAACCCATAATCAACAGGAAGTGACCTGTAAATGCTCCAAAATCAACAGGACATATCCAAAGCCTGTCTTGTGGGCATTTACAAGTCACTTCCTGTTCATTTTGGGGCATTTACAGGTCACTTCTTGGTCATTTTAGGGCAATTACAGGTCACTTCCTGTTTATTTGAGGACATTCTTCCTTTTCAGTGACCTAAAATGAACAGGAAGTGACCTGTAAACGTCCCAAAATCAACAGGAAGCATTCACAGCCAATCTTGTAGGCAGTTACAGGTCACTTCCTGTTCATTTTGGGCCATTTGCTGGTCACTTTCTGTTAGTTTTGAGTCACTTCCTGTTCATTTGGGGACATTCTTCCTTTTCAGTAACCCAAAATCAACAGGAAGTGACCCCTAAAAGCCCTAAAATGAACAGGTAGCATTCACAGCCAGTCTTGTGGGCATTTAAAAGTCACTTCCTGTTCATTTTAGGGCTTATGGGGGTCACTTCCTGTTGATTTTGGGGCATTTACAGGTTACTTTGTGGTCATTTTAGGGCATTTACAGGTCACTTCCTGTTTATTTGGGGGCATTCTTCCTGATCAGTAACCCAAAATCAACAGGAAGTGACCCCTAAAAGCCCTAAAATGAACAGGAAGCATTGACGGTCAGTTTTGTGGGCAGTGACAGGTCACCTCCTGTTGATTTTGAGGCATTTCCTGTACATAATAGGTCACTTGTTGATTTTAGGCATTTCAGGTTCACTTCCTGTACATATTGGGTCACATCCTGTTGATCTGGGGCATTTTGTGTTCTGTTTCTGTACACGGTAGGTCACTTGTTGATTTTGGGGCACTTCAGGGTCACTTCCTGTTGATTTTGGGCACTTCGGGTCCACTTCCTGTACATATTGGGTCACTTGTTGATTATGGGGCACTTCAGGGCCACTTCCTGTTGATTTTAGGGAATTTTGGGTTCACTTTCTGCACATATTGGGTCACTTCCTGTTGATTTTGGGCACTTCGGGTCCACTTCCTGTACATATTGGGTCACTTCCTGTTGATTTTGAGGCATTTCAGGGTCCCTTCCTGTACATATTAGGTCGCTTGTTGATTATGGGGCACTTCAGGGTCACTTCCTGTTGATTTGGGGGCACTTCGGGTCCACTTCCTGTACATACTGGGTAACTTCCTGTTGATTTCGATGCATTTCAGGGTCACTTCCTGTACATATTAGGTCACTTGTTGATTTTGGGGCACTTCAGGGTCACTTCCTGTTCATTTTAGGGTATTTACAGGTTACTTCTTCATTTGGAGTCACTTTCTATTCATTTGGGGACATTCTTAAGACACTTCCTGTTCACTAACCTACAATGAACAGGACCTGTAAAAGAGCCAAAATCAACAGGAAGTGACTGAAAATCAACAGCAAAGGACCTGAAATGGTCTCATTGGTTGTCATTGACTGCCATAGACGTCCAATTCGTTTGAAAAGGGAGGGTGGCAGCGATCACTGTTCATTCAGATCGGACGCCTACTCCTGATAAAATACCTCCACTTCGATGGCGACCAATGAGTTAAATGAGCGCCCCGTAAAAGGTTAAGCGCATCGTACATCTCTTGGCTCCGCTTGCTTCTCTTAAGATAATTGTTGTGTCACTCGCCGTGCTATAAATATTCCACCTGCCTTCCTTTTATCTCCATGGAACGAGTGCAGAAAGAGAAAGAAAGATGAGCGCTGGAAGATGACAGCTGACCTACAGTATGATGATTTCAACGGCATTTTAAAAGAAAAAAAAATGGCCCCAGAGCAAACGCAGACGTAAACAGGGAATGAACTAAACATGCAATTAGAGTGTTTAAAACCACGACCAAAAATAAAGTCCTGCTCCCTCCGTGACATTCGGCTTTGTTGTGGTGTGTTAATTAAGTGCATACGTCATTGGTGTTCTTTTTTCAACTTCACATGATCAATAGTTTTTCATTTGTAACAGAAGTGTTTCTCATACAATGCATTCGAGAAATGAAACAAGGTGAGATACACACTTTAACATGTTAAGATTGACTATTTGATGGTAGCTTGGCATGTGATTTCTAATGGGCAAAATTTCCCATTCATATCCAATGGCCCTATTCGCCATTCATTTCAATAGCACAAAAACTTCCATCCACTCCCATTGATTTCCAACCAGAGTGACCCGAAATCAACAGGAAGTGAGCTTATATGAACAGGAAGTGACCCCATAACTCCCCCAAATCAACAGGAAGCGACCCAATATGAACAGGAAGCTAACCCAAAATGTCCCCAACAGGGAGTGACCCGGGAATGTCCCAAATCAACAGGAAGTGATGCAATATGTACAGGAAGTGACCCCAAAATGCCCCAAAATCAACAGGAAGTGACTCCGAAATCCCGCAAATCAACAGGAAGTGACCCAATATGAACATGAAGTGAACCCAAATCAACAGGAAGTGACTCCAAAATCCCCCAAATCAACAGGAGGTGACCCAATATGAACAAGAATTGAACCCAAAATGTCCACAAATCAACAGGAAGTGACCTCAAAATCCCCCATATCAATAGAAAGTGACACTGAAATACCTCAAAATCAACAGGAAGTGACCCTGAAATGACCCAAAGTCGCCAGGAAGTGACCAGATATCAACAGAAAGTATGCCTGAAATGTCCCAAAAGCAAAACAGCAAGTGAAATGGCCCAAAAAAATCAATAGGAAATGACCCCTTATGTCCAGGAGGTGAACCCGAAATGTCCCCAAATCATCAGCAAGTGACTTGATATCAGCAGGACGTTTCCCCAAAATGTCCCCAAATAAGCAGGAAGTGATCTGATATCAACAGGACGTGTCACCGAAATGTCTCTTAATCAACAGGAAGTGACATGACATCAATAGAACGTGTCCCTGAAATGTCCCCAAATCAACTTGAAGTGACCTGATTGCATGAGCACGTGTCCCCGAAATGTCCCCAAATCAACAGGAAGTGATCTGATATCAACAGGACGTATCCCCGAAACGTCCCCAACAGGAGGTGACCTGATAAGAACAAGATGTGTCCCTAAAATGTCCCCAAATCAACAGGAAGTGACCTGATAACCGGACGTCTCCCCGAAAAGTCCCCAAATCCACAGGAGGTGACCTGATATGAACAGGTTGTGTCACCAAAATGTCCCTAAATCAACAAGAAGTGAACTGACATTAATCGGAAGTGACCCGATAATAGGACGTGTCCACAAAGTGTCCCCAAATCAACAAAAAGTGACCTGACATCAATGGGACATGTCCACGAAATTTCCCCAAATCAACTTGAAGTGACCTGATAGCAACAGGTTGTGTCCCCGAAATGTCCCCAAATCAACAGGAAGTGACCTGATAACCAGACTTGTCTCCGAAATGTCCCCTAATCAACAAAAAGTGACCTGGTAACAAGATGTGTCCCCAAAATTCCCCCAAATCAACAGGAAGTGACCTGATATCAACAAGACATGTCCCCAAAATATCCTCAAATCAACAGGAAGTGACCTGTATCAACAGGATGTGCCCCCGAAATGTCCCCAAATCAACAAAAAGTGACATACTAACCGGGTGTGTCCCCAAATGTCCCCAAATCACTAGAAAATGACTTGATATCAACAGGACATGCCCCCGAGATGTCCTCAAATCAACAGGAAATGACCTGATAACAGGACGTGTCCCCGGATCAACAGGATGTGTCCCCAAAATGTCCCCAAATCAACAGGAAGTGACCTGATATCAATAGGATATGTTCCCCAAATGTCCCTAAATCAACAAAAAGTGACCTGATAACAGGACGTGTCCCCAAATAAACAGGGAGTGACCTGATATCAAAAGGGCATGTCTCTGAAATGTCCCCAAACCAACAGGAAATGACCGGATAACAGGACGTGTTTCCGAATCAACAGGATGTGTCCCCAAAATGTCCCCAAATCAACAGGAAATGACCTGATATCAATATGATGTGTCCCCGAAATGTCCCCAAATCAACAGGAAGTGACCTGATAATAGGACGTGTCAACAAAGTGTCCCCAAATCAACAAAATGTGACCTGACATCAATGGGACATGTCCACGAAATTTCCCCAAATCAACAGGAAGTGACCTGATAACCAGACTTGTCCCCAAAATTTCCCCAAATCAACAGGAAGTGACCTGATATCAACAAGACATGTCCCCAAAATGTCCTCAAATCAACAGGAAGTGACCTGTATCAACAGGATGTGCCCCTGAAATGTCCCCAAATCAACAAAAAGTGACCTGATAACTGGGTGTGCCCCTAAAATCTCCCCAAATCAACAGAAAATGACTTGATATCAACAGGACGTGCCCCCGAGATGTCCTCAAATCGACAGAAAGTGACCTGATACCAACTGGACGTGTCTCCAAAATGTCACTAAATCAACAGGAAGTCACCTGATAACAGGACGTGTCCCCGAATCAAAAGGATGTGTCCCCGAGATGTCCCCAAATCAACAGGAAGTGACCTGATATCAATAGGATATGTTCCCCAAATGTCCCCAAATCAACAAAAAGTGACCTGATAACAGGACGTGCCCCCGAGATGTCCTCAAATCGACAGAAAGTGACCTGATACCAACTGGACGTGTCTCCAAAATGTCACTAAATCAACAGGAAGTCACCTGATAACAGGACGTGTCCCCGAATCAAAAGGATGTGTCCCCGAGATGTCCCCAAATCAACAGGAAGTGACCTGATATCAATAGGATATGTTCCCCAAATGTCCCCAAATCAACAAAAAGTGACCTGATAACAGGACGTGCCCCCGAGATGTCCTCAAATCGACAGAAAGTGACCTGATACCAACTGGACGTGTCTCCAAAATGTCACTAAATCAACAGGAAGTCACCTGATAACAGGACGTGTCCCCGAATCAAAAGGATGTGTCCCCGAGATGTCCCCAAATCAACAGGAAGTGACCTGATATCAATAGGATATGTTCCCCAAATGTCCCCAAATCAACAAAAAGTGACCTGATAACAGGACGTGTCCCCAAAATGTCCCCAAATAAACAGGGAGTGACCTGATATCAAAAGGGCATGTCTCCGAAATGTCCCCAAATCAACAGGAAGTGACCGGATAACAGGACGTGTCTCCGAATCAACAGGATGTGTCCCAAAAATGTCCCCAAATCAACATGAAATGACCTGATATCAATAGGATGTGTCCCCGAAATGTCGCCAGATCAACAAAAAGTGGCCTGATAACAGGACGTGTCCCCAAAATGTCTCCAAATAAACAGGAAGTGACCTGATATCAACAGGACCTGAACCTAAAATGCCCCCAAATCAACAGGAGGTGACGTGACATCAACAAGACGTGTCCCCGAAATGTTCCCAAATGATCAGAAAGTGACCTGATGACAGGACGTGTCACCGAAATGTCCCCGATTAAACAGGAAGTGACCTGATATCAACGGGACGTGTACCTGAAACGTCCCCAAATCAAGATCTACTGTATTTGAATGTTTAAAAACTATATTTTTGCGGCAAATAATCTTGTGTGATTAAAATGCGATCAATCAAAATAATCGAGAACACTTAATTACAAAGTGGCTAATTAAGAGTTCCACTCCTAGTTTTAACAACACGTTATGTGTGACATGATTTTTTTTTTTTTTTTTTGTCTAGCATTAAAAAAAACGGCATTTGAACAGGGGTGCGTTCAATTTGTAACCACTGAACATTGTTTCCTCCAAAGGCCGGCGTGCTATCGGGCCACTTCGGCGTGGTGAGAAAGAAACTCATAAAGGTGAAGTGAGCGTCGTGACTGGCGACAATGGCAGAAAACGCAGAGCGGGAGGTTCGAGCGCTTTTCCGTGTAAATAGGTCAGCACCGCTACCAGAAACTCAACAAAGAAACAACAGTCACATTTCATTCGACATTGCGTCTATTCAGTTGGCCGACATTTGCTAAGAAGTACAATGTCGACCGAAGCATTAAGCAAATAAGAGTTTGTCGAGTGCCTGTTGCTGATTGTGAACGCCGCCGTGTGAGGTGCCGACCACTCAATACCAATCAGGCTAAAACGACAAGCTCATTAGTGGAGGTGGAGTCCGCATAAATAGCAGCCGCTTCTACACGCTGACCCTGAAAATTGAGTTCCATTCAAATCCGCACAATGTGAAAAACCATCAATAACCACGTTAAAAGACAAGTTGGTGGTTGTCATACACACAACATCCTGTCGATGGTTAATAAAGGCTTAAAAAATATATATATACGCGTGGAAAGTTGAGAATGTCGGGCGCTCGGTATGCAAGCGGGGAAAGCGGCACAACGCCAACAAAGCGCACCAGGGTGGCCAAAACATTGACTTATTTCAACGAAACAAAGGAGGGTACACTGTTGTGTCCAGGGCTGCAGCTATCGATTATTTTGGTAGTCGATTAATCGATGAACTACTTAGTCCGAATAATCGAGTAATCAGATAAGAAACAAAAATTTAAAATACCTGAGCTAAGCCTCAAACGGCATAAAAAAATAAAATAAATGAGGCTCTATGTACAACAAAAGAACAATTGGCTAACTTACATAGTAAAAGTCCGCTAGCTTAAATGCTATAAAATGCTAACGTTTTTTGTTTTTACCATGCTCTTAACAAATGGTTCAAACACATATGCCCCCCAAAAACGGCTAAATATAACTATAAACTAAATTACAAATGCATTTAAAAAAAAAAAAAAAAAAAAAAACAGGTCTTAACAGGGAGCAGCTGGATTCAGCCACATGAAATGAGGCAGACTAGAGGGCAGTATATCCACCCAATTCAATACAACTATAAATTAGGGCTGTCAAACAATTAAAATTTTTAATCGAGTTAATTACAGGTTAAAAATTAAATGTAATGAATCGCAATTCATCGCAATTCAAACCATCTATAAAATATGCCATATTTTTCTGTAAATTATTGTTGGAATGGAAAGATAAGACAAGATGGATATACATTCAACATGCGGTACATAAGGACTGTATTTGTTTATTATAACAATAAATCAACGAGATGGCATTAACATTAATAACATTCTAAACAAAGCAATCCATGGATAGAAAGACTTGTAGTTTTTAAAAGATAAATGTTAGTACAAGTTATAGAAATGTTATATTAAAACCCCTCTTAATGTTTTCGTTTTAATAAAATTGGTAAAATTTTCAATCAAAAAATAAACTAGTAGCCCGCCATTGTTGATGTCAATAATTACTTACACAATGCTCATGGGTGCCGAAGCCTATAAAATCAGTCGCACCCAAGGGCAGCAAAACTCCGCAAAACACAATTAACAAGCGGGGTTTTCATTGTAATGTCATTTAAATCTGTCTGAGCGGGGCATGTGCGTTAATTGCGTCAAATATTTTAATGTGATTAATTTAAAAAATTAATTACCGCCCGTTAACGCGATAATTTTGACAGCCCTACTATAAATACAAACACTTTCAAAACAAACCATTGCAACGCCACATTATTTAAACAAATACCCGAAGCGGCAAAGTTTAATTTGAATCTTTTTTTCTAATCGAATACTCGAGTTAATCGATTAATCGTTGCAGCACCAGTTGTGTCCTGTGTTTTCAATACCAAGCTTGGCTGCATGTCGGCCGTGAATGAACACCTAAAGCGCCGTCACCCAGTTGCAATTTTGGAAGACGACAGGAGCTCAGCTGGCAGATTGTAAGTCCATCTAACTAACTAACGGCATGTTTTCTTGAAGTCGCTAAGCCTGTCGCTATATGTAATGAGTCCATTTATCGCACGGTAAATAAAAACGAGGGCGGTCATTTTCACAGCTGCATTTGATCGTCACGTGCCTGCTGATGGCATATGAGACTCCAGTTCCTTTCAAAGATGTTCATTGGTCATCAACACAGCGTGGAATTCAAGTTCAGACATGCACAATAGGGGAACACATCTATATTAAACACTGTAAACGTTAGCATTGCTTCATTGAGGCTCACGGGGGAAAAAAAGACAACCTACTTCAGCCTGCTATAAAACATTGGCAGTAAAGATGTCCCGATCACGTCATTTTCAAAGTATCAGAATCGGCAAAAAAATATCGGACATGCCTTTTTTAAATTTTTTTAATTTAAATCGTTTTCTAATTGTATATAACGTTACAGACAAAATGTCTTACACTCATCCAGAGTAGTTTTGGCTTAAAGTATCAAATTTACTGCGTTAACGGCGGTAATTATTTTTTCTCAATTAATCACATTGAATAATTAACGCATGCGCTGCACGACCCACTCACGCATTGTCGCGTTCAATCTATAAAGTTTTACCAATATATAGAGCTAAACGCAGCGTACAATGAGTAGAGAGAATTTTGACAGCCTTTGGAGCCTTTTTTTATTTGGCTAAAGCCTTACATTCCCTCTCTCAGCAATTAAAATTAACGTGGGAGGCAATGTGGGGAAGAAAGGTAGTAGTTGATCATTTCCTTAACACTCTATGTTCTAGTGTTGTATCGGTCGCGAACGATTCGTTCTTTTAGAACGAATTGTTTGGGTGAACGAGACCGAACTAATCACCATCTGCACTGATTCGTTCTATGAAGTTGGTGGCGCTTGTTCGCTGCGTGGGAGGGCGTTGAGCAAGCGGCAGCGTCTTCTGACATCGCACACGACCAATCAGACGCCAGCCTCATCGCGGGCAGGGGAGGGAGCGGAAACAGAATCATGGCGTATGTCACTCATTTCCACGTGTGGCCAATAAGCAGCCAGCGTGCAGGCAGGGGGGAAAGACTGAGTTTTGTCACTTCCCGTTCAGTGATTCGGTCCTCCGGTTCCTGACCTAGCTTGCTGCTAACTTGACTTTCCAGTAATGACTATGCGGTGAACGAGTCATAAAATGAAAGGAAACGACTTTGTCACATATTTGTTAACGTGGAGCCTATCAAATGCTGCTCAAAAAGACAAAAACACCACACAAATCTAGCGAGCATGGTTTAGTGTTCTACTTTTCTCAACAGACTCGGGACTGTGCCTATGACGATATACTATCAAATTTACAGTAATTTAAAACACGCGTAGCTGCGAGGCAAGCAAAACCTGAGCTGCGGTCGCGTGACGGCAGTGAAGCGGGCAGAGAACTGTCACTATATGGAGGCTTCATGGCAGCGATATGTACCTCATATGTGCACAGAAAAAAAATAATATTTAGTATGATCACCATAATACTGATTTGCAATGAAACTGTATATACATGTCAATTTTTTCCGAGTGTTTTTTTTTTTTTTTTTTTTTTCGTGTCAGAGGGTGTCGGTTGGTTTGACAAATTATGTCAATCCGTCCATCATGTGCTACTCAAGCGCCCCAAAAACAAAGCGCGCGGACACGGGAGATGTCGCAATATGTCTACATTTTTCTTAACAGACTAATGAGAGTAGAAAGGCGAAATCATAAAGCAAACAATTATTTCTCGTCAGCATTTGACGATCTGAGATGCGGGGACGACAGGGGAGCTGACCGGATTATTTTATTTATTAATACCAGTGCAAAAATTCAAAACGATCATCTTAATAATAAAAAACAAAAATACAACAGAGCGAGAGGTTAATATGATGTGTTGGCCGTTCCATAATTAGAAATTAAACTTTCGATTTATTTTTATTTTCGTGACAGCAGGCATGCCGCGTTGGCTGTTAGCAGCAGCATTGTATATGTGAGCAAGATCATGCTAAAGAAAGTCCGTGCGCCCCCGACCCCAAACCCCGACTTCCCCCTCAAAAGGAAAATGTTTAACCGTGTCCTAATTCGAAATGCAAGCACGAGCCATGACTTTGAGCCCATAAAACTAGGACAGACGACGCGGAAGTTCTCCCTCGCTTTTGCAGCAGCGGGAGGGAGACGAGGCTGTCTCTGAGAGCAGAATGATATCGCCTGTCACTCATTTCTGAAACTACGACGAGTGGTCAATGTGCAAGAGAAGGAGGGACCAAGCAATGTCACTTCCCGTTCAGTTATACTGCGAAGCGGTCTTTGGTGATTCGTTCGGCAACGTCACTTCCCGTTCACTAACCGAACGATTCATTTGGGTGGGGAGGGAGATGAGGGGGGCGAACGATTCGTTGAACGATTCGTTTGAACGAATCGTTTTACTGAACGAACCGGAATGGATTCGTTTACTCAAGTGAACGACAGATCCCGTCACTACTATGTTCTTTCCCAACGCAGAGAAGATATATCAATTGGTGCCCCTACGCACAGTCATGGTTGCACTTCCCATCATGCATTTGGGCTGAATGGCTGCAGTATCATTTACTGAAAGCTCAACAAATACACTAGATGGCAATATTTAGTCACAATATACAAAGTCACATTTATCCTTTAATAATTACAAGTCTTCGCACAGAAAGAATGTTAATAATGTACAGTTGTGGTCAAAAGTTTACATACACTTGTGAAGAACATAATGTCATGGCTCTCTTGAGTTTTCAGTTATTTCTACAACTCTGATTTTTCTCCGATATAGTGATTGGAACAGATACTTCTTTGTCACGAAAAACATTCATGAAGTTTGGTTCTTTTATGACTATTAAACAGAAAAAGTGATCAAATCTGCTGGGTCAAAAATATACATACGTGGATCTGAAGAAGCGAATCATTGACTTGAACAAGTCAGGAAAGTCACTTGGAGCCATTTCAAAGCAGCTGCAGGTCCCAAGAGCAACAGTGCAAACAATTGTTTGTAAGTATAAAGTGCATGGCACTGTTTTGTCACTGCCACGATCAGGAAGAAAACGCAAGCTATCACCTGCTGCTGAGAGAAAATTGCTCAGGAGGGTGAAGATTCAACCGAGAATCACCAAAAAGCAGATCTGCCAAGAATTACAAGCTGCTGGAACACAGGTGTCAGTGTCCACAGTCAAGCATCTCCATGGACTGAGAGGCTGCCGTGCAAGAAGGAAGCTCTTGCTCCACAAGCGACACCTTAAAGGCTCAACTGAAGCTTGCTGCTGATCACATTGACAAAGATAAAGGCCCAAGTACACTGCATGCGTGATCGTTGCGGTTCCGGTCCGGTTCAGTGTTGCCTGCGTGCCACGCAGTCCGTCAAAAACAGGCAAATCATACCGGCTGCTGCACGGCTGCGGTCCGCCAACCTCGTCGCCCCCCCGTGAGCTCTCGCGTGATCGCGCGCGATAATGTGCCATTTAAAACAACGAAAAACACACGGAGTCTATACTCATCAGAGAAGCAGAGAGAGAGCACATATTTTCTTTGCATATTGATATTTTAGTTAATCTGGAATTAAGAGACAGACATGACTGCATCATGATGAGATCAGGACAGAAAAACACACATAATAGGACACCTTGCAGCTTCCTTTTTTATATTGTCCTTATAGAAAGGATCTGCTGCATCATAAATGATTTTGTGGGTTTCCCCCTCCATGATGAAGCGCTCATCATCCATCTTCGCTCGTGTTTAAACCGTGATTAGGCACCTGGGCTGTTACGTCCAGGCCCAGCTCCGCCCATTTTGCCGGATGCGTGTCCGGCAAAAATAGAAAATAGCCTATACCATCCGGCGGGCATGCGGCACGCCGGAGGTGGTTCGCAGTCAAGCCGGAGCACTGACGCGGCCGGTATACGTTGAACAATAGGATATAATGGGAACGGATTGGCTCCGGCGCTATTTTTTACCGGAGTCGGACCGGAAACGCAACGATCACGCATGCGGTGTACTTGGGCCTTAAGACCTTCTGGAGGAAAGTTCTGTGGTCAGACAAAACAAAAATCGAGCTGTTTGGCCACGATGCCCAGCAATATGTTTGGAGGAGAAAAGGTGAGGCCTTTAACCCCAAGTACACCATGCCTACCGTCAAGCACGGTGGTGGTAGTATTATGCTGTGGGGCTGTTTTGCTGCCGATGGAACTGGTGCTTTACAGAGAGTAAATGGGATAATGAAAAGGAGGATTACCTTCAAATTCTTCAAGATAACCTAAAGTCATCAGCCCGAAGATTGGGTCTTGGGCGCAGTTGGGTGTTCCAACAGGACAATGACCCCAAACTCACATCAAAAGGGGTAATGGAATGGCTAAATCAGGCTAGATTTGAGGTTTTCGAATGGCCTTCCCAAAGTCCTGACTTAAACCCCATTGAGGACAATGCTGAAGAAACAAGTCCATGTCAGAAAGCCATCAAATTGAACTGAACTGCACCAATTCTGTCAAGAGGAGTGGTCAAAGATTCAACCAGAAGCTTGTGGATGGCTACCAAAAGTGCCTAATTGAAGTGAAAATGGCCAAGGGACATGTTACCAAATATTAGCGCTGCTGTATGTATATTTTTGACCCAGCAGATTTGATCACTTTTTTCTGTTCACCCATAATAAAGTCACAAAAGAACCAAACTTCATGAATGTTTTTTGTGACAAAGAAGTATGTGTTCCAATCACTCTATCAGAGAAAAATCAGAGTTGTAGAAATAACTGGAAACTCAAGAGAGCCATGACATTATGTTCTTCACAAGTGTATGTAAACTTTTGACCACAACTGTAAATGCCATCTTGAGGATTTATTGTCATAATAAACAAATACAGTACTTATGTACTGTATGTTGAATGTATATATTCCTCCGAGTTTTATTCATTTTTTTCTTAATGCATTGCCAAAATGTATATAATCTGGAAAAATTATCGGGAATGATTGGAATTGAATCGGGAGCACAAAAAAAAAGCAATCGGCAGATACTCAAACTAAAACGATCGGGATCGGCTCAGGAGCAAAAAAACATGATCGGAACAACCCTAATTGGCAGTCTTCTTCAAAAGGCAAACTTTAATTGTGAGACATCTGTGGATCACTTCCTGTTAATTTAGGGACACTTCGGTGTCATTTCTTTTTAATAAGTCTCTTCCTGTTGGTTTTGGAGTTTCAGGGTTACCTTCTGTTCTTTTGGGGAATTTATGGGTCACTTGCTCTTCATTTTGGACATTAAGGGGTCACTTGCTGTTGATTTTGGGGCATTTCATGTCATTTCCTGTCAAGTTTCGGTCACTTCCTGTTTCTTTTGGGTCACTTGCTCTTAATTTTGGACAATAAGGGGTCATTTCCTGTTTTAATCAGGTCACTCCCTGTTTAATTCTTTGGAAATCAAGGTCATTTCCTGGTGATTTTGGGGCATTTCACATCATTTCCTGTTGAGTATGATCCCTTCTTGTTCCTTTTGGGGCATATACAGGTCACTTGCTCTTAATTTTGGGCATTATTGGGTCACTTCCTGTTTCAATCAGGTCACATTCTGTTCAATTTTTTTGCAAATCGGGGTCACCTCTTGTTAATTTTGTGACATTTGTGGATCACTTCCTGTTAATTTTGGGACACTTCGGTGTCACTTTTTAGTAAGTCACTTACTGTTGGTTTTGGGGTATTTCAGGGTTAATTCCTGTTCCTTTTGGGGCATTTACGGGTCACAAGCTGTCAATCAGCGACAACTTTAAGTACCAAATGCCAGCTGCACTGGTGACCAAGAAAAATTTTGTTGGCCCTGCTTAAAAGGGGGAGGGTGTGAGGCTGATGGCCAAAATCCTGTTGATTTGGAGGCATTTACAGATCACTTCCTGTTGATTTTGGGTTACTGAAAAGGAAATGGCTCAAAAATGTCGCCAAACGAATAGGACCAGTTGGTTCCTTTTTCTGGTTTTAAGCAGTAATACCAAGGATATATCGCTTTTTGGCGGAAGCGTCGTTGTCATTTCACTCGTTGACTGCCAGTGACGATGCTCGACATGCAAATACTCTCGTTTTTGAGACCAATAATAATCTCTATGGTTACCTGGCGAGCTGCTGCAACAGACACACCAGAGACGACGTGGCCCTCTCGCGGAGCAACTCGTCGAGCATCAGCTCCTGGTAGAGCAGGTGGAGAACGTAGAAAAGAGCCGGAATGTGCGTGAAGAGAGGCGCCGTGTTGTCCAAAGTTGGCGACAACTGAGAAATGAATATGGGGTGTGAGTTGAACAACTCACAAACATCTCTCAAAATCTTTGGGGGGGGTCATGTACCGCTGCTGAGTCGCCTCCGTCCGGGATGAGGCTTCCATTGAAAGCACTGGAGTCTGTTGGTTTGCAGTGGGAAACCATCTGGTGGTGGTATTTAGATCTCGTCAAGTATTCCCAGTCCTAAACAGGAAAGAGGCAGCACATGGAGTTTGGATTAGTTCATCATAATTTTAACAGAAAATCCCTGTTGTGGTAGTTCTCCATATTTTTTAGTATTATCCCATTAATGCCTGGATTTACATTTAGCATATACCATTGGAGGAATACATAAGGACATGAAAATAATATGACAAATTCCATGAATTAGGGCAGCAACTAACAACTATTTTTATAATTGAATAATCAGACAACTAATTAAACCATTCATCAGTTCATTAAATAAATGTCACTTTTTTCAATGACCTTCACTATTTTTTCACTATTCACTATTAGGCATGTTGTAAGTAATAATCAAGACAAAATGGATGACCATTTTACAAAGCAACAGAAACTATATGTAAACATTAGCATTAAATGGCATTTAAGCTAGTGGACTTGCTAGTGCAAGTTAGTCGATTGTTGTGCTAGCTTAAATGCTATACAATGCCAATGTTTACAAACATTCACTAACTTGTATAGCAAAAGTCAGCTATCTTAAATGCTATATAATGCTAACGTTTACAACAATTGGCTAACTTACATAGCAAAAGTCCGTTAGCATAAATCCTTTTACATAGGAAAAGTCCGCTAGCTTATATAACTTGCATAGCAAAAGTCCGCTAGCTTAAATGCAAAATAATGCTAATGCTTACAACAATTTGCTAACTTGCCAGCAAAAGTTCACTAGTTTAAATGTTATATAATGCTAATTTTTACAAACATTCACTAACTTGCATAGCAAAAGTCAGCTAGCTTAAATGCTATATAACGCTAACGTTTACAACAATTGGCTAACTTACATAGCAAAAGTCCGTTAGCATAAATGCTGAATACAGCTAATTTTTCCAACCATTGGGTAAATTGCATAGCAAAAGTCCGCTATCTTAAATGCTATATAATGCTAGCGTTTACAACATTTGGCTAACTTGCATAGCAAAAGTCCGCTAGCTTAAATGCTAAATAATGCTAATGTTAACAACAATTGGCTAACTTGCATAGCAAAAGTCCGTTAGCATAAATGCTAAATAATGCTAATTTTTCCAACCATTGGGTAATCCGCTAACTTAAATGCTAATGTTTATAACAATTGGAAACACTGTCCTCTAGTGGCAACAATGATTATTTAACATGGCTGAATCTAGCTGCTCCCTGTTAAGACCAACATGAGGTTGTAAGTTTTTGATTGTTTATGCGTTTTTAATTTAGCTTCAAGGTAAATTTCAGTTTTTGTGGTAATATGTGTTTGAACCATTTCTTTAGGAGCATTGTTTAAAAAAAGAGAAAAAAAAAGGGATGTATTTTAGTTAGCATTTAAGCTAGCAGACTTTTAGCCGTTTTTTTTTCCAGGTGTACTTCGATCTAGTGCTGCAACGATTAATCAATTAACTCGAGTATTCGATTAGAAAAAAAGATTCTAATTAAATTTTGTTGCTTTGACTATTCATTTAAGTGCCGTTTTAATGGTTTGCTTTGAAAGTGTTTGCAATTTTATTGATTTGGATGGATACACTGCCCTCTAGTCTGCCTCATTTCACATGGCTGAATCCAGCTGCTCCCTATTAAGACTAACATAAGCCAAGTTTTTGTTTGCGCTAATATTTTTTAATGCATTCATAATTTAGTTAAAAGGTATATTTAGCCAATTTTTGTGGGAATATGTGTCTGAACCATTAGTTAAAAGCATTGTTTTAAAAAAAAATAATAATAAATTGTAATTTATAGCATTTAAGCTAGCATACTTTTGCTGTATAAGTTAGCCAATTGTTCTTGTTGTACATAGATCCTTATTCAATTATTCGAACCAACTAGTTCATCGATTAATTTACTTAAATAATTGCTAGCTGCAGCCCTACTTTGATCCTCATTTTATTTTTTTGATTAAGGCTAAGATGAGGCATTATTAATTTATTTTAAAAGCATTCTCTGCTCTTTTGAAATGAAAGTGCAATTCTGCATAGTTAAAAAAAATAACTTGATCGTTGTTGTTTACAACAGTTTATTATTAGTTACGCACCTCATCAGAGCCTTCATCACAGGGACGAGCTTTTTTAGCCGCAATCACCGGCGAGTGAGGCACTTCAAAATGCAGCTAGAAGAGAAGCAAAGGACACTGGAGTCAGAATCCGCAATTAAAAACAAGAAAAAACGAAAAGCGGCTCACGTTTCGTGTCCAGGTCAGACGCTCCGTGTTGTAGCCCATCAGTGACAGGAAACAAGTGACAAAACGGTTCCACTCGCTGTGGACGCTGGTGCCGCCCGGGGCGTTGTTGATGGTATACCACTTGACCAAAACCTATAGCAGATAGCAAACTGAGGTCAAATTGTGAATTTTAATTTGTTAAAAGCATGAAAATTACACCAAAAAAATACCACATTTTTAGCACTATAAGGCGCACCTTCAATTAATGGCCTAGTTTAAATCTGCTTCCATATACTGTACAAGTAGTCCCCAGCTGATGAACAAGTCCTATGCTGGCTACATAACCCGAATTTCCACGCAAGTCGGAATTAACTCTTTAAATACCACTTAAATCCCAAAATAACTATCCAAAAATATGTAATACACATCATTGCACCATCCACGTTAAGACGGTGGAGCTAAGTCCTAGCTACACAGCGAGCTAAGCTCCTAAACGACGTCATAAGTCCATGTGGTTTGCTGACTTTATTCAGCTGCTCATGACATCAATACTTGCAGAATGAAACTAAAATAAAAATGAAATCAGTTTCATCTTCAACAACAGCAATTCAAATTTGTGTTTATAACTCGCTGCTGATACAGCAATAACAAATGATTAGCATGCATCAGTTACAGTGCCTTGCAAAAGTATTCGGCCCCCTTGAACCTTGCAACCTTTCGCCACATTTCAGGCTTCAAACATAAAGATATAAAATTTTAATTTTTTGTCAAGAATCAACAACAAGTGGGACACAATCGTGAAGTGGAACAAAATTTATTGGATAATTTCAACTTTTTTAACAAATAAAAAACTGAAAAGTGGGGCGTGCAATATTATTCGGCCCCCTTGCGTTAATACTTTGTAGCGCCACCTTTTGCTCCAATTACAGCTGCAAGTCGCTTGGGGTATGTTTCTATCAGTTTTGCACATCGAGAGACTGACATTCTTGCCCATTCTTCCTTGCAAAACAGCTCCAGCTCAGTGAGGTTGGATGGAGTGTGTTTGTGAACAGCAGTCTTCAGCTCTTTCCACAGATTCTCGATTGGATTCAGGTCGGGACTTTGACTTGGCCATTCCAACACCTGGATACGTTTATTTTTGAACCATTCCATTGTAGATTTGGCTTTATGTTTTGGATCGTTGTCCTGTTGGAAGATAAATCTCCGTCCCAGTCTCAGGTCTTGTGCAGATACCAACAGGTTTTCTTCCAGAACGTTCCTGTATTTGGCTGCATCCATCTTCCCGTCAATTTTAACCATCTTCCCTGTCCCTGCTGAAGAAAAGCAGGCACAAACCATGATGCTGCCACCACCATGTTTGACAGTGGGGATGGTGTGTTGAGGGTGATGAGCTGTGTTGCTTTTACGCCAAACATATCGTTTTGCATTGTGGCCAAAAAGTTCCATTTTGGTTTCATCTGACCAGAGCACCTTCTTCCACATGTTTGGTGTGTCTCCCAGGTGGCTTGTGGCAAACTTTAAACGAGACTTTTTATGGATATCTTTGAGAAATGGCTTTCTTATTGCCACTCTTCCATAAAGGCCAGATTTGTGCAGTGTACGACTGATTGTTGTCCTATGGACAGACTCTCCCACCTCAGCTGTAGATTTCTGCAGTTCATCCAGAGTGATCATGGGCCTCTTGGCTGCATCTCTGATCAGTTTTCTCCTTGTTTGAGAAGAAAGTTTGGAAGGACGGCCAGGTCTTGGTAGATTTGCAGTGGTCTGATGCTCTTTCCATTTCAATATGATGGCTTGCACAGTGCTCCTTGAGATGTTTAAAGCTTGGGAAATCTTTTTGTATCCAAATCCGGCTTTAAACTTCTCCACAACAGTATCTCGGACCTGCCTGGTGTGTCCCTTGGTTTTCATAATGCTCTCTGCACTTTAAACAGAACCCTGAGACTATCACAGAGCAGGTGCATTTATACGGAGACTTGATTACACACAGGTGGATTCTATTTATCATCATCGGTCATTTAGGACAACATTGGATCATTCAGAGATCCTCACTGAACTTCTGGAGTGAGTTTGCTGCACTGAAAGTAAAGGGGCCGAATAATATTGCACGCCCCACTTTTCAGTTTTTTATTTGTTAAAAAAGTAAATTATCCAATAAATGTTGTTCCACGTCACGATTGTGTCCCACTTATTGTTGATTCTTGACAAAAAAATTAAATTTCATATCTTTATGTTTGAAGCCTGAAATGTGGCGAAAGGTTGCAAGATTCAAGGGGGCCGAATACTTTTGCAAGGCACTGTAGCGTCCACACATCATCAAAATTCAAAACATTAACTCGCACAATAAACTGTGCAAACCGTGTTATATACAGGCGACTTCTTCATGTCCGTGTGCTATCCTTCGTGTGCGCAGATACGTTCTTCGTGTGTACATGCGTGCTAACTCGCGTGTGGAAGTACTGTAACCTGCTCTATGCTTCCTGCGCCAAAATAAAAACATGCATCACTCAACAAAAGTCGAAATTTTTTAAAATAATAATAATAATGGCAAAAAAATAGCGGACTCTGGCGTCGTAAAGTCGAAATCACGTAAGTAAGGTACGTCAAAACCTGGGGACTACCTGTATATTGCGCACCGCATTATAAGGTGCAGTACTAGTAGTAGTAGAGGTTGCGTTATGCATCCACTAGATGGAGCTACACTTAAGAGAATGTCATGACATGATTAACCAATAATAATCCAACGCATCGGATTATAAAGTGCACTTTCAGCTTTGAGAAAATTGGAGGCATTCAGTGCGCATTTTAGTGTCGAAATTTCAGTTGGTTTTTTTGTTGTTGTTGGTTGGGGATTTTATGAGGAGCAAATAAGTCATTTTTTTGTTTTTATTTATAGTTTTGAAGTGATCGTTAAACCCTTGAAGCCTAATTTTGGGGAAATTTTCAGATTTCAAAATCTTTCGCTTGTGCTTTTTGCTTTCAAGTGGATGGGAAATCAAACTGAGTTAATTAATATACAAGGATAGAAGAATAATAAAGTAATAATAACAATCGTCAATTTTTTAAAAAATCCTTAAATATATATAATTTTACGCACGACGCAATTACCAAAATATTAAATGTTGAAAAAAAAAAATGTCAATATCGTGCAAAACAACTACTACTAGTTATTACAGAGGTATGAAAGAATATCTGAACGTTTTGTAATTTGTATCATTTCTGCATATATGATTTGACTTTTGTGAAAATCACACAGATGAAAAAAACAGTGTCTGCTTTAAATAAAACCACCCAAACATTTACAGGTTTTCATCTTTTAATGAGGATAGCATGCAAACAATGACAGAAGAGGAAAATAAGTAAGTGAACCATCACATTTAATATTTTGTGGCCCCGCTTTGGCAGCAATAACTTCATCCAGACACTTCCTGTAGCTGCAGATCAGTCTGGCACAGCGATCGGGACTCATCTTGGCCCATTCTTCTCGACAAAACTGCTGTAGTTCTGTCAGATTCTTGGGATGCCTGGCATGAATCACTGTCTTTAGGGCATGCCACAGCATCTCAATGGAGTTCAAGTCTGGAGTTTGACTTGGCCACTCCCGAACATGTGTTTTGTTCTTCTGAAACCATTCTGAAGTTGATTTACTTCTGTGTTTTGGATCAGCATCTATCCTCTTTTTAGCTTCAATTGTCTGACAGACGGCCTCAGGTTTTGCTACAAAACATCCTGATAAACTTTTGAATTCATTCTTCCATTCATGATTGCAAGTTGTCCAGGCCCTGAGGCAGGAAAACAGCCCCGAATCATGATGCTCCCTTCACCATGCTTCACGGTGGAGATGAGGTATTGTTGAGCTGTTCCATTTTTCCTCTACATATGACATTGTGTGTTACTCCCAAACAATTCAACTTTGGTTGATTAGTCCACAAAATATTTTGGCAAAACGTCTGTGGAGTGTACAAGTGCCTTTTGCGAACATTAAACCAGCAACAATGGATTTTTTTTTAGACAGATGTGGCTTCCTCCGTGGAGTCCTCCCATGAACACTATTCTTGGTTTTACATATAGTTGAGATATTGGAATGTGTTTGTGATTTCTGTAAGTCTTTAGCAGACACTCTAGGGTTCTTTTTGACCTCTCTGAGTATTCTGCGCTGAACTATTGGCATCATCTTTGGTGGACGGCCACTCCTTGGGAGAGAAGCAACAGTGCCAAACTCTCTCCATTTGTAGACAACTTCTCTGACTGTCGATTGATGAACATCCAGACTTTTAGATATGGTTTTGGATCCTTTCCCAGCTTTATACAAACCAACAATCCTTGATTGGAGGTCCTCAGACAGCTGGTTTGACTGAGCCAATATGCACACCAGACAATGCTTCTCCTCAAGACAATCCTTACCAGGTGTGTGTTTTATAGTGGGCAGGGCAGCTTTAAACCACTCATCAGTGATTGGGCACACACCTGACTTAAAATGTTTAGTAAAAATCGGTTTCAATTGCTCTTTAAGTCTCCTTAGGCAGAGGGTTCACTTACTTATTTTCCCCCTTCTGTCATTGTTTGCGTGCTATCCTCATTAAAATATGAAAACTATAAATGTTTGGTTGGTTTTAGGTAAAGCAGACACTGTTTTTTCATCTGTGTGATTTTGACAAAGATCAGATCACATTTGATGGTGATTTTATGCAGAAATGTGAGAAATTCCAAAAGGTTCAGATATTTTTTCATACCACTGTGTATAATTGGTTAGTCATTTAATAAAATTATAGTTATATAATAAGTAGGGCTGTCAAAATTATCGCGTTAACGCGCGGTAATTAATTTTTTTAATTAATCACGTTAAAATATTTGACGTAATTAACCCACATGTCCCGCTCAGACAGTATTCTGCCTTTTGGTAAGTTTTACAGCAAGGCTTTTTGTGTTGTCTAACAGCGAACTCTTGTGGTCGCTTTGCGACATGGTTTATTGTTTTCTTGCCAGTTCATTATGGCTGCACGACGTCTCTGTTGTGCTTATATGATCCTTGGACAAGATTTGTCCGTAAGTATGGTTGCTGTACATATGTACATATTATGTTAGTAAGCGAAATGTTATATTTTTTGTATGAGACGCTTTTTGTTTATGTTTAGTGAACCTGTATAGCGTGCTAAGCTAACGTTGTTGCTAATGCAATGGTTGTGTACTTTTTTTTTTTTTTGTAGTTTTATGACGGTCTAAAGAGGACAATGGTTTGAGGGTATTTTATTAATAAATCAGATGAAAAAGGAAGAAGTCTGATTATTAAGGCGTCGTTCACTAGCTGTCTAGCTTTGGAAAAAGTAGACGCTTCGGAGTGAGGACAGCATAGACAGATTTAAATGACAGTTGAGTGAAATGCCCACTACAGTCCTTATGTACCATATGTTGAATGTATATATCCATCTTGTGTCTTATCTTTCCATTCCAACAATTTATTTTACAGAATATATATATAATTTAAATAAAAATATGTCATATTTTATAGATGGTTTGAATTGCGATTAATTACGATTAATTAATTTTTAAGCTGTAATTAACTCGATTAAAAATTTTAATCGTTTGACAGCCCTAATAATAAGTAACAACAACAAAAAACACAAGTCTAATGTTCAAAAGTGTCCACAAACCTTCATTGCAGCTTCCTTGGGCAAGATGAACCGAATAGCCTTAAGACATTTCTTCACTATACAAAAAAAGGAAACAAACGTTTATTCGCCCAAGCAGTCGTGCACAAATCTCCAATTGTATGGCGCCAATGTCGAAACACAAGCATATGATTCAGTACTATGTACAGCAGAGGTTGCGCTAGACTTTTTCGTTGTCCGTCATTTTGACTGACAGGGTCATAAAAATCCGGTTATAATCTATTTTTACCAGTCACTTAAATTTTTAAAATGACTATATCTTGATGCATAATATAAAGTAACTAACATTAGTGCAGTCATGGATTACAGTAAGCAGGCCAGTGCTGTGTTTCCATATATATTTTTATTATATTATGTATATACGGGATATAGAAATACCACCCCCCCCCAAGTGGGACCTTCCACGATCCTAATACATTTAATAATAATAAAATATTATATAATTCCATTATATATATATTTTTTAAATTTATTATGATTATTAAATAAAAATGCACATTGATACGACCAGTGTTGTTAATCTTACTGAAAAAAAGTAATTAATTATAGTTACAAATTACTTCTCCCAAAAAGTAATTGCGTTAGTAACTCAATTACCTGAATGTAAGAGTAATTAGTTACTTGGCAAAGTAATTGGTGATAATTACTTCTTTTTTTTCCCCCTCAAAAAAAAACAAAAAAAACATTGGCCACACTATGTGAAGTTTTTTTGTGAAGGTTTTTGGTACAATTGGCCCGAGCCCAGTTCTTTACCCTGATTTACCCTTTACCCTGAATCAACTGTTAAAAGCTGTTAAAATTGCTCCCATTATTGCAATAGTTCCCTTTTCTCTACTTTCGACATATGAAAGTTTTAAAACTGTTTCATCATTTAAAGAGAGATTCAAGTCAAGATTTTGCCGATTTAGAAGTATTTTAGACAAAAAGTTACTTAGGTTCGCTAGGAAGGTTCTCTACAACAGAGCCGTCCTAAAAAGTCTACTGCTTTAAGATGGCAGCTGTCTACTAACTCATTTAGTGCCATGTCTGTCATTTTGCATCTAGTTATATCTATGTGCAGTACATGTGATATCTACCATGTCTACCATATCTACCATGACATGCGGGCGTAGTTTGTAGGCTATCGGCTACAACATGTATTATTGGAGCTACCTAGCATCGCGTTTGCTCGGCGTCACAACTTTCTTGCCTCCTCCCAACTCCTGCTCTGCTCTGTCGTCTCGGTGAGTCCGTCTCCCTCAGACTTTTTGACCAATATAGTAACGCATAGTAACGCATGCCTTTCCGTCCTCAGTAACGGTAACAGCGTTGCCAAGATGAGAAAAGTAATTAATTAGATTACCCACTACTGAAAAAAATAATGCCGTTAGTAACACCGTTATATTGTAACGCCGTTCTTAACAACACTGGATACGACGCACATAAAGGCAACTTCAATTTTTTAAAAAATCATTAGAAAGTTGTATGGACTTACAATCCGCTAGCTTGTTGTTTCCTGGTGTCTTCCGAAATACACCTGAGTGACGGCGCGTCAAGTGTTCGTTCATAGCCGACGTGCTACCGTGGTATGCGAGCTCAGCTTAGCAAAAAGAGTACACACAGTGGTGGCACCCTCCATATTTTCCTTGAAATAATTTCAGGCTCTGACTAGTCTGGTCCGCTTTTTTAGCTTTATGCCGCTTTCACCGTGTTACCAATTCTGCCCTTCTTGGTAATTGGCGGTGTTTTCAACTGCTCGCCGCAGTGAGGAGTGAACCGGCGATTCACTTGATTCGTTGTCATCCTCCACTGCATCAGTCCCTCTTTTTTCACCTCTTTTATCAACACCATCGTCGTTTTGGGGCTTTTTGAAGAAACTTCGGACACTCAGTTGCCTTGACATTTTTCCGAGTAAGGCCAACGACGTCACGCATCAAGAGAGACAATAGCTAATTAATATGCTCACTCGCCACCCTGTGGTCTGGGGTGTGAATTGCAACCTGTCAAAATGACAGATGGACTTCAGTTTTTTCTGTCACCGTTTTAAAAAACCGGTCAACGACGGAAAATATTCGGTTAACGCGACCCCCTGATGTACAGTATGAACCATGCCTGTCAGGCAGAACAACCCCCGTATTGGACACGCAGGCCGGAGTTTTGACACCCATTTAAACCATATGAAAATGGGGGGCTTGCGAGTCACGTCATCACTCCAAATTAATATCTCAGAATCTCAAAAACGATAGGAGCACAAATGAAATTTTTTCAACACAAACGATGGACACCATATTTTTAGCCCTTTGCAATCAAAATGGGGGACTGGTTGACCTCAGATTGACCTATAAAAGAATTGGTCATATCTTAAAAAAAAAAAAAAAAACAATAGCGGCACAAATGGATTTTTTTTTTCCAGCGCAAATGAATGGCATTTTAATATACATTTGCGTCTCATCAGGGGCCAACTTCACAGAGGTAGAAATGATCAGTCATTGTCCACCAGCAAAGAGCTCAAAGGAAGTGGCTAAAAATGTCTTGATTGGCCACCCTGAATTGAAAAGGTCAGTGGCGCAACAGGTGAATGCCATTTCATTAAGCAAGTCTGATTACTAAATAACAGGAAGAGACTGGAAAAAAATAAATAAAAACCCGATCCTTACAGAGTGTATGTAATTACAAACTTGATGCGAAATGATTTCAAATTAAGGCTGGGCGACATAAAAGTTATATTTTCTAATGAGATATGGAGTAAGACAATATTCAGAGGTGGGTAAAGTAGCCAAAAAACTGACTCAAGTAAGAGTAGTATTACTTCAAAATAACATTACTCAAGTAAAAGTAGTCATCTGAAAATTTACTCAAATACAAGTAAAAAACAATTTGTTGAAAAGAATATTCCAGTAATGAATAACATTGCGAGTAACCGCTTACAATTTCCGATTTTTTAAAAAAGCAACACTTGGTAACTTTTCAGTTTTGGTCGATTTTAGCGATGCCGGTGGACAAAAGCGGTAGTGTTTTGCCTTAAGGAAGACTGTGTCTCCCATGAGGACCAGTGCATACCCGCACGAATCTGAATTCTGTGCATGTTCAGCCTACAAAAAAAGCCATTGTTTCAATCTGAATGTGCTCAAAATCAGATTTTGCCTGCCAGTCTGAACAAAGCCAATGTAGCATTGCAAAAACCACAGTTGCCTTGTTTGCTGTCTTTAAAGTTGAACAACTTCACGACAAGTAAATAACGTCAAAAATAAGATACTGTGAGGTACAATAAGTTACTGTTTATGCGACTTAAAAAAACAACAACAACAAAAAAACTACCTGTAATTCTGCTTCGCAAAAACACATGAAGGAAAAGAATCGATTTATCCTTGTTACAGGTTGTTTTATTCTTATATCGAACAGGAGATGATGACACAGAATTCGGGAATGAAAAAGAACAAAGAATTTACACTTAAAGACAAACAGAAAAGACAAAACATACTGGTACCAGGAGACAAAGAAAAAACGCCCCCAGCCTCCCCTTGCCTCGCCTTTTTCCCCTTTCTCGGGTAACTTGCTTGGAATGTACAACCCCCCCGCCCTGATCAAATTACATACACTGGTAAGAAGACAAAAGGGGCCTGTGTGAAAATGTTAGAAAAGTGGAATTTTTCACGTGTGATTATTGTGAATAAATGGAAATATATTTCTACACACACATACCTCACTGATGAACGGGACAAGGACTTACTAGTTACATGTTGAAACAATTACCTAGTATTTCCAGAATAATTTTCATTGTTAATCATCTACTGTAATGATTATCACCTTGTGAGTGTGTTTGTGTCTTGTAATGGCGTCGTCAATACGTCACAGTATTAACGTCGGGCACATCTCAAACCTAATAGTCAGGACTTAACTGTTCTGACTCAGCCAGACCCTCTATATGTGTGTGTGTATGTGTGTCTGACCAACAGCATGTTATGAATTAGTCATCTAAATTGGGGAGATGATCATGATGTCTGCCGTGTGTCTGGTTCACATGAACTGCATGATTATTTCCATATATTGATATATTTAAAGCAGGGGTGTCAATTTTTTTCGCGTTAACGGGCGGTAATTAATTTTTTTAAAAATTTATCACGTTAAAATATTCGACGCAATTAACGCATGCACGGAATGACCCATTCATGCGTTGCCTCAGTTTACAATGGCGCTGTTTTAGCACATTGAGAGCGAAAAGGAAGAGAAATTCGAGTGGACACAGGCGTTCATTGGACCGTGTCTTTTATTGGCTTAAGCTTTGGCAGCCACTACTAACATTCATGGTTGCCCAACTTCCCTTCATGCCTTTGGGCGGAGCAGGAGACATTCTTCTTCTTCTTAACACGCCTAATTGAACACAACGCAGGACATACTCTATACCATTTGCAGCAACCACTGACAGTCATGGTTGCCTAACTTCACATCATGCATTTGGGCAGAGCAGGAGACATTCTTTTTCTTAACACGCCTAATTGAACACAACGCAGAACATAAGTGTATACCATTTGCAGCCACCACTGACAGTCATGGTTGCCCAACTCCCCATCATGCATTTGGGTGGAGCAGGAGACGTTCTTTTTCTAAATATAAAATTACTATAACTTGTACTCAAATGTATCTTTTAAGAACTACAAGCCTTTCTATCCGTGGATCCCTTTAACAGAAAGAATGTTAATAATGTTAATGCCATCTTGTGGATTTATTTTTATAATTAACAAATACAGTACTTATGTACAGTATGTTGAATGTTTATGTCCGTCTTATGTCTTATCTTTCCATTCCAACAATAATTTACAGAAAAATATGGCATAAAGATGGTTTGAATTGCGATTAATTAATTTTTAAGATGTGATTAACTCTTAAAAATTTGAATCGTTTGACAGCCCTAATTGAAAGTATTAGGATACTTCAAGAAGGATGTGCTTCTAGTATACCTGCATGCAAATAAGAATTCTTACCCAACTCTGAGGAAGCAATGTTCGGGATGGAGATTCTGAGCATGGTGCCGTTGCTTAGTTCCTAGAGAAACATACACATTTTTTTCAATCCAACGTTTTAAATGCTTAAAGCGGAAGTTCAGAATTTTTGACATTAGCCTTTTTGACATAATCTTCCAGTTAACGGGGGTTTAATTAGTCGGTGGAGTTGATTTCAACAAATTCTGCGCAGTTTGCCAGTTATTTGTGAGTTTCAGGGGCTCCCGAGTGGCTAAGCTAGCGCGAGTCAATCATCCCGTCTTAGCATGTGACTAACAAAAAACAATATTAACAGATCTAACATAGTTAAATAAATTCAAAATGCAGATCATTGTTCCAAATATCCATGCGGCCAAAACAATGTCACAACAAACTCTTCTTTTTCTTGTAATGTTAGTTGTTGGAGTTACTTCTACCGCCCGCTGGTTTGGAGGAGGACTAACTCCGACATATTTTCTATTTTTTTTTACTGAAGGAATTCGGCCCCTCAGCCAAGCCGCAGGAACAGGGACAGCCGAACCAAATGGCGTCCCGCTGGCGCCGCTCCAGCAAGTCGGCGGGGAAGGCAAATCCCGTAAGTCCACTCCGGTGTTAACCCTTTGTACTGACTCAATTTTGAACGGTTTAAAAAAGGCTCAACGAAAACAGGTTGACAATTTATTCGTCGACAGTGGTCAAAAAACAAGGCAAAAGCAGACGACAGAGGCAACGTTAGATCCAAGGTCCCTAAAACAACGGATACATCGGAATGTCCCCGAGAAGCGACCCTTGTTCGCTAAATGTTCAGTCTTTTGAAAGCTGCGGTGGAGTGCCTGGGTGTTGTCTTGGGATCCTCCCACTGTGGCAGGTTTGGGCGGTCAAGTTCGTGTGTCATCCTTCGTGGCCTGGACGTGGTTGCCACGGCAACCAACGCATGTCTTGACGTCTGAGGCACCGCAATATCAACATGTTGTCCCAGCAGGACGGGAGCGTCCTGACCTCACTGGGGAACTGATGACGTTTTTTTCTTCGCTTATCAGGCGAGGGCTGATAAGTCGATCAACTTTATTGTGTCAAACGACATGTAGTAACATCTCCCTAACTGCTTTACTATAATGAATGTGTTAGACTAATGTAGACAGTAATATGGTGTCTGCGAGAAAGGTACCTATTCCCTTCATTACTGAATTGTATTCGCCGTCTAACTGTGCGCACCGAACTGTGATGGTACGGGACGAATACAAATACCGTTACACTCCAAATACATATATATTTCTTAACTTTCAAAAGTAACTCACCAATGTCACACGATTACTGACGGGATCCCTCAAGGCGTTGATGTAAGGCATGGCCTGCTGGAAGGCGTAGTCCTCCAGAAAAGAGCCTTCGTGGTGCTTCATGTTAAGAATCCTCATCTCGCTCACTGGTGAGGGCATGGCAGTCTGGGTGAAGAAATCAGCGTTCATTACAATTAAAAAAAGGCCCGTAAAATCGATTCTTTTTCCGGATGTATTTACTACACACCTCATCCAGTCTTTGCAAGCGCCTGTTGCTAGCGTTAACAGGCGTGCTAACTTGCACGCCTGCCGACGGCAAGGCAGACGACGGCAAGAGACCGGGCACAAACACCTTGCTGACCTATCGGGGACAAAAAAAAAATCAAGAATAAGTACATGTCAACAGGTGGACGAGAAATCCGTTGTCGTCCATACCCGAGTGACGCCGGTGTAAAGAACAAGGCTGCCGCAGGCTTCCAGAACCAACATAGCGCCGATGTTCTGCAGGGGGGAAAAGTTATTTGTAAAGTTGTCCGATAATGACTTTTTAACCGATATTTTCCAGCTCCAAAAATCCGATACTAAGATACGCGGTCGTGGACTTCACATATTATGGCTAATTGCATTGTGATGCACCAATGGATGCTAATAATAATGCTCATATAACAAATCCCAAGCTTCTTAGTTTGGAGACATCTATTAGCATAACTGCCGCACTAAACTGTGACCAGCCCTTGTACAAAGGCAGAAGGCTTCCACATTCATTTAAAGGCAACATGCAAACCTGAAAATGAAAAACCGATACCGTTAAAATGCTTTTAGCGGCCGATATTATCAGCTACCCGATAATATCAGACAACTCTAGCTTTTTTCTTTTTTTTAATCTAACTATCACGTTTGGTATTGAAGTCTCGTATTTTTCGGACTACAAGTCACACCAGAGTATGAGTCGCACCAGCCAAAAAATGCGCAATCAAGAAGAAAAAATTTACTGTATATACAGGTTGTCACCAGGTTACTAACGCGTTCCGTTCCTACACTGGCGACGTAACCCAAACTGCCGCTAAAGTCGGAATTAACCCTTTCTGCACCCCTAAATCTCAATATAACTGGAGGATACACTGCCCTCTGGTGGCAGTGTTGTGTCTGGCTGAACTGTCACCTTGTATGACAGAGGAGCAGACTCGGACGTCTGACATGGATAAAGGATAGCTACGCTCTGGTTTGGCCCACACCAGGCTGTAAGTTGTTTCAGCTAATATGTTTGTGTATGCATTTGTAATTAAGTTTGGAGCTAGAGTTTGTGTAGTTTGTGTTATTATTAATAAAATAAAGTAAAAATATGTACAAAAAGGTACTGTTTATACAACTACCAAAAAAAAAAAAAGCGACGGGAGACAAAATGGCGGACAAGACTCCAGCGTAGTAAGTCGTAATCACGTACGTCGAGTACGTCATAACTCGGGGACTACCTGCATATATGTCGCACCGGAGTTTAAGTCGCATTTTAGAGGACAATTTTATTTGTTTATTTATTTGTAATTTTCTTTTCAGTGCCATTTTGTTCAGCCCTTCTCAGTTGTTTTTAAAAGTTACCACCAATGTTGAAACACAGGCCCTTGAGGTTCAGTGTGAAAATAACATAATATAATAATTAGGGCTGTCAAAATTATCGCGTTAACGCGCGGTAATTAATTTTTTAAATTAATCACGTTAAAATATTTCACGCAATTAACGCGCATGTCCCGCTCAGAAAGTATTCTGCCTTTTGGTAAGTTTTACAGCAAGGCTTTTTTTGCTGTCCAACAGCGAACTCTTGTGGTCGCTTTGCGACATGGTTTATTATTTTCTTGCCAGTTCATAATGGCTGCACGACGTCTCGGGCTGATAATGTTGTGCTTATATGATCCTTGGACAAGACTTGTCCGTAAGTATGGTTGTTGTAAAGAATGTACATATTATGTTAGTAAGCGAAATCTTATATTTTTTGTATGAGATGCTTTTTGTTTATGTTTAGTGAACCTGTATAGCGTGCTAAGCAAACGTTGTTGCCAATGCAATGCTTGTGTACTTTTATTTTGTAGTTTTTCGACGGTCTAAAGAGGACAATGGTTTGAGGCCATTTTATTAATAAATCAGATGAAAAAGGAAGAAGTGTAATTATTAAGGTGTCGTTCACTAGCTGTCTAGCTTTGGAAAAAGTAGACGCTTCGGAGTGAGGACAGCATAGACAGATTTAAATGACAGTAGAGTGAAATGAGTAGATCTTTCATCGCCCCGTGGCAGTTCCTGGGCGTTCTCCTGCCTCCGCCTTCCCCTCTCTTCTCTGGCTGGGCATCCGCCCTGCGCCCCGTCACGGGTCGCTGGCTGGGCGCCGGTGTATCGGCGGGGTGTCGCCTGCACCGGCGGGGGACCCTGCCTTGCCTGGGGCTTGGTGGGCCGCTGGGGGTCCCGTGGCGTGTCGTGCCGGTTGGGGGGCTGCGGCTGTGGCTCGTGGCCCGGGTGGGCGGGTGGGGGTGGGTGTAGGCGTGGGGTTGGTGATGCATCCCCTCCTGCCATCCCTGAAGGCCGGTTGATGGGTGCGCGGGTGGCCCGGGGGACCACCCTGGGTCCCGGGGGGGGGACGATGGCTCCTTTGCTGGGCTGCGGGAGGAGGGATGGGCTGCGCATGGCCCCCCCCCCGCCCTCCCTCCCTCCCCGGGCTGGCTGGGTGGGGGCCGTGGCCCGTCTGCGTGGCTGTCGCGCGCCCGGTGGGGCCTGCGTGCTGCTGGATGTGGTAGGGCATGCTCTGGTTGGGGGTCCCGGTGCCGGGATTGGCGATGCGGCGGCGTAGGGTTGGTCGCCAACGGGCTTACACTCATAAGAGATTCACACGATTACTGGGTTCTAGATCACAGAACTGATTTGTGTACACTCTACCCCTTTCAATCACTTAGCTTATAGACACCCCTGCCCCCATTCTCCTCTTTCACTGGCCAATAGGCCCCCACATGGTGTAAACCGGAAATAACTAACTAGTTTAGATGTTCAATGTATTTCTAGTTGTTGTTTGTGTATGTGTTTCTTTTCCTTCTTCTCTTGTATTTCTTTTCTTCTGTCCCCCCATAATCCCTTCCTGTTCGCTGCTTTGTCATAATAAAAAGGTATTTTGAATGATCACAATGGGAGTATGTCAGACTCTCAATGTGAAACATTAAAACTGTTCAGAATCCGGGCACTTAGACTTCCATTCTCTGTGTCAAACAGCTGAACAGGACAGGTTTAAAAAAATAAAAAATAAAATAAAAAAAATAATAAATAAATGACAGTAGAGTGAAATGCCCACTACAGTCCTTATGTACCGTATGTTGAATGTATATATCCATCTTGTGTTTTATCTTTCCATTCCAACAATTTATTTTACAGAATATATATATAATTTACAGAAAAATATGGCATATTTTATAGATGGTTTGAATTGCGATTAATTGCGATTAATTACGATTAATTAACTTTTAAGCTGTAATTAACTCGATTAAAAATTTTAATCGTTTGACAGCCCTAATAATAATGTGTTCATAATTTACACACAAGTCGCTCCAGACTACAGGTAGTCCCCGAATTACGAACGTGTTCCATTCCAACGCTGGCAACGTAACCTGAATTTCCGCTTAAGTCAGAATTAACCCTTTAAATACTCCTAAGTACCCCACAAATCTCAAAATAACTATCAAAATACATGTACAGGTAGTCCCCAGGTTACGAACGAGTTCCATTACTATCTGGCGACGAAACCCAAAATTTCACATAAATCGGAATTAACCCTTTAAGCACCCCTAAATACCCCCTAAATCTCAAAATAACTGTTTGTTTGAAAGTACTGTATTGTATTGTTTCATGATGGACGATACAATGCCCTCTGGTGGCAGGTGAGGACAGAACACGTCATATTAATGTAGTAAAGTCAAAAATTGTTGAGGTACAAAAAAGTACTGTTTACACAACTAAAAAAAAAAACATTGGAAGCTAAGTCAGAGAGCGAAGCTATGAAATAACATTGTCAGACCTACGTGTGGTTTGCTGATTTTATTCAGCTGCTCATGAAATCAACACTTGCAGAATGAAACAAATAAAAAGGAAATTAAATCAGTTTTTTCTTCAATTTATGTTTATGACTAATAAACATTAACTTGCCCCATGCATTTGACCACAATTGAAAACGCACAAAAAAACAAAAAAAAATGGAGACAAAATGGCGGACGAGATTCCGGCGTCACAAAGTCGAAATTGTGTAAGTTTAGTATGTCGTAACCCGGGGACTACCTGTATAGGTCGCGCCGTACGATGAAAAAAAAACTGACTTATAGTCTGAAAAACTAAAAATGAGCCATTTACCTGTAGAGGCTCGGCATCTTTAGCAGCAATGCTCGTGACAGAGGTGAAAATGAGCTGAGACATATCGTTGCTCTCCATGAATTTCACGCATCTGAGGGACGGCGATAGAAGAGGATATCAGTGTGTTTATAAAAAAAAAAAAAAAGAAAGAACAACAACAACAAATCAATACTTGCTTGTCTGACCTGAGTTGCTGGTGCGACTCAACCAGGAAGCACAGGTAGCGGTTTTCACAGAGGTCGGAGGTCAGGAACACTTTGGCGGCCTGGCTGCTCATCTCTCTGTCCAGGCTGAAAAGCAATCAAATATTAGTTTTAACTAGGGCTGTCAAACGATTAAAATTTTTCATCGAGTTAATCACAGCTTAAAAATTAATTAATCGTAATTAATCGCAATTCAAACCATCTCTAAATTATGCCATATTTTTCTGTAAGTTACTGTTGGAATGGAAAGACACAAGACGGATATATACATTCAACATACTGTACATAAGTACTGTATTTGTAATTTTGTAAAATTTGTAATTATGACAATAAATCAACAAGATGGCATTAACATTAACATTCTGTAAAAGCGATCCATGGATAGAAAGACTTGTAGTTCTTAAAAGATAAATGTTAGTACAAGTTATAGAAATTTTATATTAAAACCCCTCTTAATAAATAAGTTGTTATGTTTTACATGTCGGTTGGCCCTCCTCCTCTAACCCGCGGTCGTCTGTAACTTTTCTGTAGCTGAAGTCTTCCCATACCAGCGATTTCATTTTCTTTGATGGGGGAAAAAACGTTCAGGAGTTTCACCTCCTCCAGCCATCATGTACCACAACTGATTCACTGACACTGAGCAACAACTGGTGGGCGAGGGTTGAGCCTTGCAGCTGCAAGCAGGGGATTTCTCCCTGCATTTTTGGGACATAAAAATATCTAATACTGTAGGGACAGTCAAAGTATGATGAAAACTTTTGCAGCTTTGAAACCGTGACATTTTCAAACCACGGTATACCTTGAAACCGGTAATCTGAACATGTCTTAATTAGGGCTGTCAAACGTTTAAAATTTTTAACCGAGTTAATTACAGCTTAAAAATTAATTAATCGTAATTAATCGCAATTAATCGCAATTCAAACCATATATAAAACATGCCATATTTTTTTTGTAAATTAAATATATATTCTGTAAAATAAATTGTTGGAATGGAAAGATAAGACACAAAATGGATATAGACATTCAACATACGGTACATAAGGACTGTATTTGTTTATTATAACAATAAATCAACAAGATGGCATTTACATTATTAACATTCTGTTAAAGCGATCCATGGATAGAAAGACTTGTAGTTCTTAAAAGATAAATGTTAGTACAAGTTATAGAAATTTTATATTAAAACCCCTCTTAATGTTTTCGTTTTAATAAAATTTGTAAAATTTTCAATCAAAAAATAAACTAGTAGCCCGCCAATGTTGATGTCAATAATTACTTACACAATGCTCATGGGTGCTGAAGCCTATAAAATCAGTCACACCCAAGCGCCAGCAGAGGGCGGCAAAACTCCACAAAACACAATTAACAAGTGGGCATTTCACTCTACTGACATTTAAATCTGTCTGAGCAGGACATGTGCGTTAATTGCGTCAAATATTTTAACGTGATTAATTTAAAAAATTAATTACCGCCCGTTAACGCGATAATTTTGACAGCCCTAGTCTAAATCTGACCATTACATACATTTAGTAGATTAAATTAGCCTAATTTGACTAACAAAAATCCGCTATCTTAAATGTTACGAATGCTAACGTAGTTACAATTCTAAGAGCAAACCGCTCACATGCAACTACACAAACTGCAGCGGTAAACTTCATTACAAACACATACAGAAAACATATTAGCTGAAACAACTTACACCTTATGTCGGGCCAAACCCAATGCTGCCACCAGAGGGCAGTGTACTCGCCATCATTAAAATACAATACCTTTTGTCATTTTGGATATTTGTTTTGTAAGGGTATCTAAAGGATTAATTCCAATTTACGCGGCAATCCAGGTTGCATCACCAGCGTAGGAACGAAACTCGTAACCCGGGGACTACCTGTACTAATCGGTATTCATCCTGAAAAATCCATATCGGCCGCTCGCTAATCAAAACCACTGGGAATAAATGTGAAATAAAATGAACAAATGCCGTTTTCGTGTCAGATTATGTGAGTTGCGCCTTATAGTCTGAACATTACGGTACACCAAATCTGGTTTCCAACCTGTGGCAGGCGGCCGTCTCGCTCCACAGGTGATCTATGCAGAGTTCTGGTATAATCGGTCCCATCACAGTTTCGCTGATGGTGCTGTTGGGCGAGTGCGCTGCGCCGTGGTGTGGGCCCACTGGCGACGACACGTGGAGGGTCGTGTTGAAGCGAGCCCCGCCCGATAAGGATGGCGCAGCCATTCCCGGGGAGTGATCGCGACTGCGCGGAAAAAAGAGCATGCTGACTGTCTTTCTCTCAGACTTTTTACGGATAAAAACACTTACCTGAGATCGGCCATCTTGGATATACCCGGGGAATGGATGCGGGTCGGTCCCACTTGTGAGGACATGGTGATTCGGCTCTGGTGGCTGTGCAGATTGTTGTAGTGAAGAGGAGAGTTGGCAGCGATGGCAGCGCTAAAAACACAAGCAAAGATTGTTCTTCAACGCGTTGGCTTCCGATGACGTCCGATTATTCGCCGACAGCCTCCTAGTTCACATGGATTGGACGTCTGCTTGTGACAAGCTAATTTTAGCTCAATTCACACCAGTGTGTTATCGCGTGCTGATTACACAGTGGTACTACTTCAGCCTCAATTTGGGGCAAGAAGAGGCTATTTTGGACAATTTTGTGCATTTTTTGTCAGCAGTTTGGGGAAGGCCCTTTTCTGGTCAAAGTTGACAAATCTTGGTCCATTAAGGTATTTTTGTATCAGCTTCGTGTGGAAGAAGCCATTAAAGTGACCTCACAAAATGGATGAAGTCTAAAAATACATGGGAAATTTAGCAACTTTTCCTAGCAGAATAAACAATTGTATAGCAAGGAGCTGTCTAAAAATTTAAAAGATATTTTTAGACTATAAACTGTTACCTATTTATTTCCCTTTGAAGCATGCGGCTTTAAATGAACAAGCTAAATTGCAGACTTTTTTTCTTGCTAACATCGTGCTTCTTTATTTCCTTCATTCATTGTAGGGCTGCAGCTATCGAATATTTTAGTAATCCAGTAATCGACTGAAAATTCTATCGATTAATCGAGTAATCGGATAAAACATATGTTTTTAGGTGAAGAGCAATTATTAATATACATGAGAAAACAAGACATTTCATCTAATATTGAACCATTTTCAGTCAATCAATGTCTTTATTTTCGATGTACATTGTTGAAAACAGCCAACAATTACATCTCAGATGTAACTAGAATTTAAAAAAAAAAAAGACAAATTCACTGCTTTCACTCAAAAAACTTTTAGATCTTACTAATATTAATATATATATATATATATATATATATATATATATATATATATATATATATATATTAGGGCTGTCAAACGATTAAAATTTTTAATCGAGTTAATTACAGCTTAAAAATTAATTAATCGTAATTAATCGCAATTCAAACCATCTATAAAATATGCCATATTTTTCTGTAAATTATATATATATTCTGTAAAATAAATTGTTGGAATGGAAAGATAAGACGCAAGATGGATATATACAACATACGTTACATAAGGACTGTAGTGGGCATTTCACTCTACTGTCATTTAAATCTGTCTGCTGTCCTCACTCTGAAGCGTATTTTCCAAAGCTAGACAGCTAGTGAATGACGCCTTAATAATCAGATTTCTTCCTTTTTCATCTGATTTGTTAATAAAATGGCCTCAAACCATTGTCCTCTTTAGACCGTCGTAAAACTACAAAAAAAAAAAGTACACAAGCATTGCATTAGCAACAACGTCAGCTTAGCACGCTATACAGATTAACTAAACATAAACAAAAAGCGTCTCATACAAAAAATATAACATTTCGCTTACTAACATAATATGTACATTCTTTACAACAACCATACTTACGGACAAATCTTGTCCAAGGATCATATAAGCACAACATTATCAGCCCGAGACGTCATGCAGCCATAATGAACTGGAAAGAAAACAATAAACCATGTCGCAAAGCGACCACAAGAGTTCGCTGTTGGACAGCACAAAAAGCCTTGCTGTAAAACTTACCAAAAGGCAGAATACTTTCTGAGCGGGACATGTGCATTAATTGCGTCAAATATTTTAACGTGATTAATTTAAAAAATGAATTACCGCGCGTTAACGCGATAATTTTGACAGCCCTAATATATATATATATATATATATATATATATATATATATTTCTTACCTAAAAATGCCATTACGCTTGATAACACACATCACTTAAAAGTTAGGGTTTTTTCCCACGTGTTTCAATTGAATTTCTATTTGTGTCGAGCCATTTTATTAGTCTAACTGTAAGTCCTGATAGGATTTTGAGTTTTTGCAGTGTTCAAAATAAATGTATGATACAGGCTATATTGGAGCACATTAGGGACCAGTGCTACTTGGTGTTTTATCCAGCAATGACTACTGAGCTAAAATTGATAGTTAGCATTATTAAGTTTTTATTTTACACCCTCATCACTCCACAACATTATGTTTTGTTAAAGCCTGTATGTAAGACACGTTAGCCAAGCATCGACAGTGGTCATAATTAATAGGAACCTAGCCCTCCGCAGGGCTAACGTTACGTGAGCTAGTGACAGTAACGTTAATCTTATTTATTAGCGCTTAGCACTCTTTATTAGCGCTTAGCGCTCTACTGCTTTAAGATGGCGGCTGTTTACTAACGCCTCTGACTCTGTCATTTCGCATCTAGTTCAACATACATGTGATCTCTATGAGACGCATCAGACGCTACCTGCTTCCACCGTAGCATCATGCGGGCTAGATTTTACCAACGTCAGCGTTGTTTGTAGCGCTGTCGGCTGCAGTGTTGTTTTTTTTTGTTTTTTTTTGTGCTTCTTCCTCTACGCACGTGACATCAGCGCGTTGTCCCGCATTAAAGGTAGTCCGAGCAAAACGGGATGCTTAGAGCTGTCAAAATAAACGATTACTCGAAGTAAATAAAATTACTCGGATCAGTTTTTAAACTATAGTTACTCGAGTTGCTCGAGTATTCGTTTCAGCTCTAATTCATTGTGTTTAGCGGTCAGCGATTCAGAGTCGTTATACAACCCCCTAGCAAAAAGTATGGAATCATCAGTCTTGGAAATCTCACTGGAACAGCACCAAACAAAAGTTCCAGCATCATCACCTTGTCCAATGCAGATTCTTGACACTTGACAAGGTGACGATGCTGGAACTTTTGTTTGGTGCCATTCCAGTGATGACTGCCTGAAGAAAACATCAAAATTCCCCCAGTCCTTGATGATATGGGGCTGCATGTCAAGCAAAGGCACTGAGGAAATGGCTGTGGTTAAATCTTCAATAAATGCACACATTTACATTGAAATTTTAGACAGCTTTCTTATCCCTTCAATTGAAAATATGTTTGTCATTTTCCAAGATGACAATGCATCATGCCACAGAGCTAAAACTGTTAAAGCATTCCTTGGAGAAAGACTCATCCAGTCAATGTCATGGTCTGCAAATAGCCCAGATCTCAACCCTATTCAAAATCTGTGGTGGAAGTTGGAAAAAAAAAATGGTCCACAACAAGGCTCTGACCTGCGAGGTTGATCTGGCAACTGCAATCAAAAAGAGTTGGCACCAAATTGATGACGAATACTCTTCAAGTCCATGCCTCAGAGACTATAATCTGTCATAAAAGCCAGAGGTGGTGCTACCAAATACTACAGGTGTGTTTTGATTGTTATTTCTTTGTTTGTTTCTCATGATTCCATATTTTTTCCTCAGAATGGAGTGATTCCATATATATTTCCCTGAACTTGCTCTATATAAGTAACATTTACTGACCTATACAAATTTTTTTTATTCATTTCTTTTAGTGTCTCTGAATGCTAAATGGTTGCACTTTTTAACTCGTTCATTACTTTTTCAAGCTTTTTATCTGAGTTTGTTCTACATATAAAATGTCTGAGTGAGTGCTCGTCCGAGACTGGTGATTCCATACTTTTTGCTAGGAGTTGTATATAATTGCATTGTCAAAGCTGCTATGCTAAGCATCCATCTGGCTAGCTGAGTTTGTTAGTCACAGGGTTAGGGTTAGGGTCATACACGGTGTACTACAACCAAACCTTTAAAGCTTCATTCACGATACCTTGCTCCAACACTGGAATTGAACCTGGATGCCTTGCTGCTGCACGGGGACTCCAGGTGGGAGGAGTTGCGCAGGTGCGACATAAGGACCCCCGTTGCCAGGGAGCCCAGCGGTTCTCCGAAGGGCTTGCTCGGACAACCGAGCACGCTACAGCGCTCCTGTCGAGGGTTAAATGAGGTCGGGTTGGTCAAAAGTATCCAAAAATGAGCCCATTTTAAGAAGAATTTTAGTATCAGCAACGGTAGTACTCGTACTGCTAGCATCTGACATTCCGCTGCGAATATTCCAATTGTAAGACTCATAAAGGTCATCTTATACCTCGTGCGTGACCTTGCGCAGGCACCACACCGAGTGCGTTCCCTGGTCACTGTTGTAAGAGACCAAGATGGAGGGTCGACAGCACGTGAAGATGATCTTAGTGCTGGTGTCGGAGATGTACTCCACGTGAGAGCTGTCACCTGCAAGGCAAGCAATAGATGACAAAAACCCAACACGGTTTGAGAGTCCACTCGTGAGTTTTACCTGTGGTTTTGCGCACCAATGGCGCCACCTCATCTATTGGATGCAGCATGCTGAAGACGGTGGGAAGACATTCGCTGTGGAGGAACAAAAGATTCGGGATTAGGAGGAATCAAGATGAAATAAACAGTAAACTAGAAAATGCAACTCCTGGCGCCTTTCAGGTTCACTTACTGTAGAAATTACGTCACTTCCTGTACATTTTAATAATAACAACACAATTTCTTTCTAGAGCGTTTTTTAAAACACACAAGCAATGAATGAAGCATTCCAGGGTCACTTCCTGTTGATTTAGGGGAATTTCCGGTTCACTTTGTAAACATATTGGGTCACAATTTTGTGGGCATTTGGGGTCACTTCCTGTTAATCAGGCATGAAAATGGGTCAGGGGTTTAAAAGGTGAGAAGGGTGTGGAGGAAATATGTTCCGGTAGAGCAGTCCCGAACGACTAATTTTCTCCCGATTAGTCAGCTGACTATTTTTACGATTAGTCGACTAATAAATTTTTTTTTTTTTTAATTTTTTTTTTTTTTTACTAATCCCGCAATTAAATTTTTGTTGATGTTTATTAATTCACAAAAACATTTTGGAACACTTAAATTCTTTAATAAAGTACAAATAAACATGTAAATAACAATAATTAATCACACATAAACAATGAGGTCAAATGTTGATAGCATTTACAAGTGCAAAAGAATGGAATTTAAACAGTTTCAGAACACTGACTTCGCCTTTCGAACATTATTCAAAACAATTCTTAAAAAACATCTAGCATTTTTATTATTAGTATTAAAATGAATGAATGAATAATAATTATAAAATTCGTTGCCAATCATATTTTTCAAAAACTATTTCATTTTAAAGCTATTCTTAGAGAAGAATCTGAATTCTTCAGTATTATAGTATTTACATATTATAGTATTAATAAATAAATGTTCACCGGAAGTACATTCGCTAAACCGCTAACAGCTTCACACTGCGCATAAAACACTTTTCGTCATTGCGTGGTGTCGCCCATAGATTTTTTTTCTTTTCATTTTTCGTTTACAAATGCTGTTAACCAGCGATTTTTAAACTTTTGAAGTGTCACCTTTTAACTGCAAGTTTGCATTTTGGAGAAGACTGCCAATGTTTTATCGCAGGCTAAAGTAGGTTGTCTTTTTTTCTATCATTAGTCTCAATGTAGCAAGCTAACGTTTACAGTAGGGCTGCAGCTATCGAATATTTTAGTAATCGACTGAAAATTCTATCGATTAATCGAGTAATCGGATAAAACAAATATATTTTTAGGTGAAGAACAATTATAAATATACTTGAGAAAACAAGACATTTCATCTCATCTTGAACCATTTTCAGTCAATCAATGTCTTTATTTTCGATGTATATTGTTAAAAACAGCCAAGAATTGCATCTCACATGTAACTAGAATTTTTAAAAAAGAAAGAATAATTCACTGCTTTCACTCAAAAAACCTTTAGATCTTATTTAAAATATATACCTAAAAATGCAATTACGCTTGATAACACACATTACTTAAAAGTTAGGATTTTTTCCCACGTGTTTCAATTGAATTTTTATTTGTGTAAAGCCATTTTTTTTTTTTTTTTAAACTCTTTATTTTGTTATTTTTATATATATATATGAACAACAGGAACAAAGACAGTACAAACTAACATATATATATGAACAACAGGAACAAAGACAGTACAAACTAACATAAAATTACAAAATAAAATAGTACAAGGGCGGCATATAAATTCTCATTTAGTTGAGTGAGCATTGTCTTTGTCTTTGAATAATGTCCATTTTCTCCAGTTTTGCGTAAAGTCACCTGCTTTGATTCGCAGATGAAAGGTCATTTTCTCCATCACGTAGATCTCCTCCATAATGTCCATCCAGTGTCCTGTTTGTGGAGCATCACTTTTTAACCAGTTTCTTGTAATGGCCTTCTTATAGGCGACAATCATTATTTTGAAGAGGTACCTATCTTCTTTCATAACAACTCCTTCTGGGATCAATCCCAGATACAGAACCCGTGGGTCCCTGGGAACCTTATAATTTAAGATGTCCTCCAAAAGTCCAATACTATCATCCCAGAAAGATTGTAGTTTGGCACATGACCAGAAAATATGACTGTGATTGGCGTTATAGCTTCCACATTGTCTCCAACATTTTTGTTGTAGTCCAGTCTGTTTGCTTTTAATTTGAGGCGTGATAAAGAAACGTGTCAGATTTTTCCAGCCAAACTCCTGCCAGCGTTTGGAGCTTGTAGAGCTGTGTTGTGTTTTGCATAATAGACTCCAATCACACTCTGAAATTTTGGTCTGCAATTCACCTTCCCATTTAGATTTTATATACAGTGAAGTGTTGCCATTACATTTCTGTAGGCATGTGTATAGTTTAGAGACAGCTTTGGAAGGCATTTCCTTATAGGCATCCGTCATCATTTTAACCAGCACATTGCTCTCTGATGATATAACAGTTTTCACTTGTGTATCAAAAAAGTGTCTGAGTTGTAAGAAACGAAACAAGTCTTTGTTTTCTAGTTCAAATTCGTTTTTAACCTTTTCAAATGATTTAAAAATGTTACCTTCTGTCAGTGTGCATATGGCTGTGATACCTCTATCTGTCCATGTTGTAAAGGTTTTGTCAGTTTGTCCTGGTCTGAAAAGAGTTGTCTGTGAGGGCCATAGCAATAACCTGCAGTCCCCTTCAAGTTTATATTTTCTAACTATGTCCGTCCAAGTTTTTAGTGTTTCAGAAAGAGTGAAGTTGTCGTCCTCCTGGTGTCTGTAGTGTTTTCCTCCTAACCTGGTCTGAGGTAAACTTTTGTTCTGGGTGAGTTCTATATTTTTCCATTTAGCATAATATTCTGGAGAACACCAACATACCATGTATTTCAACTGAGCAGCATAAAAGTATTCTCTTAAATTGGGTAACGCAAGGCCTCCATTTAGTTTCTCTAGTTGGAGTGTTTTGAATTTGACTCTAGGTCTTTTGCCTTCCCAAATGAATCGCGAGATCTGCTTATCCCATGCTGTAAATTGAGAGTCTGGGATCCGAACCGGTAGAGAGAGGAATAGGTACAACAGTCTAGGTAGTATATTCAGCTTTATTGCCTCTATTCTTGAGCTGAAATCTGAAGTTATTGATAGCCATTTTGACAGGTCTTTCTGTATGTTGTTGTTGATTTTATGGTAATTTATCTCATATAGCTTATTCAGGTCTTGTGTAATAAAGACTCCAAGATATTTTATATTTCCCAAGTCCCATTTTAATTTATATTTCTGTCTGATGGAGCTGCTCGGTGTGTAGTTCACACACAGGACCTGTGTTTTAGTTATATTTAGTTTGTACCCAGATTTCTGGCCAAAAGTGTAAAGCCATTTTTAAGTTCTAGTTAAGTTTTAAGTTAGTCTAAACTGTAAGTCCTGATAGGATTTGGAGTTTTTGCAGTGTTCAAAATATATGTATGACACAGGCTGTATTGGAGCACATTAGGGTGCTACTTGGTGTTTTATCCAGCAATGACTACTGAGCGAAAATTGATAGTTAGCATTATTAAGTTTTTATTTTACACCCTCATCACTCCACAACGCTATGTTAAGTTAAACCCTGTATGAAAGACACGTTAGCCACGCATCGACAGTGGTCATAATTAAAAGAAACGTAGCGCTCCGCAGGGCTAACGTTACGTGAGCTTGTGACAGTAACGTTAATCTTTATCTATTAGCGTTTAGCGCTCTTTATTAGCGCTTAGCGCTCTACTGCTTTAAGATGGTGGCTGTTTACTAACGCTGCCCAGACGTGGCCGAGTCTGTCCTTTCGCATCTAGTTCAACATACTGTACATGTGATCTCTATGAGACTCATTAGACGCTACCTGCAACCAACGTAGCATCGTGCGGGCTAGTATTTAGCAACATCGGCGTCGTTTGGAGTGGCTGTCGGTTGCAGTAAGTTGTTCTTTTTTTTTGCTTCTTCCTCTACGCACGTGACATCAGCGCGTTGTCCCGCATTAAAAGTAGTCCGACTAAAACGTGATGCTTAGAGCTGTCAAAATAAACGATTACTCGAGGTGAATAAAATTACTCGGGTCAGTTTTTAAACTCGAGTTGCTCGAGTATTCGTTTCAGCTCTAGTTTACAGTGTTTAATATTCATGTGTTTCCTTATTTTGTATGTCTGAACTGTAATTCTTCGGCATGTTGATTGCCAATAAACATCTGTGAAATGAACTGGAGTCTCATATGTCATCAACACGCACGCACAAAAGTATGCATGCATGCACGCGGTGAAGCCGTGAAAATTATCGCCCTCATTTTTATTTACCTTGCGACAAATGGACTCATTGCATATCGTGACAGGCTTAGCAGCTTCAATAAAATATTTCGTTAGTTAGATGGAATTACGAACCCCCCCCCTTAAAAGTTTTCTCCTCGGAGCTACACAATTCACGTAGGTCACCCTTTTTGACTTCAAAACAGCGAATTTCGCCAAAAGGTGAGTGATTTTCATGCCTGGTTTATATTGGGTCACTTCCCGTTGATTTGTGGGCATTTGGGTCACTTCCTGTTGATTTTGAACCATTCCAGGGTGTTACGTCCCACGGACGGCTCGCTAAGGGCGTAACATAAAACCAGCCACACAAGTTCACAAGTGGCACAAATTTATTTACACAGTCAAACTCGCAATGAACAATATATACAAAATGTGGAAGAAGTGCGGCTTCAGAGTAAGCCCAGGCCAAAACAACCAACAAAAGGAATCTACACTTCAACCCCACCCGCTAACTAAACCCTGATCGTAAAAGGAAAGAACAAAAAGACAGCCACTAACCTAGCTTCTTCCACTAAACAAAACAGGAGAAAAAGTGTTGAACAAAAATGGCAGCTTACCCCCACTGCTTCAGTGCTCTTATTTACAGTGGTGAACAAAAACAATCCAATAATGAACAAACACAAAAGACTTCACCGCTTAACGATCAAACGCACACGAGAGTGAATGGCGAGCAAACTTGGTGAGGAGGACCAAATGCGACTTCGGCTGTCAGTTGACAGCTTCTGACTTTTCAAGCTTGGCGCCCTTTTTCGTGGCCAATCAGCGGAAGCGACATCATCTGTCCATCCGGCGTCGATCCGCTTTCGTCACGTTGGGAGGAGAGGATGCCAGCTGGCGGAGGCGACAATCAGCTAACTGAAAGTCTCAAAAAACAATAATGAAACGGCCAGGGGCATCACACAGGGTCACTTCCTATGGATTTTGAGGAGTCACATGATCCCGTAGATTTGGGGGCATGTTGGGTGCACTTCCCATTGATTTCGGGTTATTTCGCTGTTACTTCGTGTTTATTTGGGTACATTTCAGGGTCACTTCCTGTTGATTTGGGGTCATTTAGGGTTCACTTCCTCAGCCCAAAGGAAAAGAAGAAATAAATGGGTCATTTTTTGGCAAATTTTGGCCCAACCATACGTTTTTTGCCAAAACTTTTGTGCCTCTCAGCGTCCGGATTTTTTTTACTTTTTAAATGATGATGACTACATGTAAAGCTAGCATCAATCAGTCTTAATTTACATATGAACAGATTCATGTGTGTGTGCTAACATTTACCCTGGGGAGCTGAACTGTCCGTCAGCTGCCGTGATTTTACGCTCTAGCAAAAGTCCGAACTTGGTCGGCCATACTTTGGACACCTGTGGAAGAGCACAAAAAGTGTTTTTTTTTTTCCCCGCTTGCATTAAAATCCGACGGGGGTCTCACCTGGAACGGCAGAGGCGAGAGGAAATCCTTGCCGGTCACGGTGTGGATGTTAATGCATCCGTTCTGCACGATGCACACCGTACGCTCCACTGTATCCTCTGTGAATCAACACAGGTAGTTTAAATCTACTAATTTCACACCATTTCTCAAGTAACTTGTAGGACATGATGTTGTGCTGTACAATATAAAACGGCATAAATAGACCTGTTCCCGTATTACGCATTTTAGCCAGCAGATGGCGGCCAATTTGTGTTGACTTGCTACATCGATTGAATTCAGAATGCCACAGGAACACAAATCAGCCTCAAGGTGCCCCTTTAGCAAAATGGCTCCCCCTGCCAATAGTACGTGAGTTCACACTGGATAGTTTTAGGTTGCAGCACTACTTGATGCATTTTTGGCAGGGGGAAATAGTTAATCACCAAATAATATACAAATTAAATCATGGCTTATCAGTATAATATAAAGTTTTTTTTTCTTATCGCACATCCCTAACGTGATGACACAGTACCGTCTTTCTTGCTATGAAGAACAGGAAAGTCACACCATGATGCCTGCAGATATAAGACAAAAAATGATATATTATCTCATCTGCGTGAATTTGGACTCCATTTCCTAAAACGGTTACCTGCTCTACGGGACTGTCCACAGTGAACGCCTTGTAAACGTTGGAGCTCTGCCCCCGGCTGCCGCGGGTCCAAACCACCACATTCCCGGAGGCGTACAGCTCCTCTTCGAACTCCACATCCTGCTCCAGGGACTCCACGTAGCCTTTCCTCAGCTGCCAGCTTTCCTACAAAACAAATACACTACCTATAATTCCGGTGTGGGAACCTCTGGGTAGCTCACCATACGATACGATACAGGAAATTATTCTAGGATATTCTACTCTTTTAAGGAAACCTCAGACTTAAAGACTTGTAGGCTCTAATAAACCACGATTGTTCTCCTTTAATAAAATATGTTATTAGTAGAGATCGATCGGGTCCGATCACGTCATTTTCAAAGTATCGGAATCGGCAAAAAAATATCGGCCATGCCTTTTTTAAAATTTTTTATATATATTTTTTTAATTCAATCGTTTTCTTATTGTATTTAACATTACAGACATAATATGTTACACTCATCCAGAGTCTTTAGTTCAGGCCTAAGGTAGGGTTATCAAATTTATCCCGATAACGGCGGTAATTAATTTTTTTTTAAATGTATCACGTTAAAATATTTAACGCAATTAATGCATGCACTGCACGACCCACTCACGCATTGTCGCGCTCCATCTGTAATGGCGCCGTTTTACCTATATAGACAGATAAAAGGTAGCGTGAAATGAGTAGAGTGAATTTTGGCAGCCTTTGGAGCCTTTTTTTAATTGGCTAAAGCCTTACAATCCCTCTCCCTACGATTAGAAATATCATGGGAAGCAATTTGGGGAAGCAAGGCAGCAATTGATCTTTTTCTTAACACCTTATGTTATTTCCCAACGCAGAGAAGATATATCAATTGGTAGCACTACGCACAGTCATGGTTCCACTTCCCATCATGCATTTGGGCATGGCTACAGTATCATTTACTGAGAGCTCAACAAATACACTAGATGGCAATATTTAGTCACAATATACAAAGTCACAAGTCTTTCTATCCGTGGATCCCTCTCACAGAAAGAATGTTAATAATGTAAAGGCCATCTTGAGGATTTATTGTCATAATAAACAAATTCTGTCAGATAATGCTCAATTTCTCCCAGAAAATTATTGTAATTACCAAATGCTTTGGTAGTAATATCTTCATAAATTTTGTTGGAGCAGTTTTTGTGTTGAGTGACGTAATGTGGCAGTGCCGCCAATATGGGCGATGACGTCACCACTATGCGCGTATAAATCAATGACTTACTTAGCACAGGTGTGGAACGCTGGCGGATAGAGGTGTGCAAAATTTCCGATTCTTAGATTATTCGCGATTCGGCCATGGAAGATTCGAGAACGATTCACAAACATCCAAATTCCGATTATTGAAATATGCCAAGTAAAGCGGAAGTACAACACACTCAGCGCGCCGCACGGTCTTTGGGGCGCAACGAGGAAGAACGCAGCGAGAGTAGCTAAACATCATGCTTCTCATTACCCGGCCCCTCGGGTAATGCCAATGCTCAACTCACGGCTCTAGCTCAACTCTTGCCACGAGATAAAAAAAAACAACAACATACCTGACTGCTGCCGAAAAGCTGCTATAAAGTACGTCATCCACATAATGTAATGGTAGATATAATTTATATAGGACTAGATGCACCATTTATTCGGTAGCGTGAGTAGCACATCTACAAAAAGCTAGATGTGAGCGTTAGTAAACGGCCGCCATCTTAAAGCAGTACACTTCCCTGCAAGGCTGTAGTAGCGAACCTTCCAAGCAAACCTAATTAACTTTTTATCTAAAATACTCCTAAATCGGTAAAATTTTGACTTGAATCTATCTTTAAAATAGTTTTAAAACTTTCACATCTCGAAAGTAGACAAAAGGGAAATTATGGAATAACAGGAGCAATTTTAACAACTTTAACAGTTGATTCACAACATTAAATTAATTGAATGTAGTTTAAAGCTGCTGTTACAAAATGGGGACTGGAGTTTTTTATTTACTGTTATTTTTGTATATTTGTTTACTGCTATATGTTAACTTGATTCTGAAATAGTAGTTTGGTTTAGCCTGAGAGGATTTTTGAACAATTTTGGAACTAATGTACAAAACATTTAATTTAAAAAAAAAAAAAAAAAAAAAAAAAAAAAGGAGGGGGGGTGCATTAATAATCGTTTTATAATCGAATCGGAGCCTATGAATTGTAATCGTAATCGAATCGTTAGGTGCCCAAAGATTCCCAGCTCTACTGGCGGATATAGTTTTCAACCGCCAACACAAAGACCGCAAACACCCGCAACGTATACGCAACACATGTGACCGCACGCCATGCAACGTATGTGTATGTTATACAGTGTCCTCCATAATTATTGGCACCCCTGGTTTAGATGTGTTTTTTAGCTTCTAATATTTTTTCTTTTAATTCAAATAATATGGGACCTTAATGGAAAAAAAGAGAAAAATCCAACCTTCAATACCAGTGCATTCATTCAGTGGGGAAAAATCCCACATAAAGAAAAAAATATTTGACATCAAATAACGTGTGTCACAATTATTAGCACCCCTGGTGTTAATACTTTGTACAACCCCCTTTTGCCAACAAAACAAGGTCTGGGGACTGAGATGGCCATGGGAGGAGCTTGATTTTGTGTCTGGTGATCCATTTCTGTGTAGATTTGGCCATATGTTTAGGGTCATTGTCTTGCTGAAAGACCCAGTGACGACCCATCTTCAGCTTTCGGGCAGAGGGCAACTGATTTTCATTTAAAATGTCCTGGTATTTCAAAGCATTCATGATGCCATGCACCCTAACAAGGTTCCCAGGGCCTTTGGAAGCGAAACAGCCCCACAGCATCACTGACCCACCCCCATACTTCACAGTGGGTATGAGGTGCTGTCTACACACCAACAAGCTGTTTGGGAGGCATGCACGGAGAAAACCTTTCCTCATTCACAATCATAAACGCAAACGTCTGGAGTTCGCCAAGCGGTATTGGGGCTTCAACTGGGTCTGTGTGCTTTGGTCAGATGAGACCAAGATTGAGCTTTTTGGCAACAAACACTCTAAGTGGGTCTGGCGTGCCACGATTGATGCACATGCTGAAAAGCACCTCATACCCACTGTGAAGTATGGGGGTGGGTCAGTGAAGAACGTGTGATAGTTTTTTAAAAAAATTTCCCCAATCCACAAACCTTTGTTCTCTTTCATTCGCTCGTACAGCCTCTCTCAACCCTTTCCCAGCTCTCAGTCACTGCTGCACTTGCTTATTAAAGTTAATGATGGCTTTGATCTGGCCAAAGAAGCCGGGCAGCAATCAGTCAATCATCGTTTAACTTGTTAAACAGTTTCTGCAAGGAAGCGCAGGCTGGAATGAATGTGTGTGTCTGTGGGGGGAGAATGTGGAGACGTTCGAGACATATAAAATAATGCCAGAAGTGATTATGAGGAGTTTGTAATTTCTACATGTCACTCCAAGAGTCACAGCCATGTTAGGTAAACAGAACAATTTAATAAAGCCAAGCATTTTTGTACTACAGTACTTTATTTTTGTCTAAAAATGATTCAGTGGGACAGTTATGTTTAAAACTGATCATATTTATTACATTTGAAGTGCTTAAAAAGCATTTATAAATATATATATATATATATATATACATATATATATATATACATATATATATATACACACACATTTTTTAAAATCATACTTTGGGGGGAAAAAGTGAGAAAAAACATGTCTTATATGTATCTCTTTCCAGTGCTAGAGCTGAATAAATACATTGAGCACACACACACACACACAAAAAAATGGGGGGGGAAATTTTACAAATGTTAATAAAACGAAAACATTAAGAGGGGTTTTAATATAAAATTTCTATAACTTGTACTAACATTTATCTTTTAAGAACTACAAGTCTTTCTATCCATGGATCGCTTTTAAGAGAATGTTAATAATTAATGCCATCTTGTTGATTTATTGTTATAATAAACTAATACAGTACTTATCTGCCGTTTGTTGAATGTATATGTCTTATCTTTCCATTCCAACAATAATTTACAGAAAAATATGGCATATTTTATAGATGGTTTGAATTGTAATTAATTACGATTCATTAATTTTTAAGCTGTAATTAGCTCGATTAAAAATTTTAATTGTTTGACAGCCCTAATATATATATTTATATTTAATATTGCAATACAATCTCGCAATATATTGCAAACCCCCAAAAAATCGCAGCAATAGTTTTTTCCAATATCGTTCAGGCCTAGTGGACGGAAAAGAAAAATTGACGAGAGATTTCAAAGAAAGAATGTGAGGACGGTGGATAAAAAAACCTCGCCAGTTTGGCTGGCCGATCCAGCCCTCTCGGTCTTTTTTGCATGCCCGCCGAGAATCTGCCTTCCTCGGCTTGGCAACAGGCACACCCCTCGCTTTGACATCGTCCGCTTTGGCTGGCCAGTCCAGCCCGCTCGGTCTTCTTCGCGTGCCCGCCGAGAATGTGCTTTCTTCGGCTTGGCTCGACGTCGGCGGGTTTGTCCACCGAGAATGCCAGCGCGCCATTGTTTACACTCTTTCCTCCTTCTCCGAAGTGGGGGCATGGAAATGACAGAAGCCGGACGAACTCCGTTGGCATTAAAATACCGTTCGGGAGATTTTTCCATCTTTAATTGTTTTAGTGTCCCAAAAACATATTTATACGTCTTTTACATGTTTTTTTCCACAAGAGACATCTCTACGTTCTGATACAACTTTGCTCCAAAGCACAACGCTCAAAATCAATTCTAAAGCAATAAAACTGGCCACTGGAGGGCAGGAGCGCATTTGGTAAGAACTCATATTGGACCATGAAAGGAAGTGAGGAGAGGAGGCGTAACCCGCGGAACGAACAATCGGGTTGCACGCCCGTTGTACACTGTATAGTCGTCTCAAAATATGATTTGAATTGACATAATAATGCTCAGTTGAGTCTTACCCTCTCTCTCTCCTGGAGGCTGACCTCCTGCAGGGAGCCGGCCAGGCCGGCGGCGCAGTCCGACGACCAGAGCTCGGAGGCGGGCTGCAGCTCCCGCAGCTGCAGGTTGAAAGCGTTGGGGTGGTTCCTGCAGTGATCACGGCCAAACGGGACAAACGGATGCAATTCCCCTGCGGCAATCATCGTGGCTGTCTCTTCATACACGACGTCCGACATGAGTCCCAGATATCAGCATTATTTCTGAAAAATAATGGGGCGTTATTAGGAGTGGGAACCTCACCACACAATACAAGGCTAACGATAATCTCACAAATAGCGGTAAAACATTTATCAATACATGGGTCAGGAAATCACTCAACACTAGGGGTGTGACAAAATATCGAAATGGTGATATATCGTGATATTTTGTATCCCAAAAGGTTATCGTTATGCTCCTACAAGAATCGAGATATCATTTTAAAAAGGTGTCAATGTCTAAAAAAAAAAAATGGAACCAACAAGTCGCTACCAAACAGTAGCTAACTACGGCTGCCTTGATGGTGCTCGACTCCAATCCATTTAGACTGGGAACGTTCGTTTAATCGAAACCAGAGTATTCACAGGCATTCTGTCAGATTTTCTGGGCATTTATAGGGATGGGAATTGATAGGATTTTTACGATTCCGATTCCATTCTCGATATTGCTTAACGATTCGATTCTTTATCGATTCTCTTATCGATTCTAATTTCGGGAAAAAGAAGAACAAAGATTTTGATTGGCATCAAGTTTGTTTAATCAGAAGTCAAAACCTTTCAAACTCACAACGAGGTCAAAAGAGGCCCAAAGCCTCAATGTTAACTGTGGCAATACGTTTTACTGAAACATTTATCTAATAGAAATAAAAAATATTGGTATATTTTGGCATATAGGTCGTTGTCCTGCCTTTGGCTTTTTCCTGTGAGGGCCACATAACTTTTCCCTTCTCTGATGAGAGGCCGGGGTCAGTTTGTAACAGAAAAAGTGTGACGATTGCAGGAGTGCATAAATGTAAAAAAATTATTGTTTTTCAGAAAGCCACAATCAAATAACCCTCTTCACGGAACAAAAGTAAATAAAATAAAAATAATAATAAATAATAATAGCGCTATTAATTAAATAGATAATAATCAAATAACCCTCTCTGAGTTATTCACTGAAAAAGGCCAGGAAATAAATAACACTACTGAGGGAGAAAAAAAAACAAAAAAATTCAAAATGCTTTCTGGAATTGTTCAGGGGGCCGGACCAAATATGGAGCCGCGGGCCGTCGTTTGGGGACCCCTGTTTGTATTTACCAGTATATTGAAATGCATGCCTTTTAGTTTTTATGGTGCTTTCACGCTTAAGTGGTGGCGCCCTTGCGCTTCCTCACGCGAAGAAGAACGCGCTCACGTGAAGAAGAGCGCGCTTACACCGAAGAAGAAATGCGCATCCAAGCGAGTGAGCGAGTTAGTGAGAAAGGGAAACACTGCCACGAGCCTAGGTTCTTTGTTAATGTTTGTAAAATAACTACAGAGCCAGTATGTATCATCTTCTGTGTTGTTGTTGTGTGTTTCCACTCGCGATCAGACATTTAAATCCAGTTGTGTAGTGGTTTAAACGATGTGCTAATGCTAGCGAACGCATGCTAACTGTTTGTTATTACTGTTCGCAACTAATCATCGCTGATTTACGTTGATGCAAACCTGTTTGTTATTGGGGACGAAATTGATTTGTTTCATTTCTATTTTTAGATTCAAGTGATGGTTGAATAAAGTCAGCAAATTATACCAACGTCTCCTGCATCGTTATTTGGGAGTTTAGCTAGCTGTATAGCCAGGACTGAGCCTTAGCGTCTCGGTGAGGACGCGAAGTGAAGACAAACTTTCGAGCATTCGAACCTAAGTGCTGTCATTGTTATGTTTACGGCGGCAATGCTCGTACTAAACTATCGTAACCTTTCATTTTCACCCTTTTTCCTGGTGAAGTGTAGCCAAACTTTGGAGCGAGTGGTTCTTGGCGCCATGCTAGTTTGATGCGTCTGGACAACAAGACACGTCACGACGCAATATGCGTCTTTAGGGATCGTTAAAGGGATCGTTAAGGCTTTTTCATTATGATGTCGAGGCCTCGAAACACTCGGAACCGGTTCCGAATTGGAATCGGATTTCGATTCCCATCCCTATTTATAGGTCACTTGCTGTTCATTTTAGGGCATTTCCAGGTCATTTCCTGTTTTGTAACACAAAATAAACAGTAAGTGACCCATAAAATACCCCAAAATCAACAGAAAGTAACTGAAAATCAACAGGTAAATGGCCCAAAATGACCTCATTGCCTGGCATTGGCTGCTACTGACGGCCATAGACGTTCAATCCGTTTGAAGTGGGAGGGATGGCAGCGAATGACTGCCACCCTCCCACTTCATATGGATTGGACGTCTACTCGTGATAAACTCATTCCAATTCACAGCACAAGCTTGTTCTTCTGTTTATTAGTTGTTTTTAGAATAACCTAGAATGATTTCCTGACCTATTTATTGATAATCGTTGTATCGCCATATCGTCAGATCATCGTTCGCGTGAGCTTTGTATCGCAAACCGTATCGTATCGTGAGGTACCAAGAGGTTCCCAATCCTACTCAACAATATATTACCATATTACACAAACGAGCACAAACTAACGACATAAATTTTCTATAAATTGGCGTCTGGTGGGGGGGCAACTTGCTGGTTTCTGTTGCAGCAAAACCAGTATCAAAACAACAAATTCAGCAGAACCGTGCTGAATTTGTTGCATTTTGCTACTAGTTTTACTTTGGATTATCCATCAAATGGTGCATAATCCAACAAAAAAATGGGTGAAAATCTGACATTAGCAAGTTTAAAACTGCAAATAAAATAAATAAACGACACCAACCGCATAAATGCATTGCAACAATCTCCCCACAGCCTCTGCAGGAATATTCCTTGAAATCACTAATTTATCGTCATAAAAAGGAAACTCGGCCAGCTCAAACGCGGTTAGTTATTATCTTTATTTATGTATATCGACATGCTATGTTATGTACTGTGCATTGATGGGGTGGACAGGCGTTTTGACAGGTGAGCTATTCACGCGTAAATAGCCGGTCATGCGTTCACGAATCATGCTAACTATGCTAACAGTAGCCTCTCAGTTTTCGTAAACAGGAGGCGCAAACACCAACCTGATAATAACGAAGGTTGTGGCTCTTATCGTGGAGTCCTTGTCTATTAAACGTATCAAGGTGCGGCTTGAATGCAAAGTTTAAACATCGAAAAGAAAGAAAAACACACAATGCCGACTAGCGACAACTTTTCAATTGACCGCCGACATGTTTGCTGTCCCGGTATTCATCCGCTTCCGCCTTTCCACCAATCACAGCAAGGAGCGTGAAAACGTCACGGCTACGAAGTTTTACGATATATTCATAAATATTATACTCCTTTGTTTTATGGTTGCCCCATTAGCGTAAAGTTTTGGACGGATCTTCAAAAATATATTTTATGTCAAACTAAACTAAACATTGGCTTAATGGGGAAAAAGATCATTACTGTGTTTGACTCCAAAGATAAAAAAATATTTACTATATTACATCTCTATATATTGCTCGGGAAATTTCGTATTCATAAATCTAAATTTCAAAACGTAAATCCGAACTTTAACATTTTTGGGTTGAATTTGAATCATATTTCACGTCACTTAATATGATACAAAATAATAAATGCAAGTCTACTATAGAAGCTCATGCAAAATTGTTTAGCATAAAATTAGTTTCCTCTTGAATTATTATTTTTATTTATTTATTTATTTATTTTTGTACGTCTTATGATGTAAATATGTTGAGAGAGTTATATACTATGTGAACTACTTGTTTTGTATTGTTTGTTATTTGTATGTTTTGTATTGTTCAATAAAAAAAAAATCATGAACATTATCTAGTTATTGATCTATTGAATGTTGATGTATTAACTCATAAGCTGTCAATGACAGTGATAGACGTCCAATCCACTTGACCTGGGAGGGTTAGCAGCGAATTATTATTATTTCAAATTAAAACTATGATTATTAAGATTTGTTTTTAAATGGCCCCAAATTATTATTTTTTTTACTCATAATCTATCTTAATTTATGGAATTATAGTGTTGAAGAAGACTGAAAAAAATAGCTGAGGAGTAAATTTGTGACATTTATATGATTTTATTACATATTAACCAAGAGGAGTACTCTGAGAGTCCCATCAGAAATTCCTTTTTGGACCCCTGTGACCTTTGACCCCATCACTCCAAAATTTTCAGTTTTGACAATTTGTAAAGCTGTAACACATATACTGTATGTTCAAAACAACACACATTTTCACAAAAAAACATTTGACACAAAACAATTGGTGTTCAAACGTCCATCTAGTCTGATCAATATGTAAAATTTGTAGATTAAATTAGCCTGATTGGCTAATAAAAGTCTGCTAGCTTAAATGCTACGAATGCTAACGTATTTACAATCCTTTTAGCAAATTGCTCACACATAACTCCACAAACTGTAGCTGCAAACTTAATTACAAATGCATATACAAATATATATTAGCTGAAACAACTTACAGCTGTTTTCAGCATGGTGGCCAAGTGGTTAGCACAGGGGAGTCCAAAATTTTTGCAAAGGGAGCCAGATTTGGTGTGGTAAAAATATGGGGGGCCGACCTTGGCTGACGTCCTTTACGTAGAATATATTTAAGCAAATTTTAGTAAGCCATTCTGTGTGTCACATTTGCTTTATTATTTTTTTAAATTAATGATTTCAACAATCTTGCAACTAGCCTTTGTGGCGTTCTCTTTCGACTCTCGGGCTCTTGCGAAATACTGCTGCTGTAAAATTAAATTAGCTTCAAGTTGCTTCAATTTCTCGCGACGTAATATCGCCTCACATTGAACTCTTTAAAAACAGCGACTGTCTCTTTGCAAATGAGGCAGACATAGTTGTTGTGTATTTCCATCTATCATTGAAGCATCGCCCGTCGCAGTCATTGCTCATTTTTGTTGATTGTCGCCATTTTAGAAAATTGGAAGTAAAGGGTCACACAGTGTGATGTTGCTCAGAGTGCTGCTGCCTTTTAGCGGGTAAACGAGGAGCAGCATTTAATGTGTAAGTTACTTCATATGCTGGTAGCAGTACTGCTGACCAATTTATTAAGTCTGTGTGCGGGCCAGATGTTATTGATTTTAGGGCTGCAGCTATCGAATATTTTAGTAATCGAGTAATCGACTGAAAATTCTATCGATTAATTGAGTAATCGGATAAAACATTTTTTTTAGGTAAAGAGCAATTATAAATATACATGAGTCCAATATTGAACCATTTTCAGTCAATCAATGTCTTTATTTTCGATGTACATTGTTGAAAATAGCCAACAATTGATGTGACTAGAAATTTTTTTTTACTGCTTTCACTCCAAAAAACTAAATCTTATAAAAAAAAAAAAAAAAAAATTCTTACCTAAAAATGTAATTACGCTTGATAACACACATCACTTGAAAGCTATGTGTTTTTCTCACATGTTTCAATATAATTTCCATTTGTGTCGAGCTATTTTTAAGTTCTAGTTAAGTTTTAAGTTAGTCTAAACTGTAAGTCCTGATAGGATTTTGAGTTTTTGCAGTGTTCAAAATAAATGTATGATACCTGCTGTATTGGAGCACATTAGGGACCAGTGCTACTTGGTGATTTATTCAGCAATGACTACTGAGCCAAAACAGACAGTTAGCTTTATTATGTTTTAATTTTACACCCTCATCACTCTACAGCGCTGTGTTTTTACAGATTATATAAAACCTGTATGTAAGACACGTTAGCCACGCATCGACAGTGGTCATAATCAATAGAAACCTAGCCCTCCGAAGAGCTAACGTTACACGACCGAAACGTTGTATTTATTAGCGATGAGAAGTGTACTGCTTAAAGATGGCGGCTGTTTACTAACGCTGCCCAGACACGGCCGAGTCTGTCATTTCGCATCTAGTCCTAAATGCATGCGATATCTATGAAACGCATCGGACACTACCTGCTACCAAACTAGCATCATGCGGGCGTAGTTTTCAGCAACGTCGGCGTAGTTTGTAGTGGCTGTCGGCTGCAGGAAGTTTTTTGTTTTGTTTTTAAATTGCTTCTTCCTCTACGCACCTGACGTCAGCGCGTTGTCCCGCATAAAAAGTAGTCCCGGCAAAACGTGATGCTTAGAGCTGGCAACATTAAACGATTCCCCGAGGTGAATAAAATTATTCGGATCAGTTTTTAAACTCGAGTTACTCGAGTTGCTCGAGTATTCGTTTCAGCTCTAATTGATTTTATGACAAAGGCTGGGGGCCGGATGGATTTGACCACGGGCCGCATTTGGCCCCCGGGCCAAACTTTGGACCTATCTGGGTTAGCATGTCTTTCTTTCTTTCTTTCTTTCTTTCTTTCTTTCTTTCTTTCTTTCTTTCTTTCTTTCTTTCTTTCTTTCTTTCTTTCTCTTTCTTTTCCCTTCAGGCATGACAAATCCAACAAACATACAGCATTTATATGTGTTTACAATAAATTCAACCCGAAAAGAAAAGGGCAGACGGGAGAAGCCAAAGCTTATTGAGACCTGCCCCCAGTATACCATAGGACGCAGAAAATATCGAATAACAATTTTTGACATTCAGATTGCGTAGTGATTACAAGGTTGTTTTTTGTTTTTGTTTTTTTTTTTGTTTTTTTTTTAACCATCCCCCTTGATTGTTCATTTTCCCAATAGTCCATTGTAGATCGTGTCCATGTGCTCGTTATGTTGATTAGATCCAGTAGATTAGTTCATAATTCAGTGGTTAGTTTATTCAGTTGATTCGATCCAGAAGATAGGGAATAGCTGACGGCAGGCCGTGTCCGCCACCCCCCTTTCGTCGACTTAATCCTCGTCGCAGTTTTCATTCCTTGCTGCCTCCCGACGAACATTCATCTCAAGGTTGCGCAGCTTCGTAGTAAGTTGCATCGCCATTCAGTTTGTAGAAGTGTTGGATGTAGCCAGGTCATTCTTCACCTGTAATATATCATCACAGGGCTTGTTGAGGCTGACATTCACTCCAGCGATAGCATTGACCGCAGTAGTTGCGAATTCCACCGATTGCTATTGGCTAGCCAACATTTTGATGATGTTCCGACGAATCAAGTGTACTCCAAGCCCCTGCAGAAGAATAGTAGCCAGCAGCGCAACAAAAAGAAAAACATCCTCGATGTCATTTCACTTCGAGTGTGGTCATACACAGCGGCCGCCATCTACCCCAGCTATCCTCCACATATCCAGACTGTAGGGTTTCTCCCGGGCAGGCACGTTGTCCAGGTTCTGATCGCATTGTAGAGAAGATCTTTGCCAGGGCACTCAGTGGCCAATTGACCAGTTCCATGTCGTTACAGAATGTCAAAATACTACTATTTGAGGTGAATTTTCTGTGCATTTACAGCCAAGAGATTATCTGTGCTTGTGATGTCTGGTTGAGTTCTGTTTGCATTGGCTTTGAGTCACCTTTGTTTTTTGTTTTTTTTACCCTCCTTTGTTTTGGGTAAACTTGGTTTTGTTTACAAGTTTGAATTGCCACCCAGATATTATTTACCTATTGTACAGTTCGTATTGTGACCTAGAGTTAGCTTGACTCAGCAACGTATTCATTTAATACAATTTGTTTTCTGGCTGCAAGTGTGATTTAGTCATTGCCACCACCTGTTATGTGCCACAGGTAAGTAACAGGTACTGTTAATTATGCAAATTAGAGAAGCATCACGTGATTTTTCAAAGGGTGCCTATACTTTTGTCTTGGCCCATTTTTGGAGTTTTGTGTAAAATTATAATGATTCAATTTTTTTCCCCCATTCTCTTTTGTGTTTTTTCATTGCAAGCAAAGTCAGTGAAGATAAAATATCAGCTTACAAAATTGGCTTTGGACATTGGCAATCAGCGGAATTTTTTTTTTTTTTTTTTTTAATCGGTTCCGGTATCGGCCTTTGAAAATCCCATATCGGTCGTTCTCTAGTCTCTAGTACTAGTCTAGCTTAAAGTGACTGCCGCAGTGTCAGGTTGTTGACAATCAATGACACTCCTACACAACTGGATCAAAAGTACAATCATGTGAATGAGCGTTTTTGAACATAAGGAGCTTAACGGGAAAAATGACCGCCCTCAGCTCCCTGGATGTGTGCATGTGTGGGTACAATCCACTATAGAAGCGAGTACTTATCTTCTAAATCTATACCACTAGCTAATACTACATATAAGTAAAGCATTCAAGCCCTTGCAGTTGTCCCTATAATCAAATGGAGTCTTTTTTTTTCACTGTTTATCCCCATTTCTGAAAACAAATATTTATTCTCCCACTGTTGCATTGTGTATCTTGCTAATTTTAGAACCCACCAGCTTCCGTTCAAACTGTTGCATAACCTAAAAACTTGGATGGCCCTAAATCCACCTCACGCTTACATTCACCGCACGCACACAAAAGTGGCTCAAATTGCTCTTTTTCACAAAACTGCTGAAAACACGGCTCTGAGGTCATCCTGCCATAACGTTCACGTACTTTAGAACTCAAGGTTGAATATAAACAAGTCTTGAAAAAAAAAAAATGTTTCTACGCTCATTTTACCTCCGCTCTAACATTTCTGCACTCTGACGAGGGCTCTCGAGACATTTTGACATGTCACGGCAGAAAAGCCGGCGGTGGCGCTAACGACGCTAAATGGCGCGCGGCGTTCTTCAACTGGATGGAATGCGTCCTGCTGCTATTATGTCTTTGTCAAAAGATTTTCACTGCAGCTGGATGAGAACTCCACACTAGATAGATAGAAGGCTTGGCAAGTAATCATATCTGCAGTGACCCAAATGCGTTCTGGGAAGGAGGTTTTTGATCTTTGCTAACGAGCGAGTTAATACAAGATGGCTGTGTAATGTCCGCCCAATGTATTTATGCGTTACTTCATTCAGGATGCAAGGACGAGCTCTGGATGTGTAATTGACGCACACAGGCCCGAAACAAGACCCTCACCGCTATTAGCCACCTCTCCGGGGACCATGAGCACGAGCGCGTATGACACGACATGGCCGTGTTTCGTTGCGCGAGGTTAATTTAATGAAACACTTTTCACATTGGGCAAGGGGAAGCGCGTCATTGTTGATTTTGTTTCAGTGCAAGTCATTTCCCAACTTTCATCCAGGTCTGTTTTGGGCAAGGGCATAGGTTTGCAAAGGGACGGTAAGGACATAACACGAGCAACTTTTCAGAATTGTCCTTACCACCTTTTAAGAAACCATATCTGCATTATACAGTGGTATGAAAAAGTATCTGAACCTTTTGGAATGTCTCACATTTGTGCATAAAATCACCATCAAATGTGATCTGAACTTTGTCAAAATCACACAGATGAAAAGACAGTGTCTGCTTTAACTAAAACCACCCAAGAATTTATCGGTTTTTTATTTATTTATTGGAATTTTATTGTCATCATCATCGGTATCATTGACAATCATTGATAATTACCAAATGTGATATGATTTGCCCGAAGGAACCGAAGAAGAAGACAAAGGCAGACGAGATGAAGCATAAGCTTATCAGTTTCCCGTCCCCCATACAACTAAAGATGCACATTCAGGCATGGAACATACATCAAAACTGTACAATAACTCAATCAACAATCTGAGTTTAGTAACTTAGCGTCCAGTCAAGCAGCTCAATTAATTTCAGGGCATACAAGGTGATGGCTTTGTCATGTCCCTGACATGTTTGCATCTGTTTGCTGTGGAAAATCGGGAGCTCAGTAGACACAGCAGATAGTCGGCAATGGTCGAGATCGTCAGCCAAAATTTCCAGCCTCTTGATGCGAACATCTCTCTCCTCGACCGCCTGCTTGAGTTTCTCGTTTTCAGCGCAAAGTAACTGGAGCTCTCTGACGATTTCTTGATTCTGGTTTTGAATCAAGCCAGTCAAGGAGACCTCCAACTTCTGTATGGAGGATTTTATTTCATCCAAGTCTCCAGGTTTCAAATTCTTTGGAGCCATACTGGGAGTCGAGCTTGCTGGCCCTGAGCGCTTATCGGTTAAGATAAGAGAGTGCTTCAGGAGCTCAGAGTGCGTCTGTACGCGGTGAAGGCTGAGCAGCGAAATTTTATATATTTTAATGAGAATAGTATGCAAACAATGACAGAAGGGGGAAAAATAAGTAAGTGAACCATCACATTTTGATATTTTGTGCCCCCCCTGCTCCACTGGAAGCAATAACTTCAACCAGACGCTTCCTGTAGCTGTAGATCAGTCTGGCACATTGATCAGGACTAATTCTTCTCTATGAATGCTGTAGTTCAGTCAGATTCCTGGGTAGTCTGGCATTAATCGCTGTCTTTAGGTTATGCCACAGCATCTCAATGGGATTCAAGTCTGGACTTTGACTTGGCCACTCCAGAACCTGTATTTTGTTCTTCTGAGACAATTCTGAAGTTGTTTTACTTCTGTGTTTTGGATCATTGTCTTGTTGTAGCATCCATCCTCTTTTTAGATTCAACTGTCTGACAGACGGCCTCAGGTTTTCCTGCAAAACTATTGCATTCATTCTTCCATTAATGATTGCAAGTTGTCCAGGCCCTGAGGGAGCAAAACAGCCCCAAATCATGATGTTCCCTCCACCATGCTTCACGGAGGGGATGAGGTGTTGATGTTGGTGAGCTGTTCCATTTTTCCTCCACACATGACGTTGTGTGTTACTCCCAAACAACAACTCCACAAAATATTTTACCAAAACTATTGTGGAGAGTCCAAGTGCCTTTTTGCCAACATTAAACGAGCAATTTTTTTTTTTTTTAGACAGCAGGGGATTTCTCCATGGAGTCCTCCCTTGAACACCATTCTTGGCCATAGTTTTACATATAGTTGAGTTATTGGACTGTGCCAGTGATTTCTGTACATCTTTAGCAGGCACTCTAGGGTTCTTTTTTTTTACCTCTCTGAGTATTCTGCGCTGAAATCTTGGCGTCATCTTTGGTGGGCGCCCACTCCTTGGGAGAGAAGCAACAGTGCCGAACTCTCTCCATTTGTAGACAACTTCTTCAACTGTCGATTGATGAACATCCAGACTTTTAGAGATGGTTTTGGATCCTTTCCCAGCTTTATACAAATCAACAATCCTTGATTGGAGGTCTTCAGACAGCTCTTTTGACTGAGCCATGATGCACATCAGGCAATGCTTCTCATCAAGAATTTTATTGACCAGGTGTGTGTTTTATAGTGGGCAGGGCAGCTTTCAACCACTCATCAGTGATTGGGTTTCAAATTGGTTTCAAATGCTCTTTAAGTCTCCTTAGCCAGAGGGTTCACTTACTTATTTTTCACCCTTCTGTCATTGTTTGCATGCTAACCTCATTAAAATATGAAAACCTATAAATGTTTGGATGGTCTTAGTTAAAGCAGGCACTGTATTTTCTTTCATTGTGAATGATTTCTTTTATTTAATGATGGACATTTTGGCTCATTTGAATTTGTATTATTCATATGGGAGATTTAAATTCTGAAATTTTAGTTGAAGTTGTCCTCTTCATTTTCACAGAATGTATACTTTATTTGGAAAACCTTTAAGTTGTTACATTTATCATTATCAAAGCATCTATATGGGCATCACAGTACAATTAGCAATGACACGTTAAGTGCACGATCGCAACGATGGGAATCGGTTGTGGATCGGTATTGGATTTTGGGGTTTGGACAATATCGGGATATCGGTTAAAGGTTTAAAAGTCATTATCGGACAACTGTCGTCTCAACCATACATCTCATACTATGATGATGTCAGCAATCAGTCGCCATTACAGAGTCGCCACTCTCAGCTTGGCTTATTGGATGAGGCATGCAGGAGACATTCATGTCACTGGGGATTCCCCTCGTCATCACGCCGACGTCTATTTCAGTCCACGTAACCCTGAATCAGGTTAAAAAAAAGAAGACAGAATTGGAAAAAATGGTGGTGTAATAGCACTATAACTATCATGTAAACAAATGTGATAATTATCATGTAAAAGTGTGTTGACTATTTCAAAATCATCCACAATCTATCATATATTAACTATTATATATACATGGTAATTATCATGTACAAACGTGATATTTATCATGTAAAAAATGTGTTAATTTTCATGTAAAATGTACTAATTAACATGTAAAAATGTGATAATTAAAATATAAAATGTGCTAATTATCATGTAAAACATGCTGATTATCATGTAAAAATGTGACAAGTATAATGGCAAACGGTGCAAAAAAGCTATCATGCAAAAGCGTGCTAATTTTGTCAAAATTATCTACTGTCATATTTTCACGCTGCTTATCCTTCCTCATAAGGGTCGCAGGACACGCTCATATAAAAGTGGTCATTATCATGTAAAATGTGATATTTATCATGTAAAAAAACTGATAAATATCATGTACACATACAGTATGATAAATTGAGAAAAACGTGCTACTTATCATGTGAAACATGCTAATTTACGGTAGCTTTACACAACGCAAAAGCTACCATGTACAATATTCCTTTAAAAAATTTTTTTTTTAATTCTTCTCAGCCAAAACCATCTGGACCGGAACATAATTCTCAAGGGACGGCTTTCCTTTTAAAAAAATCAGGACGCTAAGGGGCGCAAAATTTCAATACAGTTTTTGCTAAGAACATACGGTTCAGCCAAAATTTGTCAAAAAACATACCACAAAATGTCCCATTCATTTACAATGGCCCTATTAACCATTCATTTCATACGCACAAAAACTATGGAGGTAGATTTGAGTCTTTGCTTCAATCAAATAAAAAGTTGCTTCAATCAAAATATGTATTTTCAATCGAAGAAAAAGTCACTTCGACCAAAAAAAAAAAGATGTGTTTGAATGCAAAAATAAATTTGAAACTTAAAAAATTATATTTGAAAACTATTTTTCTTTGATTGAATTTTATTTTTTTTAAGTCAAGTTTTTTTTTTTTTTTAATTGAAACAACATTTTTCATTAAAGTCATGTAATTTTGCGTTTGGACCACATTTTGGCTAGGACATTTGTGTCTTTATTATTCAATCAAAAAATAAGTTGCTTCAAACAAAAAAAATATTTTCAAAAGAAAAATAACTTCAATCAAAAATATAAAAAATTTAATCGCACATGTATTTTTTTTTTTGGGTGAAGTGGCATTACACTTCCTTATTAAATAGTTCAAGGAGTCTTTTGACAGGAGCTACCTGAGAACAATGACGTTTTGGAATGAAGACGTAATGTTCAGCGCAGCAGCAGCAAAGGAACGTTTCCCTCGGCATCCAAACATTCCATCAACATCAACACAATAATGTTTGCTTCCCCTTCCTGGCGGGCTCTGTCTCCAGTCACCGCTGTCAATTACGCCCGACTTGGTCCCTAATCTACTTTCTCTGCGGCCTGATCACATTACATTTCACATGGTGTCTGCCATCATGCTGGAAGAGGAGGGGATGGCCAAGCAACGGAGGGAATGAGGTAGGGCACCCGGGGGTCCGCTGGGCCGGACAATTGTTTGACGTGGGCCTGTTGTCGTACTGGACATGGCCCCCATTAACACTCTAACTTGGTAAATAATAATTAGAATTAATAACAAATCACTTTTTTTTTTTTTTTTTAATCCCTTTTTTTCATTTTCGACATTTTCAATAAAGAATATTGACAGCAGTTTTGTCTATTTTGTCAGATGCTAAGAAAAAAAATATTTTCCATCGTCCACCCTCGTTTTCCCTTTTCCACCTGATGTGAATGAAAAATAAATTTAAAAACATGACAAATTAAATGAAAACAGAAATACACTCTCCTTATAGCCCTCATTAACATTCTAACTTAATTATAAATATCATTAATAACAAATCACATTTAAAAAAAAATATATCCCATTTTCTTTTTTTTTTTTTTAAATAAAAATAAACATTTTCAATAAAGAATATAAAGAACAGTTTTATCATTTTTTCCCCAGACGATATGAAAATAAAAAACAAGTTTTTTTCAAGACAGATCATTTTAATTATTTCCCTCATCCACTCTCGTTTTGCCTTTTTCCACCAAAGGAAATCTGGTTTGAATGAAAAATAAATCAATTTAAGAACATGACAAATCAAATGAAAACAGAAATACACTCTGCTTATAGCCGTCATTAACACTCTACCTTGATAAACAATAGAATTCATAAATAATCACATTTAAAAATGTTTTTTTTTTTTTCGTTTTTAATTTAAAAATAAACATTTTCAATAAAGAATATTAACAGCAGTTTTATCTATTTTTTTCAGACGCTACAAAAAAATATATACAGTGGGACAAAAAAGTATTTAGTCAACCACTAATTATGCAAGTTCTGCCACTTGAAAATATTAGAGAGGCCTGTAATTGTCAACATGGGTAAACCTCAACCATGAGAGACAGAATGTGGAAAAAAAAACAGAAAACCACATTGTTTGATTTTTAAAGAATTTATTTGCAAATCATGGTGGAAAATAAGTATTTGGTCAATACCAAAAGTTCATCTCAATACTTTGTTATGTACCCTTTGTTGGCAATACCGGAGGCCAAACGTTTTCTGTAACTCTTCACAAGCTTTTCACACACTGTTGCTGGTATTTTGGCCCATTCCTCCATCTAGATCTCCTCTAGAACAGTGATGTTTTGGGGCTGTCGTTGGGCAACACGGACTTTCAACTCCCTCCACAGATTTTCAATAGGGTTCAGATCTAGAGACTGGCTAGGCCACTCCAGGACCTTGAAATGCTTCTTACGAAGCCACTCCTTTGTTGCCCCGGCTGTGTGTTTGGGATCATTGTCATGCTGAAAGACCCAGGCAGGTCTCATCTTCAATGCCCTTGTTGACGAAAGGAGATTTTCACTCAAAATCTCTCGAAACATGGCCCCATTCATTCTTTCCTTTACACAGATCAGTCGTCCGGGTGCCTTTGCAGAAAAACAGCCCCAAAGCATGATGTTTCCCATGCTTCACAGCAGAGGTTGCGCTAGACTTTTTCGTTGTCTGTCATTTTGACTGACAGTGTCATAAAAACCGGTCATAATCTATTTTTACCCATCACATTTTAAAAATGATAATAATGACATATTCAGTAGTATTTAGTTTTCATTCATTTTTAATTCATATTCTGTCCGAACAAGCTTAACAAGAGGCAAACAGACAGCGGAGTGCACCAATCAGCGACGGGCAGACGTGCCGTTAGCAAAGCGACGAGGGCAGGACGAGGGACTTGCGCGCGGAAGTAAGCATGCGAGGAGAACGGAGTTTATTCAACATGGCTAGCGCGAGACAGACTGTTGTCAATGACTCGTGTCGATGTGTTTTACCTCATTTAAAACTGAATTTACCGTGGATTGGAACATATTCTCGGCTTTCCCGTTCGCCATCCGTGTTGTTGTTGAGACGACTTTCAGCGCGCAAGAGTGACGTTGCTCGTGAAGAACACGTCACGCAAATAAACAAATCTGATTTGTCGATTGATTTTGTACCTACTCGAGAGGCTGTGTCCCAGACTTTTCTCTCAGTGTTTGAAAAATACAGGGAGAACAGTCTGGCCGTGCCAGGCAAACACTCAGTTGCCTTGACATTTTTCCGAGTAAGGCCAACGATGTCACGCATCAAGAGAGACAATAGCTAATTAATGTGCTCACTCGCCACCCTGTGGTCTGGGGTGTGAATTGCAACCTGTCAAAATGACGGATGGACTTCAGTTTTTTCCGTCACCGTTTTAAAAAAACGGTCAACGACGGAAAATATTTGGTTAACGCGACCCCTGCTTCACAGTGGGTATGGTGTTCTTCGGATGCAAGACAGTATTCTTTTTACTCCAAACACAAGAGCCTGTGTTTCTACCAAAAAGTTCTATTTTGGTTTCATCTGACCACAACACATTCTCCCAGTCCTCTTCTGGATCATCCAAATGCTCTCTAGTGAACCGCAAACAGGCCTGGATGTGTACTTTCTTCAGCAGGGGGAGACGTCTGGCAGTGCAGGATTTGAGTCCCTGGCGGTGTATTTTGTTACTGATAGTAGCCTTTGTTACTGTGGTCCCAGCTCTCTGTAGGTCATTCACTAGGTCCCCCCGTGTCGTTCTGGGATTTTTGCTCCCCGTTCTTGTTATCATTTTGACACCACGGGGTGAGGAGGGAGTTGAAAGTCCGTGTTGCCCAACAACAGCCCCAAAACATTACTGCTCGAGAGGAGATCTGCATGGAGGAATGGGCCAAAATACCAGCAACAGTGTGTGAAAAGCTTGTGAAGAGTTACAGGAAACGTTTTGTCAACAAGGGGTACATAACAAATAGAGATGTCCCGATCGATCGTCCGATCACGTCATTTTCAAAGTATCGGAATCGGCAAAAAAATATCGGCCATGCCTTTTTTTAATATATAGTGGGAGAACAAGTATTTGATACACTGCCAATGGGGGTTCTTGTTCTTGAGTACTTGTTCTCCCCACTGTAAATATATTTTTTAATTAAATCGTTTTCTGATTGTATTTAACGTTACAGACATAATATGTTAAACTTATCCAGAGTCTTTAGTTTAGGCTTAAAGTAGGGTTATCAAATTTATCCCAATAACGGCGGTAATTAATTTTTTAAAAAATGTATCACGTTAAAATATTTAACGCAATTAATGCATGCGCTGCACGACCCCCTCATGCATTGTCGCGCTCCATCTGTAATGGCGCCCTTTGCCTATATAGAGAGCAAAAGGCAGGGTAAAATGAGTAGAGTGAATTTTGGCAGCCTTTGGAGCCTTATTTTAATTGGCTAAAGCCTTACAATCACTCTCCCTACGTTTAGAAATATCATGGGAAGCAATGTGGGGAAGCATGGTAGCAATTGATTTATTTCTTAACACCTTATGTTATATCTCATCGCAGATAAGATATATGAATTGGTAGCACTATGCACAGTCATGGTTCCACCTGTCATGGTTCCACTTCCCATCATGCATTTGGGCATGGCCGTTCAGTATCATTTACTGAAAACTCAACAAATACACTAGATGGCAATATTTAGTCACAATATACAATGTCACAAGTCTTTCTATCCGTGGATCCCTCTCATAGAAAGAATGTTAATAATGTAAATGCCATCTTGAGGATTTATTGTCATAATAAACAAATACATTACTTATGTACTGTATGTTGAATGTATGTATTCCTCCGAGTTTTATTCATTTTTTTCTTAATGCATTGCCAAAATGTATATGATTGGGGAAATTTTATCGGGAATGATTGGAATTGAATCGGGGGCAAAAAAAAGCAATCGGATCGGGAAGTATCGGGATCGGCAGATACTCAAACTAAAACGTTGGGATCGGATCGGGAGCAAAAATACATGATCGGAACAACCCTAATAACAAAGTATTGAGATGAGCCTTTGGTATTGACCAAATACTTATTTTCCATCATGATTTGCAAATAAATTCTTTAAAAATCAAACAATGTGATTTTCTGGGTTTTTTTCCACATTCTGTCTCTCATGGTTGAGGTTTACCCATGTTGACAATTACAGGCCTCTCTAATATTTTCAAGTGGGAGAATTTGCATAATTAGTGGTTGACTAAATAATTATCTACTCCACTGTATATATATATTTTCATATTTTCAGATCAGTCTATTTTTTTCCCCTCATCCGCCCTTGTTTTCCCTTTTCCACCTAAGGGATAGTGAAATCTGATGTGAATGAAAAATAAATCATTTTAAAAACATGACAAATGAAATGAAAACAGAAATACACTTTGCTTGTAACCCTCATTAAAACTTGAAAACTTGATAAAAAATCCATATAGTTATAATTATTATACTAATAGTGAAATCTGATGTGAATCTCCTCATAGTGGGATTAATGAAAAATGACCACAAATAAACATAAAATACCAAATAAAGTGTATAAATGGATGGATCTACTAAAAAAAAAAAAAAAAAGAAAGAAAAGCAGGACGGAGGCAGCAGAGTTCTAACAACGTGGGTGTTATTCTCCATTTTTCTATCCAGTAAATCTTGAAAACCGAAAGCGCAAGCATTGTGTTTATGTCAAGTGATAATCTGCAAGATTATCCATGTGCGCTTGGATTGAACCCAACACAAAACGACAAAAGGACCGAAGCAAAACACGTTTCTTGATAGCGGAAACGATAAACGCAGCATTAAATTTATTTCAAGCTAAGGTTAGCGTTACAAAATATGACTAAAATATACATAAACTTGCCTTGAACTCCTGCAGTGAGATTGACGATAATAGGTGTCGAATTATAATTTTGCTGTGAAATTGAATGAGTCCAATCCCTTTGAATGGGGGAGGGAAGACAGCAACGTCAATAGAAGCCAATTAGTTAAAAACAAACAAAAAAAATCAATTGCTGTTTTTTTAAACTATTTTTTACAAAGGAAAAATAGGAATTAAAATTTCTCATAAGTGTGGATATGTTGACATCCTATTCTATGCTGCCTGATTGCTAATCCTGGCACCGACAGTTTTCGACTTGAGTGTGTCTAATTGCACCCAGTCGTGCAAGGATTCCATCAGATGTGTAATCGTCCTACAGGCAAGTGGAAATGCTGCGCGGGGGTCGCTCCAGGGCCCCTCCCCAGCCAAGGGGGCCGTTGTCATCCTCTCGGGATCCAGTGTGGTCCCCCGGATCATCCACACCCCCATTGTACCCATCAGGGATGGGTTTAAGGGACACGCCACCGCCCTCCACGTCCACCTTCACCACCAAACCAGCCACCGTCGCAATCCCCCAACCGACATGGCACATTGTGGAACCCCCACAGCCTGCTAGAACCAGGGCAGGACAGAGTCCCCACCCAGAGCGGGTGATACCCCGCCAACCCATCAGCAATCAGCCAGCGATCCGCGCCGGAGCCCAGGCAGAAAAGAGAGGGCGGAAGCAGGAAAGTGCCGAGAAGCTGCCGCGGAGTGGCGTGGACCAGAGCCCCGACTCCTCCCTCCATCCATCAACCTGCAACTCGCAGCCCAGATGAAGAGAAAGCCGCGCCCCGGGAGCCACACCATAGAGAAAAAGTGCGGGACCCACCTACTGCCCTATTATCTGGCAGCCATTACCCAGCACCCTGATGGGATCGTGTGGGGAGGGTAGTGCAGTGTATGCATTAAAATAGGAGAGCCCGGCTGAGGGCAGTGGGACCACCGCATGGAAGTTCTTTCCAGCCTCACATCCCACCACCCCTCAAGGAAGCCGCCCCATAGAGTGTAATGTATGTGGTGCGTTAAAAGAGGTGCTGGCATTGACGGCCTGTGGCAGGGAGGTAATAGACAAGCCCCCCAACAGGTCCCAGACGGCCCACATCCTCGGTGTATGATGCATTAAAATGAAGGGGGAGCCGGCCCGGGAGTGTATGACCCCGTTCCGACTTTCCTCAAAGACATGAAAGTGTATGTAGGTGCTGCAGGCGTGGCCCAGACCCCCAGAACCACCGGCCACAGGGCCAGAGAAGCAGCAGGGCCTGGATCCCCCCCGCACCAGACTACCCCCAGCCTCCCCCCGTCCCCGCCCCAGACTACCCCCAGCGTCCCCGCCCCAAACTTCCCCCAGCCCCCACCCCCGGTCACCCACCCCGCATTCCCGAACAGGCGTAACACCATGCCCCAGAGACCAGATGACACCCGCCGCCCCTTGGAGTCGAATGTAACTAGTGCATATAAAAAAGAGGTGCTGGCATGGACGGCCTGCAGCAGGGAGGTAAGAAACACGTCAAACCCCCAACAGGTCCCAGCCGCCCCACATCCTCGGTTATGATCCATTAAAATCAAGGGGGAACCGGCCCGGAACTGTATGACCCCGTTTCGACTCTCCTCGAAGACATGAATGAGTATGTAGGTGCCGCAGGCGGGGCCCAGCCCCCCAGAACCACCGGCCACAGGGCTAAAGAAGCAGCAGGGCCTGGATCCCCCCCGCTCTAGACTACCCCCAGCGTCCCCCCCGTCCCCGCTCCAGACTACCCCCAGCCCTCCCCCCCCCAGTCACCCACCCCGCATTCCCGAACAGGCGCAACACCACGCCCCACAGACCAGAGGAGACCCACCACCCCACGGTGCCAAAGGTGAAGGATATCTACAGTGCAAAGTGAAGAGTGCGTGAGTTACGCTGCAGGATCCCGCAGGCAGGGCCCTGCCCCCCTGAACCACCGGCCACAGTGCGGGAGAAACACCAGAACACCGATCACCCCACCCCTCCGTCCCCCACGCACCCACCCCGCATCCCCAAAATTGCGCCAAGACACGTGCCAGTGACCAGAGAACACCCACCAACCCAGCAGGGAACAACAAGCCCCACCCCAGATCCCAGATACCAGGCGTGGGACGACCAAACAGTTCAGAGAGCTTGAGAAGGTGCAACTTGAGCCCCGTATCCTTGTCCTCCTTTGGTGGAAAGACCACGAACGTACTTGAGCCTAGCTACCACGTGGTAGAAGCGCATGGTATCGTATGAAATGGGCCTCCACGTACGTGAACCATGCGGCCACAGAAGACTCATTAAACATCGACAGCTCGAGAAAACTTGTGTCCGCCATCTTGTTTAATGTTTGCAAAACGCCTCTGAGACTTCAGCAAGGCAGGCGTCACTGTAGCGGAAATATGTTGGTGACTCATGTCGCTCATTGAGTTGAATTCGTGTTGTGTCGTGCGCTCGTGTCTCGTGTTCTCTCTTTGCTGGAAAATGCGCGTGACAGTTCCCTCCCGGAACACAGCATCCCCCACATTAGTTCCGTGGGTGAATTATGTACAGAAGATGTAGGGTCACTACTGTGAAAATTTTTTATTTTAGCAAACAAAAAAAAAATTTAAAAACATGGAGTCCACGCACATGATTCGCTTTCACGGGCCACTCAAAATGACGTGCCGGGCCAAATCTAGCCCCCGTACCGCAGGTTTGACACCACTAACCATAAGAAAATTGGTCATTTGAACACGTGACGTGCAGTGACGCCAACTGTGACCTGTCTACGTAAACTCTTTAGCCCCTCCCCTTCTCATCAAATTTCATTCCATCCTCTTGGGGGTCCACTGTGGGCGCGCAGGTGTATAAAAGAGACATCAACAACAGACCGGTGAAAGGACGACAGCAAACCAGCAAGCAAACCAAGGATTTTCTTTATTTCACATGTAAGACTAATTTTTGCACTCGTTTTTCAAATTGGACGCCTTGTTTTTTTATCCACTTTTTTAAATATGTGCTCGTTTTGACGCTTTCCTGTTTAAATTTTGCGCGCTTTAGCACTTTCGCGTTGAATGTAAAATAAAAACAACCTTCATTTAAACTGCATTTAGGCGTCGTCTGTGCGTAATTACGCATTGTTTTTGCGGTCATTTATTTCTCTTTTCTTCTTTAAAGAGTTTATTTCGCTTTTTTTAAGTGTCGCTTTTGGTTGAAACTAGTGACGCAATTGGTTTTGTAATTTTTCCTCTCGTTTGCCGTTCGTGTACGTACAGTTATTACCGGAAAAGTGTATGGACAATATGTAATTTTTATTAAATATTTACTGAGATAACAGCAAACAGATCACATATTAAAAATCAAGGAAAATCCAGGGGGAGGGAAAAAATACGAATAATCGACATTAAAAAGCATATTAGATTACTTTTTGAAAAAATTAGCATCACTTAGCATTTAAAAGGTTAGCTTATTGCTAAGTACAACTTATTTTCTTGCTACCCGTAAGCGTAACACTATTTGAGAAAGAATTAAATAATATTTTGAAATTCGGTACCTCATTTTATTCAAAAAGTAACATAAAATTAATCACAAATGGCCAAACTTTAGCATCGGATTTAAATCTTGTAATCTTTTAGGTTAATAACATTGTTTTTTCTATAAACATGCTTTCCAAAATGTATATTACGCAGCTATGTGAATATTTTAAACTGGAGTTCTTTTATTTGATTTAATTTTCAAAAATGTAAAACTTAAACGTATTCCATTCCGGACAGATGTTTTTTTTTTTTTTTTTTAATTATTGAACAATAAAACAGCAACAATTCACGACGGACATAATGCATAAATAAACACAAACGCGACAGTAATGATACAAAGTAAAATAGGTTTGAAAATACAAATACAACAAAAACTTTAAATTTGTAGTTTTTTTTTTACTATAATATATTGAATATATAGTCATTTCTTTTTCCTAAAGGCAATAAAATGAAGAAAATTGGAGAATTTGCACATATGAATGAAAAAAAATCTTCCTTTTAGGCTTTTTTATATGATAGAAAGCACAAAAACAAAAAAAATCAAATATTTTCTTAAATAAAGCTTGCCAAAAATTATGGGAAGAGTCATATTTCCAGAAAGTTTCCACATGAGCGACACAGAAAACACATTTTTGGACTATCGGACACATATTCCCTATTTTCTGCAGGTGTAAAATGATGTCACAGCGAAGCGGACCCCAGCTTCTTCTCCTTTTGGCTCTCTTCAGCGTCTTCTACTCCAGGACTGTCAGTCTGCCCTACGCATCCATGAGGTGAGCAAAAACTGCATGTTTTCTGTGTATTCTTCCGCATTTGGCTTTAAATATGACGTGTGTTGCATGATAAAGGTTCAAATTATTGATGAAATGTGCTCAAGTAGGTCTGAACGATATTAGGGAAAAAAACAAAATGAAGTTATTTCGATTGGATTCACGATTTGCTTCTAATTAAGCTTCGGTGCGGAATTCGTAAAGTCATAGTTGCGAAGGACATGGTTTACATCAAGATGAATCATAATTAAGTTATATCGTGTATATACAGACTTTTTTTTTTTCTCCAAACATGTTTTAACTGTAGCCCTAATGTTTATTGTACATAAATTTTATTTAAAAATACTGCATTTATATATTATAAAAGACTGGAAATGGAAAAAAATCCTATCATTGGAAAAAGCCTTATGATATTTTGTGATTTTTATTTCAGGCCGTTAAAAAAAAAATTGTTTAATAATGTTAGTAATAATGTTTAATCCATCTGCAGGCGACCGGGAGATCATGATTTTAAGACACTTTGCGCTGGTCCTCATAGGAAACGCAGTCTACCTTGAGGCAAAACTCTACCGCTTTTGTCCACCGGTTTTGCTAAAATCTACCATAGACCTTATAATGTATTGACGGGACACAGGGCCGATAAATAGAGGACCTACATTGTTGGCAAGGCCGTCAAAGCTGACCGAGTGGAATCACAGACGAAGAGGTTTTTTCGTTTAAAATTCTTGTAAATAAATGCTTAAATCCCCAAATTCTTTATAGATATAGACGTAAAACATTCTCGATTCTTTGTTAAAAGCAAAAAAAAAAAAAAAAAAAAAATGTGCAGATAGTGTTTATTTTACGTATATATGTTGGAGTACAATGCTAGTCTGGTAGTGAATGTAGCTAGCGGTTAAATCCCCGAATTCTTTATAGATATGGACGTAAAACAGTCACTCACTCCTGAGACAATCCTTCCTGTTTGTATGCGGTACAGCTTTCGTACTTTTTCAACAGAAATCCGGCGTTAGATCGCTGCATGTGTGTTTGTGAATAGCTCCTCTTGATGTGGGCGGCCCCCTAATTGAATGTGAGGCGCAGTGCATGACCGATCTGAGCCGTCAATACATTATAACGTCTATGTCGACTAAAACTGAAAAGTTACTAAGTGTTGCTTTCATCATAATGTGTACAAAATAAATAAGAAGTAGCATTCATATTTAGCATGCTCCAGAAACAACATGATCTCATTTTCTCTCTCAAAATGGGAACCAGGGAACTTCAGGGGGGCCAGTGCCCTTGTCACCCCCCCCCCCCCCCCCCTTAAAACCACCCCCGGGAGGGTGCGTCCCCGGTGGCAGTGAGTGCTGGCGTCGAGCGCTGGATCCTTAGGTCACTGGTTCAAATCCGGCTAGAAGGACCATTAAAATGTCAAGTTCAAATACAAATCCTTAGGAGGACATTTATAAACATAATAATGAGAAAAGGCACTCCATCTAGTTGAAAAGCTTGCAAGGAGAAGGAGGGACACTATACAACGCAATGCTAGACTACAAAATACAGTTCCTACAATCGTTCTAACCTAAACCCCACTTCCACTTTCTTTTTATTTGGGATGGCCCTAGCAACAACAGAGACTGTCAACCTTAAAATAATAGGGAGCTGAGTGGGCGACACCTCATGTAATTTGTTTAGCTATGTGTATGCATGTAGGTGAAATGAATACATGTGTAGATTTTGCATATGGCATTGTTTTTGCCATTTGGCATTTTTTTGGTATGTGGCAAAATGGATTTTGGCATGTGGCATTTTTTTGGCCATGTGGCAGAGTGGATTTTGGCATATGGCATTGTTTTTGCCATGCGGAAAAATGGATTTTGGCATATGGCGTTTTTTTGCCATGTGGGATTTTTTTCCATGTGGCAAAAAGCTTGACAACAGCTTGAATGTTTATTGTTCTTATTGATTAGCAATAGAAAACTAAACTGAATATGCCACTAGATGAAGAGTGACACGCGTGACACGTGAAAAAACGACATGGCAAAATCCATTTTGCCACATGGCAAAAAAAAAATGCCACACGTCAAAATTAATTTCACCACATGGCAAAAAAATGCCACATACTAAAATTCATTTTGCCACATACGAAAAAAAATACTACATGGCAAAAAAACGCCACATGGCAAAATTCATTTCACCAAATACCATAAAAATGCTACAGGGCAAAATTAATTTTGCCACATGGCAAAAAAAAATCCCACATACCAAAATTCATTATGCCACATACGAAAAAATGTCACATGGGAAAATCCATTTTTTCACATGGCAAAAAAAATGCCACATGGCAAAATAAATTTAACCACATGGCAAAAAAAATAAATACCACATGCCAAAATTCATTTTGCCACATGCCCCAAAAAATGCCACGTGGCAAAATCAATTTCACTACATGGCAAAAAAAAAATGCAACATGCCAAAATTCATTTTGCCACATGCGGAAAAAAAATGCCACATGGTAAAAGTAATTTTGCCACATGGCAAAATCAACTTCACCACATGGCAAAAAAATGCCACATGCCAAAATTTGTTTTGCCACATACGAAAAAAAAATGCTACGTGGCAAAAAAATGCCACATGGTAAAATCCATTTTGCCACATACCAAAGAAAATGCCACAGGGCAAAATCAATTTTGCCACACGGCAAAAAATGCCACATGGCTAAATAAGCTTCACCACATGGCAAAAAAAAAATGTCACAAGACAAAATTCATTTTGCCACATACCAAAAAAAAAAAATGTCACATGGCAAAATCAATTTCACCACATGGCAAAAAAATGCCACATGCCAAAATTCATTTTGCCACATGCAAAAAAAAAATTGCCAAAGGGCAAAAAAAATGCCGCATACCAAAAAAATGCCACATGACAAAATCAATTTTGCCACATGGCAAAAAAAATGCCACATGGCAAAAATTTCGCTACATGGCAAAAAAAAATGGCACATGCCAAAATTTATTTTGCCACATATGAAAAAAAATGCTAAATGGAAAAAAAAAAGCCACATGCCAAAATTCATTTTGCCACATACGAAAAAAATGCCACATGGCAAAATCAATTCTGACAGATACCAAATACCACTTTTCGTTCTCGGCCCTGCTCAAAATCGGAGCGCAGGCTTCCAGCTGTAATCTTTGCCCTCTCTCTCGCTTGACTGCGCGGCTCGCTTTTTCGTGTGTGTGCTTTTCCTCGTGTGTGTGCGTGCGCTTCTTTGTGTGCCAAATACGTTCTTCATGTGTACAGTGGGGCAAATAAGTATTTAGTCAACCACTAATTGTGCAAGTTCTCCCACTTGAAAATATTAGAGAGGCCTGTTAACATTGTTAACATGGGTAAACCTCAACCATGAGAGACAGAATGTGGAGAAAAAACCCCAGAAAATCACATTGTTTGATTTTTAAAGAATTTATTTGCAAATCATGGTGGAAAATAAGTATTTGGTCCATACCAAAAGTTCATCTCAATACTTTGTCTGCAATAATGAAGGCCAACACTGTTGCTGGTATTTTGGCCCATTCCTCCATGCAGATCTCCTCTAAAGCAGTGATGTTGTGGGGCCTCTCTAATATTTTCAAGTGGGAGAACTTGCACAATTAGTGGTTGACTAAATACCTATTTGCCCCACTGTATATTCGACCCCTGTGAATATTTTTTTTTGGGGGGGGGGGGGTGCTACTTAGGGGGTTTTCACTTATATATCGAATGATATTTTTAGCTTTTAAGTTACTTGCTTTGGCACGCAGACCGACGAGACACGCAGACGGTCTTTTCACCAGCGGCTACAGCAAACTTCTGGGCCAGCTTTCAGCCAGGAGATACCTGGAGTCACTCATTGGGAAGCGAGTCAGGTAGGGTCTTTATCGTTGTTTTCTCCCCCAGTATAAATGAATAAAGGATGGAAATACAGGCCAAAGTTTTCACAGCACAAACGATTGATATCATTTTGATATAAAACTTTTCCTCTATCCTCTACCTTGAGTTCCAGAGCTCTTAGTCACTGTGCCCCCCAGCTCTTGCCAAGTTTTACCCACAATATATTTTTTTTATTACTTTTTACCTGCTTTTAGTGTAATGTTATGATTGTTTTGTTGTTTAATGAAAAATATATCTCAAAATGTCTTCTTTCCTTACTAATATGAGCATTTGGATTCAGTGACATTTACGATAATACGAGCCGACGCGCTCGATGATGCTTGTTGTTAAAGGTTAAGCGAAGCCACGAGTGCCTGCTCACGCGGGCTAATGGCGGCGCTCGACTGATTCCACGTCCCTTTCTGGTCTCCCTTCCAGCGACGAGCTGATGGACGAGCCGGTCAAGCGCCACTCGGACGCCATCTTCACAGACAACTACAGTCGCTTTCGCAAACAGATGGCCGTCAAGAAGTACCTCAACTCGGTTTTAACGGGGAAGCGGAGGTAGGTACTGAAATGTTGTATCGCTGTAGTACTTAGGCACTCATTGGCTGAAACTGACAGTGGCGCCTCCAGAAATTTTTCATAGGGGTGGCCAGATGGGGCCACTTAAAATCTTGGGGTGGCATACCAAAATTAAGGTGCCGTTTACATGGTGACTCTCCGAGAATACGAAAAATTTCAAATTCGCATTTGCGTCTCCATTTGAACAATGTCGCAATTCCGCATGAAAATGATGTAGTATTCATGCCAGACCCTAGGGGGCAGTGCAGATTTACAGGGCAACAGAGAATGATGCACTTTGACCCCACCAAGCTCCCTCAGCCCGGAAAAAAATATGCCCGCCCACTCGAAACAATGTCATTTTTCTTTTGTTCAAAAAGGCAAAAAAATTGAAACGTTCAACATATTTAATTAAAAAATATTATTAAAACAGTAAATTAAAGCCGTCATTCCACCATATTTGCTGTTTTTAATGTTTAGTACCACCACTGCGCATGCCCAATGTGACGTGTACGAGTGCTGACGTTACGGCGCGGTGTCGCGCCGCAAGAGCCTTTGATATGCATGCCGAGGAAGCCCCCCACAACTGGATTCTTCCACTTTGGAGGCAGGATTCAGAATTCTTCGTCTTCGCCGACACCATATGCACGCGAGTCGAGTCCGCTACTCAGTCATTGCGTCTTTGTGTTGTTTATATCTGGACCCGATACGTGATTGACCTACAGTGCCTTGCAAAAGTATTCGGCCCCCTTGAACCTTGCAACCTTAACCACATTTCAGGCTTCAAACATAAAGATATAAAATTTTAATTTTTTGTCAAGAATCAACAACAAGTGGGACACAATCGTGAAGTGGAACTAAATTTATTGGATAATTTCAACTTTTTTAACAAATAAAAAACTGAAAAGTGGGGCGTGCAATATTATTCGGCCCCCTTGCGTTAATACTTTGTAGTGCCACCTTTTGCTCCAATTACAGCTGCAAGTCGCTTGGGGTATGTTTCTATCAGTTTTGCACATCGAGAGACTGACATTCTTGCCCATTCTTCCTTGCAAAACAGCTCCAGCTCAGTGAGGTTGGATGGAGAGTGTTTGTGAACAGCAGTCTTCAGCTCTTTCCACAGATTCTCCATTGGATTCATGTCTGGACTTTGACTTGGCCATTCTAACACCTGGATACGTTTATTTTTGAACCATTCCATTGTAGATTTGGCTTTATGTTTTGGATCATTGTCCTGTTGGAAGATAAATCTCCGTCCCAGTCTCAGGTCTTGTGCAGATACCAACAGGTTTTCTTCCTGTATTTGGCTGCATCCATCTTCCCGTCAATTTTAACCATCTTCCCTGTCCCTGCTGAAGAAAAGCAGGCCCAAACCATGATGCTGCCACCACCATGTTTGACAGTGGGGATGGTGTGTTCAGGGTGATGAGCTGTGTTGCTTTTACGCCAAACATATCGTTTTGCGTTGTGGCCAAAAAGTTCCATTTTGGTTTCATCTGACCAGAGCACTTTCTTCCACATGTTTGGTGTGTCTCCCAGGTGGCTTGTGGCAAACTTTAAACGAGACTTTTTATGGATATCTTTGAGAAATGGCTTTCTTCTTGCCACTCTTCCATAAAGGCCAGATTTGTGCAGTGTACGACTGATTGTTGTCCTATGGACAGACTCTCCAACCTCAGCTGTAGATCTCTGCAGTTCATCCAGAGTGATCATGGGCCTCTTGGCTGCATCTCTGATCAGTTTTCTCCTTGTTTGAGAAGAAAGTTTGGAAGGACGGCCGGGTCTTGGTAGATTTGCAGTGGTCTGATGCTCCTTCCATTTCAATATGATGGCTTGCACAGTGCTCCTTGAGATGTTTAAAGCTTGGGAAATCTTTTTGTATCCAAATCCGGCTTTAAACTTTCGGCCCCCTTGAATCTTGCAACCTTTCGCCACATTTCAGGCCTCAAACATAAAGATATGAAATTTAATTTTTTTGTCAAGAATCAACAACAAGTGGGACACAATCATGAAGTGGAACAACATTTATTGGATGATCTAAACTTTTTTAACAAATAAAAAACTGAAAAGTGGGGCGTGCAATTTTATTCGGCCCCTTTACTTTCAGTGCAGCAAACTCACTCCAGAAGTTCAGTGAGGATCTCTGAATGATCCAATGTTGTCCTAAATGACCGATGATGATAAATAGAATCCACCTGTGTGTAATCAAGTCTCCGTATAAATGCACCTGCTCTGTGATAGTCTCAGGGTTCTGTTTAAAGTGCAGAGAGCATTATGAAAACCAAGGAACACACCAGGCAGGTCCGAGATACTGTTGTGGAGAAGTTTAAATTTTAAATTGTGTCCCACTTGTTGTTGATTCTTGACAAAAAATTGAAATTTTATATCTTTATGTTTGAAGCCTGAAATGTGGCGAAAGGTTGCAAGATTCAAGGGGGCCGAAAGTTTAAAGCCGGATTTGGATACAAAAAGATTTCCCAAGCTTTAAACATCTCAAGGAGCACTGTGCAAGCCATCATATTGAAATGGAAGGAGCATCAGACCACTGCAAATCTACCAAGACCCGGCCGTCCTTCCAAACAAACAAAAGGTTCAAGGGGGCCCAATACTTTTGCAAGGCACTGTAGCAGTGAATGAGTTTAATAGGACGGAACCGATTGAACACCTTTCACCGTCAATGCCACCGAAACACGACCTTTGACTTCTTGTCATTCACTCTAAAAGTTCTAAATCTTTCCGTCCTCTCACCAGTCTAGAAAACGCCGTCCCCGATGACCAGGACGAATCGCGGGACAACCCCGGCGCCTTCCAGGACAGCTACGACGACGACGTCGACGTCAACCACCTGCTAAACAACTTCCAGCTGGTACGCGACACACACAAAAAAAAAAATACTAGCTACAAATCCATTATCTTGATGAAAATTATTCTCACGCAGCCACTTTGAGGAGAAGTCCTAACGTCCGGAGTCATCGTGGTGAAAGTATCCGATTCCAGTATTTACCCAAAGATCCGACGAACATAACCATTTGATTTACAACAATTTGATAGCTATTAGATCACCATTTCATTCGATCCATCAGCCGCAAATGAATATAAAAATGTAAATCGTTTGTGCTGTTATCGTTTTTTTTTTACAATTCTCTTATAGGTCAGTCAGAGGTCAACCATTTTGATCCAAACCAGCTAAAAATGGTTTCCATTGTTTGTGTTATGTTTGTGCTGTAAAATTTTTGTTTGTGCTGCTACGGTCTTAGAGTTATTGAAGGTAGCTTTGCATGTCATGCTATATACAGCATGTAGATTTTTTTCAATTACCAGCGTTTTGACCCAAAAACCCTGTTCGAACACCAAAACAACAGGAATTCTCTTGCGACGCTGGCTTTTTCGTTTGACATCCCCCAAAATGACTGTTCACCCAAAAAAGTGTTTATCTTTTTTTTTTTAAGTAAAATTTCAAAACGCTCAGGGGCACAAAAGTTGGATACAGTTTTGGCTAAAAACCTGCCAAAAACATACCAATTCATTTCTAATGGGCAAAATTTCCCATTGATTTCCAATGGCCCTATTCACCAGCCATTCATTTTAATAGCACAAAAAATGTCCATTCGCACCTGTTGATTTCCAGCCAAAGTGACTCATTATTGACACGCCCCCAAATCAACAGGAAGTGACCCAGAATGAACAGGAAGAGACCCTGGAATGCCTTAAAATCCACAGGAAGTGACCCTGAAAATCCTCAAAATCTGCAGGAAGCGAACCCTAAATCAAATGGTAGTAGCCCAATCTGAACAGGAAGTGAACCCAAAATGCCCCCAAGTCAACAGGAAGTGACCTGAAATCAACAGGAAGGGATTAAAAAATGACCCCAAATCAATTGCGCTTCCATCTCGCCGTAGTTGGGGGTTGTGCGACATCATCACTACAAATTAAAAGTAGAATATCAACAAAAGTGTTGCAGCACAAACAGACTGACGCAATTTTTTGCCAGTTTAGATTGAAATAGAGGGCTGATTGACCTATAAAAGAATTGTAAACATCTCAAAAACGATAGCAGCACAAACAAAAATTTTGACAGGGCGAACATTTGACATAATCTTTTCAAATTTCTCAAATTTCCGCATAAAATCACCATCAAATGTAATCTTTGTCAAAATCACACAGATGAAAAAAACTGTCTGCTTCAACTAAAACCACCCAAACATTTATAGGTTTTCATATTTTAATGAGGATAGTATACAAATAATGACAGAAGGGGGGAAAATAAGTAAGTGAACCATCACATTTAATATTTTGTGGCAGCAATAACTTCAACCAGACGCTTCCCATAGCTGCAGATCAGTCTGGCACATCAATCAGGACTCATCTTGGCCCATTCTTCTCTCCAAAACTGCTATAGTTCAGTCAGATTCCTAGGATGTCTGGCATGAATCGCTGTCTTTATGTCATGTCACAGTATCTCAATGGGGTTCAAGTCTGGACTTTGACTTGGCCACTCCAGAACGTGCTTTTTGTTCTTCTGAAGTTGATTTACTTCTGTGTTTTGGATCATTGTCTTGTTGCTGCATCCATCCTCTTTTTAGCTTCAACTGTCTGACGGACAGCCACAGGTTTTCCTGCAAAACTTTTGAATTCATTCTTCTATTAATGATTGCAAGTTGTCCAGGCCCTGAGGTAGCAAAACAGCCCCAAATCATGATGCTCCCTCCACCATGCTTCACGAAGGTGGGGATGAGATGTTGATGTTGGTGAGCTGTTCCATTTTTCCTCCAACACCAAGTTGTGTGTTACTCCCAAACAATTCAGCTTTGGTTTTATCAGTCCACAAAATATTTTGCCAAAACATCCGTGGAGTGTCCAAGTGCCTTTTTGCCAAAATTAAACGAGTAACAATGTTTTTTTTAAGAACAGTAGTGGCTTCCTCCATGGAGTCCTCCTATGAACGCCATTCTTGGCCATAGTTTTACATATAGTTGAGAAATTGGACTGTGCCAGTGATTTCTGTATGTCTTTAGCAGACACTCTAAGGTTCTTTTTGTACCTCTCTGAGTACTCTGCGCTGAACTATCGTTGGGAGATAAGCAACAGTGTCAAACTCTCTCCATTTGTAGACAACCACTCTGACTGTCGATTGATGAACATCCAGACTTTTAGAGATGGTTTTGGATCCTTTCCCAGCTTTACACAAATCAACCATCAATCAATCAGGTTTTCAGACAACTATTTTGACCCCCTAGCCATGATGCACATCAGACAATGCTTCTCATCAAGACAATTCTTACCGGGTGTGTGTTTTATAGTGGGCAGGGCAGCTTTAAACCACGCATCGATTGGGCACACACACACACCTGACTTCAATTGTAGACTGTTTTTTCATCTGTGTGATTTTGACAAAGATCAGATCACATTTGAAGGTGACTTTATGCAGAAATGTGAGAAATTCCAAAAGGTTCAGATACTTTTTCATACCACTGTAAATTTTGCGGCCAACTTCACTTTGGGTTTAAAGATTCAAACCGACTTACTCTCATACACTTTTTACGCACTTTTCAAGACGAATGTGGCATTCACCAATGCATGTTTTTGGTCCAATATCAGACTGACTAACGGACTGAAGCAAAGTGTACCCCCCCACCCCCACACACACACACACTCATTCTGAAATGCATATTATCACTTTCTACAACTGTACTTGTCTTTTAGAGTCCTAACTGTGCATGGAGATGCCTTTAGCGCATTATAGTGACCAAGATGTACTCGGGTATGGATGTACCGTACATACTGTATTTGCATCAAGCACCAAATAAAAGATGACCCATTTATTTTTCAAGGCTGAGTCCTGTTGTCTACCTCATTGTCTCGATCCCTCAAATACACTTATATCTGGACCCGATACGTGATTGACCTACAGTACATTGTATCCAGTGGCACCACCAGGGGGGTGGCCACTGGCCACCCCTATAAATTGCTTGGCCACCCCACTGGCCACCTCGCTTGCCAGTATATCGTTAGATTGTTGTAGCATCAGTTATGCATTTCATCCCAAATGAATGCATTTATTTTGTTTTGTTAAATGTAGGGCTGTCAAATTCATCGCGTTAACGGGCGGTAATTAATTTTTTTAAATTAATCATGTGAAAATATTTATCGCAATTAACGCATTCGCAGTATGACTCATTCGCGCATTGCCGCAAACAGCCTACAATGGCGCCGTTTTACTTCTATACAGAGATAAGAGGCAGTGTCAAGTGAGTGGAGTAGATAAAAGCATTCATTGGGGCCGTGCTTTTAATTGGTAAAAGCTTTGTCATCTCTCCCACAGCAACTATAAATATTGTGGGAAGCGACGTGGGGAAGAATGACAGGAGTTGATCTTTTTCTTAACACCCTGTCGTGTATCCAACGCAGAGAAGATATAGCATTTGCAGCCACCACACACAGTCATGGTTGCACCACTTCCCATCATGCATTTGGGCAGAACAGTTAAGTCGCTACAGTATCATTTACTGACAGCTCAACAAATACACTAGATGGCAATATTTAGTCGGGATGTCCCGATCCAGGTTTTTGCACTTCCGATCCGATATTCTTTTGCACTTCCGATCCGATACCGATACGGGCCGATACCGATCTATCTGAGCATGTATTAAAGTTTAAAGTTATTTAGCCTCCTTACTTAGTTGTCAGACTCATGTTGAAAAGGGTTTCAGTACTCTTGAGAACAACTAGCCAGCTGAATTAGTTGAGTTTGAATAACACACAATGATTGGTAACAAGAAACTGACCCGTTTATTCAGTGACAAACACAAAACATTATAAATAACAAAAAGAAATGGCATAGTCAGTAAAACGTGCAAATAATATTGTAAACTGTCAGTGGAAAATCCCACAAATCCCCCAAGCTATTAGATGCTTTTAACGTTTCGTGCATTAGTTACAAAAATTGTATAAAAAGCCTCTCAGGGTTAAATAAACGACTATTTCAGTATCAAGTTAACATTTTAAAACGGTAAATAAAATACTCAAGTCCCCATTCTGTATCAGCGGCTTTAAACTACATTCAATTAATTAAATTTTGCGAATCAACTGTTAAAGTTGTTAAAATTGCTCCCGTTATTCCATAATTTCCCTTCTGTCTACTTTTAACATGTGAAAGTTTTAAAACTGTTTCGAAGATAGATTCAAGTCAAGATTTTGCCAATTTAGGAGTATTTTAGATAAAAAGTTAATTACGTTCCTTTGAAAGGTTCACTACAACAGCCTGCAAGGGAAGTCTCCTGCTTTAAGATGGCGGCTGTTTACTAACGCACGTAGTTTTTAGTGCACGTGTTGCTAACGGTGTCGAGGCTGTCATTTTGCATCTAGTTCTATATACATATGATATCCTTGGATCCCTCTCACAGAAAGAATGTTAATAATGTAAATGCCATCTTGAGGATTAATTGTCATAATAAACAAATACAGTGCTTATGTACTGTATGTTGAATATATATATTCATCCGAGTTTTATTCTTTTTTTTTTTTAATGCATTGCCAAAATGTATATGACCGGGAAAAATTATTGGGAATGATTGGAATTGAATCGGGAGCAAAAAAAAAAAAAGCAATCGGATCGGGAAATATCGGCATTGGCAGATACTCAAAACGATCGGGAGCAAAAAAACATGATCGGAACAACCCTAGTTACTATTCTTTAAGATAGTGTTTTATTTCAGAATACCATTTTTTGCATTTGAATGGGTGAATTATCTGGAAATATTGTCAATACATTAGTGGTTTAATTGGTTTTAAAAAATTGACACTAATATCGCATATCGGCAATAATTTATGAGACAATACATCGTCTGCTAAAATTTGTTATCGCGACAGGCCTATTCTCGGTCTTTTGTGGGCATTTAAAGGCTAGTTCTTGTTCATTTTGAGTCGCTTTCTATTCATTTGGGGATATTCTTCCTTTACAGTAAGCCAAAATTAACAGGAAGTGACCTGAAAATGCCCCCAAATTAACAGGAAGTGACCAAAAATCAACAGAAAATGCCCCAGAATGAACTCATTACCATCGACGTCCAATCCGTATAACTGCAAATGTGGTCATAATGTCAAATTTTTCTTCCTGTGTTTTTCTGAGTCACTTTGTTTACACGTGTCACATGGATCAGCTATTTGACTCATAAATGTCAAGGACGAGGTTCCGCGGGGCCGGATGCCGCCGACTGGTGTCCGAGGCGTCCCTCCGATCATAGACGCACGACTTGATTTTTGCTGACTCGCAACAGTCGTGGAAAAAGATGTTTTTTTAAAGCCACACTAATAAACTTTTTGGGTCATTTACAAAGTTGAATGTCGCTCATACAGCTAATGTGTACCCACGGACTATTTGGGGGCATTTTGAAGTCACTTCCTGGTCAGACTGGGTCACTTCCTGTTTATTTGGGGGCATTTCAGGATCACTTCCACTGGAATTAAGTCACTTCCTATTGATTTTGGGGCATTTCAAGGTCACTCCTGTGGATTTTGAGCAATCTCAGGCTTCCAGTCAATATTGGGTCACTTGGGTTGGAAAAGGAATACCGTAATGTTCGGACTATAAACTGCTAATTCCTCACTAGATTATAAAATTGGATTAAATTTCATGATAATCCAAGAACAATTTAAAAGGATTGCTCTTAAGATAGCAGGAAATGTTTGTAAAATGAAACCGAAGAGGTGATTACAGTCATGAGGTCAAAGGTCACAGAGCCTAATTGAATTTGGCCGTTGAGGCTGAAGTCTGCTCTCTCTAAATGAGTGGCTGGCGAATCGGGCTACTGGAAATGAATGGGAATAATTTTCCCTTTAGAAATGAATGGGTATGTTTTTGGCAAATTTTGGCCAAACTATGTTTTTAGTCAAAACTGTACAGAGCTTTTGCATTTTTTGCGGAGCTATCATCGATTACAGGATAGTGAGCTCAAAGGTCACAGAGGTCAGAAATACGTTTGTGTTCATGATAATCCAAGGACAATTTAAAGGACTGCTATTAAATTTGCACGTTATGTTTGTAAAATGAAACCGAAGAGGTGATTACAGTCATGAGGTCAAAGGTCACAGAGCCCAATTGAATTTGCCCGTATAGACTGAAGTCTGCTCTCTAAATGAATGGCTGGCGAATCGGGCTATTGGAAATGAATGGGAAAATTGTCCCTTTAGAAATGAAAGGGTATATTTTTGGCAAATTTTGGCAAAACTACGTTTTTAGCAAAAACTTTACAGAGCTTTTGCATTTTTTGCAAAGCTACCATCAATTATAGAATAGTAACCTCAAAGGTCACAGAGGTCAGAAATACGTTTGTGTTCATGATAATCCAAGGACAATTTAAAGGACTGCTATTAAATTTGCACGTTATGTTTGTAAAATGAAACCGAAGAGGTGATTACAGTCATGAGGTCAAAGGTCACAGAGCCCAATTGAATTTGCCCGTATAGACTGAAGTCTGCTCTCTAAGTGAATGGCTGGCGAATCGGGCTATTGGAAATGAATGGGAAAATTTTCCCTTTAGAAATGAAAGGGTATATTTTTGGCAAATTTTGGCAAAACTACGTTTTTAGCAAAAACTTTACAGAGCTTTTGCATTTTTTGCAAAGCTACCATCAATTATAGAATAGTAACCTCAAAGGTCACAGAGGTCAGAAATACGTTTGTGTTCATGATAATCCAAGGACAATTTAAAGGACTGCTATTAAATTTGCACGTTATGTTTGTAAAATGAAACCGAAGAGGTGATTACAGTCATGAGGTCAAAGGTCACAGAGCCCAATTGAATTTGGTCGAGGTCTGCTCTCTCTAGGTTCTTTGTGCGCTGCGTATTCCATTTTCTACGGCTGTCCGTTCTGCATCCATATGTTTTATATGGCTGCTCAATCCACAGGACATATGCGATTACCGTCTGCCTTTGCCAGAGAGGCTTCGCTCATTAACTCTCATCAATGATGATCTTAATGGCTGGTAAAAATAGACCATGGCGAGAGGGCTTCAGCCTTTCAACGCCGTCCGTCGGTACGTATGATTGCGCCTACAGTACATGACTGTTTGTTTCATCCGTCTCCATTGGAAACGGCCTTCACTCATTTGGCTACCACGGACGTTAATAGACGTCCAACTTGGCTGGCAGTGAATCATCAGTTTGAAGCGTCATTAGCGCACACACACGTGTCAGTGCGGGAGGCGATAAATAGCAAGGGTTGATAAATGAGCCAGAGGGACTAAAAGGCCAGAAGGGCAATTCATCAGCAACGCTGACGTCCTTTAAGTTCAAGTAATTCCAGTGGAGTTAAATTATACTAAATTAGCTGTTAACCATTTGATGTCCTGTAGGTTATAGTACAGTATAATAAGAACAGTACCTAGAAATGAAAATGTGCTAAGATGAAAAAAAAAAAGGACATTGTAAGCAGTTACTCACGATGTTACTCGGTACTTGAGTACTCATTTCAATGGATATTATTTTACTTTGTGCTTGAGTAAATTTTTGGATTGGTACTTTGACTTGAGTACTAATATTTAGAAGTAACACTACTCTTAAAGCAACAGTATGTAACGTTTCAGTTTTAGCGACACTGGTGGACAAAACCGGTAGTGTGTTGCCTTAAAGGGAACCTCGAATTTAAAAAACGTAGGCTCTAATAAGCCACATTTGTTCTCTTTTACAAAAAAATGTTGTTAGAAACATTATTGCCATCGATTTAAAAATCTATAAATATTTAGTACATGTTTTGACCTAGCAAGGGCGCCATGTTTTACGCACGCAATGCACACTGGGAGTGATGACGCAGTTAGATTGGACTAGGAGAATAGCATTGGCCAAGCCAGCGCTAGCCATATGCCGGCACTAGCCAAAAACAATAGAAAAAGTCAAAATTATTTTCCTTAATTTCAAAAACGTATTAATTTTCAAAAATTTGATATTTTCAAAATTAGAGTATATTTTCCTTCTATTAGATTTTTAAACTTTGTCTTTGTTTTCAATTTTCTATTCATAGAATTTTTCAAAAACTAAAAAAATACATCTTTATTTAAAATGCATAATTCTAAAATAATTTTATTTATTTATATTTTATACATTTATACAAATTATACAATATTCTAGGTTTTCTTTAATCCCCCCCAAAAACATTAAGCTCCTCATTTCAGTGCTCTATATATAGAATTTTCTTAAAATTTAAAAAAAGTAAAAAAAAAATATTTTAATTTAAAAAATTTTGGATTTAAAAAAAAAAAAAAATTCTTTTCTTTCCTCTCAACTTTTAGTTACAGGTTTCAGTGTTCTACTTATAGAATTTTCTGAAAAACAAAAAAACAAAAAAACTGTAAAAAGCAAAATATTTCAATTAAAAAAAAATTTTATACACTCTTTACATGTTTTAGTTACACTTTTCAGTGTTCTATATATAGAATTTTCTTAAAAAACTAAAAAACAATAAGTTAAATTTTAATTCAAAGAATGTATAATTTTCAAAAAAATTCTGTATTTTTTTGTTACACCTTTCAGTGTTTAAATGGTCTTAAAAACTAAAAAAAAAAAAAAAAACTAAGTCAAATATTTTCTTCAAATATCAAAAATGTACAATTTTTGAAAATTGTTCTTCCATTTTTTTCCCCTATAAATTTCTCATTACGTTTGAGTTCAAGATATTTTTAAAAACTAAAATATTTTAAAGAAAAATGTACAATTTTAGAAAATAAAAATATATTACCTATTTTTTCTAACCCCCGCAATTTTTAGTTGCATGTTTCAATGTTCTATATTTAGAATTCACTACACGTTTCAATTTTAGAAATCTATAATTTTAGAAAATTTTATATATTTTCTTTAACCCCCTCCCCCCAAAATTTGAATTGCATGTGTCAATGTTCTTATATATATATATATATATATATATATATATATATATATATATATATATATAAAATTTTCTTAAAAACTAAATAATAAAGGAAAAAATATTTTTAACTTAAAAAAGGTTTAATTTTGTAAAAATTTTCTATTTTCCTCTAAAAGTTTCAGTGTTTTATATGTAGAATTTTCTTCAAATCTAAAAATAAAAAACAATTTAAAAAATGTGTAATTTTGTAAATTTTCTATATTTTTTTTCTTTAAATTTTTAGTTATACGTTTCAGTGTTCTATATATAGAATTTTCTTAAAATAAAAAACAATAAGTTAAAAAAAGATTTTAATTCAAAGAATGTATAATAAAAAAAAAAAATTCTGTATTTTTTGTGACACCTTTCAGTGTTTAAATGGTCTTAAAAACTAAAAAAAAAAAAAAAAAAAAAAACTAAGTCAAATATTTTCTTCAAATATCAAAAATGTACAATTTTTGAAAATTGTTCCTCCATTTTTTCCCCCTATAAATTTCTCATTACGTTTGAGTTCAAGATATTTTTAAAAACTAAAATATTTTAAAGAAAAATGTACAATTTTAGAAAATAAAAATATATTACCTATTTTTTCTAACCCCCGCAATTTTTCAATGTTCTATATTTAGAATTCACTACACGTTTCAATTTTAGAAATCTATAATTTTAGAAATATTTTCTTTAACCCCCCCTCCCCCCAAAATCTGAATTGCACGTGTCAATGTTCTTTATATATATAATTTTCTTAAAAACTAAATAATAATACAGGAAAAACTAATTTCAAAAATGTTTAATTTTGGAAAATTTTCTATTTTCCTCTAAAAGTTTCAGTGTTTTATATGTAGAATTTTCTTAAAATCTAAAAATAAAAAACATTTTAATTTTAAAAAATGTGTAATTTTGTAAATTTTCTATATTTTTTTCTTTACATTTTTAGTTATACGTCTCAGTGTTCTATATAGAGAATTTTCTTAAAAACAATAATGAAAAAAAATAAAATTAAAAAAAGCAATTTTGAGCGCACCGTGGACCAAGAAAAGCAGCTGGACGGCGAGCGATTGGATTGGGACATCCCTGGAGTATGGATACTCATTAAAAAGCATCGATAATCTGATCGTGACATAAAGGATCACGATAGATTGGCATATGGAACTGTGTTCTTTCAACCAAAATGAAAAATTTGCCGGACAATAATGCACAGAGATGATTCAACTTTTGGAAAACATCTATTTTACAAGAAAATGTCAGTACAAACAGTTAAGAAACGCCAACATTTATTTCAAACTAACAATAAGATGAACTATTTACAAGTTTAAAACATAAAAGAACATTAAATCTTTTTCTTCTCACCTGAAAAACACTGAAAACGGTTGATTGTCCAGCAAGCTTTTGAGAACAAGTGCTTTAGCCGAGGTAGGTGCTCTTGTGCAGTATCATATTTTTTGGGGAACACTATGTCAACAACTCACAATTGGAGAAACCTTGTCACAACCTCCTAATGTTTTTCTTGCTTTGCGCGCTGCAGGGGAGGAGGGCGACGGACTTGCCCTGGGCCGAACGGGAAGGCACCGCTCTGCACGGTTTGGCGCCGTGGTAGGCCTCGTGGCACTTTGTACAGAATAAGAACTGGCAGGAGCTCCTGGTGCACGCGGCTTGCCGGAGCTCGGGCGAGTGAACGGCGGGCGAGCCGCAGTGCGTGCACCGTTTCAGGGACTCGTGACTCTTCAGGGTGCTGGCGGCCTGAAGGGAGAGGAGTAGGGTTGTGACAATATATCCAAAGGTGATATATTTTTGTTAAAAATCCATACATAGACTTTATCATGTATTGACGGGTCAGATCGGTCATGCACTGCGCCTCCCATTCAAGTAGGGGCCCCACCACTGGCATCATACTTGGACATATTTACGCAAAATAAATTCTAACTTTTTTTGTTTTGCTTTTCAGGGATTTAAGCATTTAATCACAAGAATTTTCAACAGAAAAGCTCAGTTTACATCAGGTGGCCGCTAACTACATTTACTAAGAGACTAGTACTGTACTTTGACATATTTATGTATAAAAAAATAAATTTTAAAAAATCCTGACATCACGTTTTTTTGCTTTTAACCAAGAATCGAGACTGTTTTACGTCCATATCTATAGAGAATTCAGGGATTTAAGCATTTATTCACATGAATTTCCAACGGAAAAAGCTCTTTATTTTAAGGCTGCCGTTACATTGACTAAATGGACATAATTGGACATATTTACATAAAATAAATGCTAACTGTATGTTTTTTTTTTTTTTTTTTTGCTTTTAACCAAGAATCAAGTCTAACATATCTATAAAGAATTCGGGGATTTAAGCAATTATTCACAATAATTTGCAGCGAAAAAGCTCTGTTTACATCAGGCGGCCGCTAGCTACATTTACTAACAGACTAGCATTGTATTTCGACATATTTACGTAAAATAAAGGCTAACTGCACTTTTTATTTGTGCTTTTAACCAAGAATCGAGACTGTTTTACGCTCATATCTATAAAGAAATCAGGTATTTAAGCATTTAATCACAAGAATTTTTACCAGAAAAGCTCAGTTTACATCAGGTGGCCGCTAACTACATTTACTAAGAGACTAGTACTGTACTTTGACATATGTATTAAAAAAAAAAAATTTTTTTTAATATCCTGACATCAGGTTTTTTTTGCTTTTAACCAAGAATCGAGACAGTTTACGTCCATATCTATAAAGAATTTGGGGATTCAAGCAATTATTCACAAGAATTTTCATAGGAAAAGCTCAGTTTACATCAGAGGGCCGCTAGCTACATTTACTAACAGACTAGCATTGTATTTTGACTAGGGCTGTCAAACGATTAAAAATTTGAATCGAGTTAATTACAGCTTAATCGCAATTCAAACCATCTATAAAATATGCCATATTTTTCTGTAAATTATTGTTGGAATGGAAAGAGAAGACAAGATGGATATATACATTCAGCATACGGTACATAAGGACTGTATTTGTTTATTACAACAATAAATCAACAAGATGGCATTAACATTATTAACATTCTCTTAAATCGATCCATGGATAGACAGACTTGTAGTTCTTAAAAGATAAATGTTAGTACAATTTATAGAAATTTTATATTAAAACTCCTCTTAATGTTTTCTTTTTAATGAAATTTGTAAAATTTCCAATCAAAAAATAAACTAGTAGCCCGCCATTGTTGATGTCAATAATTACTTACACAATGCTCATGGGTGCTGAAGCCTATAAAATCAGTCGCACCAAAGCGCCAGCAGAGGGCGGCAAGTCTCCATAAAACACAATTAACAAGTGAGCGTTTCACTGTACCGTCATTTAAATCATCTGAGTGGGGCATCTGCGTTAATTGCGTCAAATATTTTAACGTGATTAATTTAAAAAATTAATTAACGCCCGTTAACGCGATAATTTTGACAGCCCTAATTTTGACATATTTACGTAAAATAAATGCTAACTGTGTTTTTTGTTGTTTCTTTTAACCAAGAATCAAGACTGTTTTACGTCCATATCAGTCAAGAATTTGAAGATTTAAGCATTTATTTACAAGAATTTTCAACGTAAAAAGCTCTTTGTTGTAAGGCTGCTGTCACATTGACGAACAGACTAGTGTCATATTTGGACATATTTACGAAAAAATAAATGCTAACTGCACATTTTTCCTTTTAACCAAGAATCAAGTCTTACTTCCATATCTACAGTATAAAGAATTCGGGGATTTAAGCATTTATTCACAATAATTTGCAACGAAAAACCTCCGTTTACATCAGGCGGCCGCTAGCTACATTTACTAACAGACTAGCATTGTATTTCGACATATTTACGTAAAATAAAGGCTAACTGCACTTTTTTTTGGTGCTTTTAACCAAGAATCGACTGTTTTACGCTCATATCTATAAAGAATTCAGGGATTTAAGCATTTATTCACAAGAATTTTCAATGTAAAAAGCTCTTTGTTGTAAGGCTGCCATCACATTGACTAACAGACTAAATACAGGGATCCAGACTAACATTTTTTTTATTGGAGCACAGTGGCCTCCAACTTAAAATTTTAGGGGTGCAGGCAAAAGATTCAGGGGTACACACTGACCTGCAAGAATTCGTTGAAGCGAGATTTGTCGGTTTTTTGCAAGGGTGTGGTTTGGCTGTTGGTGGAGGAGGGGCGGTGAGGAGATGCCATTCTCTGGATGCGAGACATCACCAACCGGGACGCCACTGCGTCTCTTGTCAGACCGCTGTTCTTTTGCCTCAGAGAGATTAATGACTCCTAATATTGAAGGGGGTGAAGAAAAAAAAAAAATTATTTCAGAGGTGACTTGAGTAGTTTATTAATCCTTTATTAAGCTAAATGACTTTTGGGTCAATAAAAATAAATGAAAATAGTGGTCCGCAGCCCGGTAGTTGGGGACTTTTGGGTTGGGGGCAATAAAAAAATAAATAAAAAAATAAAATTAAAAAAAAAAAAAAAAAAAAAAACTTAAACAAAAAGGATTTTAAAAATGTTTTACAAAAAAACAATTTGTTTGGGGGGGAAAAATGTATAATTTTACTAAATTTTCTATATTTTTCTAGAAATTTGTAGTTGCATGTTTCAATTTTCCATATACAGAATTTTCTTAAAAACCAAAAAATTTAAAATGTATAATTTAGAAAATTTTCTATATTTTTCTATTTTTCTCCATCAAATTTTTTGTTACATGTTTCAATGTTCTATTTCTAGAATTTCCGTTAAAAAAAAAAAAAAAAAAAAAAAAAAGATACAAATTTAAATATATATTTTTAAAAAGTTTAATTTTAGGAATTTTCAATTTTTTTCTTTATATAATGTTAGTTGCATACATGTTTCAATTATATATATATATAATTTTCTTAGTAAAAAATTTTCAAAAAATATTTTCTTTAATATTAAAAATGTTTTATTTTAGAAAATGTTCTATATTTTTCTTCTTTTACTTTAAATTTTTTGTTGCATGTTTCAATTTTCCATATATATAATTTTCTTAAAAACTAATAAAAAAATAAATTTCTTTGATATTAAAAATATATCATTTTAGAAAATTATTTTGTGCTTTTTTTTACCCCACCCCATTTTTAGTTGCATGTTTCAATGTTCTACCGTAATTTCCCGAATATAACGCGCACTTTTCCCCCCCAAAATCAACTTGTAAAATCAAGGTGCACATTATAAACACGTACATGGATGGAGACAGAAATATATATTATATATAAACCGATTTTTTTTTTTTTGACACGGCCACGTTGTGTTGAAGAAACGTATGCGGCGATCCGTTGCCGACTATTACGGTACGTGACGTCTCCATTCTGTTTCGGTAATACTTCACTCTGATTGGCCGAATGATTTTGTCTGTTAAATTCTGCCCCCCCCCCCCCCCCACTCTTCATAAAGCACAGAATTTAGTTTCTAGAACTTATTTGAGTCAACGTTTTTTGCAGCTCCGCAACTCGGACCATAACAAACGTAACAACACAGACTTTCTGTGTGTGTCCGTCAACTATATCTGTCCCTCGGGAAACAAACCCAAATAACAATAGTTTCTACTGGTACTGTCGCGTCGACAGCGATGAGCTCTCTCGGATTTGCGACTTACGTTCTCACTTTCTTTTTACCGTATCAATCCATGGAAGAAACATTTATTCATCATGATGAAACGAGCAAGTTATACAGGAGCCTTTTTTTGTTTTCTCCTAGATTCTGGTAAGTTGGAGAAGTTGTCAAATCATATTCTTACCGTAAATATTGTCAGTTTATGGTAATGTTTTGAACTACCAATGTGCTATGCTTGTGCTGTGTTTCACCAGTCAGTAAAATGACATTTCTGTATCTGTACACGAGCTCTTTTTTCTTGTATTCTTCTATTTATTGGTCCTAAAATTGGGGTGCGCATTATAAACGGGTACAATAATTTCCCCTAGATTTTACAAGTAAATTTGGGGTGTGCGTTATACACGGACGCGCCTTATATTCAGGAAATTACGGTATGTATAGAATTTTCTTAAAACCTAAAAAGAATTTAAATGTAAAATTTTGTTTTTTTCTTTATTTTTTTTTTAGTTACATGTTTCAATTTTTATTTATAAAATTTTCTTAAAAACAAAAATTAAAATATATTTTAAAAATGTATAATCTTAGGAGTTTTCTATATTTTACTTTATATATTGTTAGTTGTATGTATCTGTATCAATTTTATATATAGATTTTGCATTAATATTAAAAATGTATAATTTTAGCAAATGTTCTGTTTTTCCCCTCCATTTTTTTTCTTTAAATTTGTAGTTGCGGTCTCAATTTTCTTAAAAACTAAAAATTATATTTTCTTAATGTATAATTTTAGAATTTTTTTCTATATTTTCTTTTAGCTCCCACCCCATTTTTAGTGACACGATTTAATGTTCAATATATAAAATTTTCTTAAAACATAAAAGGCAATTAAAAAATTCAAAAAGCATTAAATTTTAAAAATTATAATTTTAGTAAATTAATATTTCTTTCACCCCAAATTTTTAGCTGCCAGTTTCAATGTTCTATATATAGAATTCTCTTAATTACTAAAATAAAAAAACACATTAAAAAAAGAATTTAAATGTATAATCTAATTTTCTATTTTTTTCTTTATTTTTTTAAGTTATGTTTCAATGTTTTATAAAATTGTCTTAAAAACTAAACCAAAAAAATTAAAATATATTTTAAAAAATGTATAATCTTAAGAGTTTTCTATATTTTACTTTAGATATTGTTAGTTCTGTATCAATTTTATATATATAGAATTTTCTTTAATATTAAAAATGTATAATTTTAGCTATTTTTCAGTTTTTCCCCTCCATTTTTTTCTTTAAATTTGTAGCTGCGGTCTCAATTTTCTTAAAAACTAAAAATTATATTTTCTTTAAAAATGTATAATTAAAGGGGATGTTTCGGCAAAGGGGGTGTGAGACATCAATAGAACCGTTATGCGCCAAGATAACAAATATTGATAAAGTTAACAAAAAAATCAATCACATTAATGAGCAATTATCGAAAATAGATCGAAAATGACGAACACTACCGAAAGTGTTCCGGAAACAGCCGAATGGGGCGGCGACGTCACGACAAGTGATTGAAAGTCGAGGCGGAGCTAGGTGCCATTGTTTTTTAACGACGAGAGAGTAGCGTTGGGGTTTGTTTGACCAAAACATCACAACAATGGTTCAAAACTGCTGTGCTATGTGGTGTACAAATAGTTGTTTATCGGAATATAGTATCCATGAGTTCCTGAACGCGAAAAAAAAAAGCTGGACTACACAGAAAATGGGTAAAGTTCGTCCGTGCAAAGAGGGCTAATTTTCTAGACACAGCCTCCGGCACGCTTTTCTGTGGTGCGCATTTTCCAACTGAAAGCTTCTCGAACTATGGACAAGAGAAATCGGGTTTTGCTAAAAGATTGCTGCTCAAAGGAGATGCGGTGCCGACCATAGATGCACAGCCACCTAAATGTCCCGAGATATCAAGAGAGAGACGATGACTGCTAAAGGAGGCTAAAGCTACGCAAAGAAGGGAGCAGCCAAGCTTGAAATGGCCAGAGTGAGTACTCTTTTATAATTAATAAAAAAAAATGTCACGCCTTTGGATACAGGACTCGACACATGTATAAATGATCGTTCGTAAAATATATAGAACAAATCCTCTGATCCCGTTCATATTTGTGTCTGTTGGCAGAGCGAAAAGCTATGATAGCGCAATAAATTATAATTATTCTATGCATTCCTTTATTTTGCAGTCACGGTGTATCAGCTTCACAAAAAGAAATGCTAAACAAATCATTGGTGTTTCCCACACGATCTGCTGCCGATGTTTCATCAGTGTCATTGCTCCCCTCAATGACCGTTTCATTACGCTGCATTGGCGTTCGTTTGGGCTCAAATTGGTCACCTATAACACCGATTAAAGCTTTGCAACTCTCCTCGTCACCATTAGATGAACATTCGTTACGTCCTTCTACGTCGGATTCGTCGCTGAAACTAGAAACGAAATTGTCTGCCATCATCGCCGCCATTCAGTATTAAAGCACTGAGCCTTTTTCTTGTTGAAGAAACAGCCCTCACTGCCAACTCTGAATTCTCTTTTATTGACAACGAGCGGTGTTTCTTCATGAGGGAACCTGGAATATGTGCAGGACGAACACAATGCATCAGCATAAACAGCTCAAAACACCCCCAATTCTCCCCACACTAGAAGGAATTATATTGATGCAGACAGGCGCTGCCCCCCTAGTGGCCGGTGGCACTCTCTTCACTTGACGTGACGTCACGCACACAATCTGCCAGATCTCGGGCGCCGGTCGTTTTAGCTTGACAATCGAGCCAAATTTCTCTCATTTTCTTGTGTGTAATTACACGAAGTGGCATGATATGAATACAAAAGGCATGCGTTCATGGATAAATGATGGAATATCAAAATTTTCCCAGGGCGCTACATCCCCTTTAAAAAAAAAAAAATTTCTATATTTTCTTTTACCCACACCCCATTTTTAGTTACACGATTCAATGTTCAATATATAAAATTTTCTTAAAAACTAAAAGACAATAAAAAAAATTCAAAAAGTATTAAATTTTAAAAACTATAATTTTAGTAAATTAATATTTCTTTCACCCCAATTTTTTAGCTGCCAGTTTCAATGTTCTATATGTAGAATTTTCTTAAAAATTAATATACAAAATTTTCTTAAAAACTAAAATATATATATTTATATAATTTCTGAGAAATGTATTATTAAAAAAAATTCAACAATTTTTTGTTGCACGTTTCAATTTTCTATATAATTTTTTTTTTTTATCATCACTATTTTTATGTACTAAGGCTTTTTGGATTTTTTTTTTTTTTTTTTTTGTAAATTCAGGCTTCAATCTGTTCGTAATGACTTTTTATTCAATTATTTAGAATAAATAATTTTATAAATGAGTAAAAACAGATTCAGTCTGATTATGACCCCTGTTAACACTCCATAGTGCCTCCCCCCCCAATCTCATAGGAATTAACCCACTGCCTGCCATTTTACAACAATAGACGTACATGTTTAAATGCCTTTGACGGCACAAGAAGTCCAATCCATTAGAACTAGTAGGGGCCAATGAACTGATGTCAACGTCAGCCAAACGGTTAAATGAACCGACCTACCCGCAATCCTCCAACTATAAGCCGCACCCATTAAAAATGATTACAAGGCAACATGTTTTGCGTTGATACCTGAAGCACTTGTTCAGCATGCCGACATCTTCTCGTGGCGGCGCTATCTTCACGTATGATCCTCCTCCACGTCCTGCTGACCTTCTTGCAACTGCGGGGTCGCCCAAAGGAACAAATTGGTATCTTGCGACGGCGTCGCCTCGTCTCATCTCGCGCGCATCTACCTGATGAGGTCCGTGTCTCCCAGCAGGGCCAAGATGTTGGACAGGATGCACAACATGTTCTTGGACAGGAGCCTGGAGAAGATGTCGATGAACTCCAGGCCCATGCTGCGGCCGATTACCTGGTGAAGCGGATGATCCTTGGCCACCCTGGAGATGACGCTCCAGTCGTACCTGGGATAAAATAAAATAAAAATAATCATTGTTAAGGAAGACTGGCAGTGATCGATCGTGTTTTACTGTCATTAATGGTAATGAATCCAAATGATTCATGATGATTACTGTCAATGGCAGCCAATAAAGCGATACGTTTTTGAATGAATGTACGTTTGTTTTGTGTATTAGGGTTCGCCAGTTAGGGTCCCGAAAGCGCTTGGTCCAATTCTGTTCATCTTCACCATGTGTGGTGAGGAACAGTGACCAAAATTATCCACCAGAGGGCGCCAAAGGACAAAAATCCAGGCCAAACTATCTCTGAATGACGCCTACAAAAAAGGGAGTACTTTTTGTCAAGGATGCTGTACTAAAATATTCAACTCCATAATATCAATACTCAAAAAACATGCTATTTTTAAAACTGTATACTTATTATCCCTTTCCTTTTTGACAGAAAAAATAAAGTCCTAAATTTGCCCTGAAACCTTCAGAAAGTGCCCCAGAATTAACAGAAGGCGAGTCTCAAGTGTCCAAAAATAACAGGAAGTGACCCAGAAATGCCCCAAAATTTAACAAAGTCACCAATGAACAGTAAATGAACCCGGAATGCCCTTAAATGTACAGGAAGTCACCTAAAGTAACCAGGAAGTGACCCAGAACCAACTGAAAATGACCAATAAACGGGAAGCCACTCATAAATGCCCTAAAAATCAACTGGAAATGAACCAACACCAAAATGTACAGGAAGAGACCGGCTTTTTTAAGAGAGTGACCCAAAAATGCCCCAAAACCAACAGGAAGTGACCTAAAATCAACAATAAATGATACAAAATGTCCAGGAAGTAAACCTTGAATGCCCATAAATATACAGAAAGTGACCCGTAAGGACCCTAAATTTATAAGGAAGTGACCAATGAATACGAAGCTACCCGTATATGCCCTTAGATCAACAGGAAATGATTCAAAATGTCCAGGAATGGACCCCAGAATTTTTAATTATTGACATCAACAATGGCGAGCTACTAGTTTCTTTTTTTGATTGAAAATTGTACACATTTTATTAAAACGAAAACATTAAGAGGGGTTTTAATATAAAATTTCTATAACTTGTACTAACATTTATCTTTTAAGTACTACAAGTCTTTCTATCCATGGATCGCTTTAACAGAATGTTAATAATGTTAATGCCATCTTGTTAATTTATTGTTATAATAAACAAATACAGTACTTATGTCCCGTATGTTGAATGTATATATCCGTCTTGTGTCTTTTCTCTCCATTCCAACAATAATTTACAGAAAAATATGGCATGTTTTATAGATTGTTTGAATTGCGATTAATTACGATTAATTTTTAAGCTGTAGTTAACTCGATTAAAGATTTTAATCGTTTGACAGCCCTAGTTCAGACACATTCTCAAAAAAAAAAAAAAAAAAAAAAAAAAAAAAAAAAAAAAAAAACGGCTAAATATACCTATAAACCGAATTATGAGTGCATTAAAAAAAGATTACCTCAATCAACAACCTTACGTTGGTCTTAACAGGGAGCAGTTGGATTCAGCCATGTGAAAAGAGGCAGACCAAAGGGCAGTGTATCCACCCTAATCAATAAAACTAAATGCAAACACTTTCAAAATAAACCATTACAACGGCACCTAAATGAAACGAATATTCGAAGCAACAAAATTTTATCCAATTTTTTTTTTAATCGAATACTCAAGTTAATCGATTAATCGTTGCAGCACTACTCAATATTAAAAAAACAACAAACAAACAAAAAAAAACACAGCATTTCCCCCCCCTTACCTCTTATTCTCGCTGTAACTTTTGGCGAGCTCCTGACAAACGGCTTCCTGGAACTTGATGATGGGAAGATTGGGGAAGGACGCGAGTGCTTTCTGCTTGTCCACGGGCGTGGACGTGACTAAAACGCTCGCCCGGCATCCTGAAACGGCCCCGTCTTGACACAGAGCGGACTTTTTAGGAGTTACGGGGGGACGTAGCAGGGACGTCGAGGGGAATCTTCCGTGACAGTGGTGGTCGCCTTCGTCGATTTGACTGCTTTGCAAAGACAAGTAGCCGCTGTCCTCTAGCGCCTTGTCAAAGATGCCTTCGCGCGCCTTGACGGTCTTGTTCTCCTTGTCGCGGGCCTCTCCGAGGGCGGGGTCGCAGGGGAACAATACGGTGCGCACCTTCTCGACAGGGGGCTTGAAGGGCAGGGGGTCCTTGATGGGGGAATTTTTCTTCTCCGGGGAGCTTCTCTCCATGTCTCGCTTGGCTTTAACTTCGTCGAGGCGAGGGGACTTCATGTTGACACTGCGGACAAGAGAGAATTTAACGTCAAATATTCAGAAGCGTATTTCAAATTAAAACAAAACATAAAACACTTTGAAATTGTCCTCTTCAATAAGAATGAGTGCGTTTCAGAAGCAAAAATTGATGGCTGTTCCATTTGTTAAGTTTTGATGCTGAATTAAACAGTATTTTCTAGAGCTGCAGCTATCTATTTTAGTAGTCGATTCATTGATGAACTAGTCAGTTCGAATAATCGAATAATCAGATAAGGAACAAAAAATTTTAAACACCTAAGCGGAGCTTCAAACAGTATTAAAAAAAAAAAAAAAAAGAATAAATTAAGATGTAAATTCAACAAAAGAACAACTGGCTAACTTACCTTGCAAAAGCCCGCTAGCTTAAATACTATAAAATTTTAACATGTTTTTGTTTTTAAACAATGCTGTTAACAAATGGTTCAAACACATATTCCCACAAAAAAAAAAAAAAAAAAAAAAAAAAACGGCTAAATTTTAAACTTTGGTTATGTTGGTCTTGACAGGGGGCAGCTGGATTCTGCCTGGACTGCCGCTATTGATTATTTTAGTAGTCGATGAATCGATGAACTAGTCAGTTCGAATACTCGAGTAATCGTATAAGGAACATAAAAAATTAAAATACCTGAGCTGAGGCTCAAACTATTTAAAAAAATGAATGAATGAGGATCTGGAACAACAAAAGAACAATTTGATAACTTGCATAGCAAAACTCTGCTAACCTAAATACGATAAAAATGATATAAAAATTTTTTTTTTCCTTAACAAATGGTTCAAACACATATTCCCCCCCCCCCAAAAAAAACAGCTAAATGTACCATTTAAACTACAAATGACCTCAAACAAAACTTGGCTTACGTTGGTCTTAACAGGGAGCAGCTGGATTCAGCTAGGGCTGCAGCTATCGATTATTTTAGTAGTCAATTAATCAATGAATTGGCTAGTTCAAATAATCGAGTAATCGTATCAGGAACATAAAAAAATTAAAATACCTGAGCTGAGCCTCAAACGGTATCAAAAAAAATGAATAAATGAGGATCGAAGTACAACAAAAGAACAATTGGCCAACCTAAATGCCAAAAGTCCACTAGCTTAAATGCTATAAAATGCCAACTTTTTTTTTTAAACAACGCTCTTAGCAAATGCTTCAAACACATAGTCCGACAAAAAACTTAATAAAAATTAGCTCAAACAAAAACTTTGCTTGTGTTGGTCTTAACAGTGAGCAGCTGGATTCAGCTAGGGCTGCAGCTATTGATAATTTTAGTAGTTGATTAATCGAACTAGCCAGTTCAAATAATCAAGTAATCGGATAAGGAACATAAATCAAAATACCTGAGCTGAGCTTTAAACGGTATAAAATTAATAAATGAGGATCGAATACAACAAAAGAACAATTGGCTAACTTACATCGCAAAAGTCTGCTGGCTTAAATGCTATAAAATGCCTACCACGGCGCCAAACACATATTTCCACAAAAACGGCTAACTTCAGCTAAAAAAACAAAAACAAAAAAACTGAGCTTATATTGGTCTTAACAGGGAGCAGCCGGATTCAGCCATGTGAAATGAGTTATGTCATATTCACTGTCGCCACGAGGGCAGTGTATCCACCCAAATGAATCAAACTAAATGCAAACACTTAAAACAAACCATTACAATGCAACTTTCATTAAACCAATACTCGAAGCAGCAAATTTGAATTTTTTTTATTTTTATTTCAATTGAATTACTCGAGTTAATCGATTCGTCGTTGCAGCACTAGTATTTTTAACCCTCAATAGGGCAAGTGACTATTTTTACAAATTTGGCCTCCATTAAGCAAAACTCAACAGAATGGGAGTCAAAAACAGCAAAAAGTGACCCAAAATCAATAAAACAGGATTTTAAGTGCCCAAAAACCAACTGAAAAAGACCTGAAATCAACAGAAAGTGACCCGTAAGTGCCCTAAAATTCCACAAAAAGTGACCCAAAATTAGCTCTTTGCCTGCCATTGACTACAATAAACATCCAATTCATTTAAACTTTGTGGACTTGCTGTGAACGCCATCAGTCAGTGCCATTGACGGTGATAGACGTCCAATGCATTTTGACTGGGAGGGGCGAATGAACAATGTCAATGGCTTTCAATGAGCTAACAAGAAAAGTGCTCACCACTATCAAGAGTAGTACAAAACCAAATTTACCCCATGACACATTTCTGGTGACCCAAAACATAACAGAGTATTGATAATTATATTGTTGGATAGGCTGTTAGCATGTAATATAAGTGAAATGTAAAGAATCCTTCAATTTTCCAGCATGCAGGCCTGAGATGAAAGACGTTTTAGCTACCGTTACAACCTCAAACATGTCTTAACTGACATATAACATGACTTTGATACAACTCAACTACCTTGAAAGAGGTCGCTCTTTGTTCAGTTACATTTGAAACGGAATTAAGAGCGTTTTGATACAGTTCAGATTTGGCGGGGACCAGCCATTTTGAACCCAGACCAACAAACTTATTCTTCACGCACACAAAAACGGTTGAAAACAACATAACGTATTGTTAAAAGGAGTATACATAGGCAGAAAAGCCATATATATCGCATTAGAAGTCAAAAATAACGAGGATTATACTCAAATGCACTGACATTCGATTCGTTACATGAACGCGGCGGCTCGGTAGCTGATTTAAAGTGACTCACCTCATTGTTTCTTGTTCAGTTATCTTCCCAGCTGCGTTTTTGAGGCGTACAATACTTGTTTTGTATTATATTAAAATATTTTCATCGTCTGTTTCGAATTCGGCGGTGGGAACTCACAGAAGGCGCAAACGGACGCATTCAAATAGAGGCGGGTGGTCAGGTTGGAAAAACCTCCAGCCAATCAGCGGCCGCGATTTGTGTTTGAAGGCGGAAGTGGCACGTGGAGGGAAAACCTGCGCATGCGTATTAAAGCGCGGCGGTTACCCCATTTAAACCGGGAACCAATCGAAAGTTGCGTTGAGGGAGCGGGCGAGTCAGGGGCGAGCTGGCGAAGCGACATCTCTTGGCGCATGCGTAGTAGGCATGGCGTCATGCAGTTAATGTTATTTTTTTAGTTCTGACGAAAAATATACAGACAGAAGACAATTGCCAAATAAAATAGAACTGTGTAATGTGATTTAAATCAGAAAATATTCATAGTGAAATAAATTGTTTTCCAAACACCTGACCTTTCAACTAATGTGCACTTTACTTGTTTGCTTTCACGCACTTACATGGAATGTGTGTAGTGTCTCATTCGTTTGAAATTAGGCGTTAAATTTGAAGTCTATGAGAATTCGCTTCGCGGTATCCAAACATCACGTGGTGTCATTCGCCCAAAGGGAACCGCCTTATCTGGTTATTACCTTATTTTCATAAATTATAAGGATTGGTGCTTATCTGCTGTTCATTAAAATGCCACTCATTCATTTAATGAGTTGTATTTAATTTTATAAACTGATCAAATGTTTTGACTATAGTTCGCAAATGCGCATGCGCTAAATATTCAATATGGCTGCGCCCTTGTGCAAGGTAGTGTTTTGAATTTCAAGACGAAGCTTTATCGGTGTTTGGAATGTTTATGACCAAAATTTGCACCGTCGTTATGAAAATAAGAATCTCGTTTGTATTTTTAATGTAATTTGAACGTTTAAGTTCTCAACCTAATTTCTTCATAAGTCTGCTGCAAGTCGTTTTTTTTAAATGACCTGACGTCATTCTTTCTTCTGCAAAGAATTCTCTGCTATGAAATAGGTGTAATCAATCAGTAATGTTTTCCAGAGGTGCTATTCGTCTCCTACCTACAAGAAATAAGTCACTCTTTAACTTGCTCATTTATGGTGTTAGAAATTATTCAAGTTTCCTTAAAGATGCTAGGTTTCATAATCCCTGCGTTTTAACTAGAAGGTCTTTTCACACCACCGGCCGACTAAAGGTAGCCAAGTTATTATCCCTCGATGAAATGTTCTCGAGGAGGTCCCTTTTGGACTACCTGAAAAAGATGGACTTGGAGTACAGCGACTGTTTGACAGTGGTCAACAGCGATGACCAGAGCAGAGAGGAAGAGCTGAGGGCCAAAAGAACCAAATTGTCCCTGCTGGCACCCCTTATCCAGACCATCAGGGAGCTGGATGTCAAGCAGAAGGAGATGATTGAGACTGAGGCACTTCTAAAGGGTAGGACCATTATCTCAGGTAGCAAGGAAGGCGTCGTATAATTTTGGGTGTTGCCACAGATGAAGATTTGCGAGAACTGGCCGAGCAGGAGAGGGAAGCCTTGAATCGAGCCATTGAGGACCTGAGGCGGAAGGTAGTTACAAGGGTTGGGAACCTCTGGGTAGCTCACGATGTAATATTGAAAGGACAGTTTTTTCCATTTTATTTTTCCAGATATTAGATCTACTGATCACAGAGGAGGAGGACGATTTGAGCGAACTCGTGCTGGAAGTGACGGCAGGAGTCGGCGGGCAGGAAGCCATGCTGTTCACCGCAGAGGTTCTGGAGCTAAGAATCAATATTTATCCAATAAAATTAGCATTTCATCAGAGTAAACAGGTTCTTTTTCTTCCCGTTTGAAGCTGTTCGACATGTACGAGGGCTTCGCTCAGCACAACGGCTGGTCCTTTGACGTCCTGGAACACATGAACAGTGACTTAGGTCAGTCTGTCACATTAGTGCTGTACGATATGACAATCTGTATCGCCGATAATCCCTACCGTATTTCTCAGACTATAAATCGCTACTTTTTTCTTGCCGTTTCCGGATTTTATTAAAAATATACAAGCTTCATATTTTATTGCTAAAATAACAGAAAAAATGATAATTTGACGTATTTTAAAAGAATGGCTTTCCAAATTTTGCCATAACATCGCTCTCAGTTGCTATACTAGCACCAATAAAGCTTGTGAGAAGCTCGTCAGACTTACTCAAAAACTCAAGATTTTATCGGTGAGTATGGCTCCATTTGATAACTATATGCTGTTACAAAAGAAACATTTAAATAAAAAAAAATTAAATTCAGGTCAAAAAGTTTAATTTATATTCAATTTAATTTTAACTTTATTAACATGACGTGTTCTATCCTCACTAGCGGTGGGAAACTCTGGGTAACTCAGGATACGATACGTTTTGCAATAGAAGGCTCATGATAACAATGATCTCACAATATGACTATTATCGATACATTGGTCAGGAAATCATTCTACAAATCAACTAATAAAGGATAATAAATACATTAAACATTTAAAACATAACTTAATAAGAAAAACAATTGCTAGCTTAAATGCTACGATTGCTAACGTACTTACAATTTTTATAGCAAATTGCTCCCATATAACTCCACAAACTGTAGCTCTAAACTTAACTACAAATGCATACACAAACATATTGTTGGAGACATATTAGTTAATGCAAAGTTGTGTCATTTCAGTATTGGTCACTCGTTGTAATGGTTTGTTGTATTTTAGAAAGAAATTGGTTTGTTTTTTGGAAAGATGGCGCCCCCTTTCTGTAGTTGATGGTACGGTAGCTGCAAATGGTGCACTAATCAACTGACACCCATATGGTGTGTTTAAATGGAAGTGAGAAGCCAGTTTTGTTTTGGACACAGATGGGGTAGCCACACAGTTTTTGACCGCTTAAACCATCTGAACATTTTAATACACTTACAAGACATACAACCACGACTCATGACCATCTACAAAACTTGCAATAAAAAAATCCCTCACCATTATTTGGATTGTAATAGGGCTGTCCCAAACGACTAATTTTCTCCCGATTAATCAGCCGACTATTTTTACGATTATTTTCTCCCGATTAATCAGCCGACTATTTTTACGATTAGTCGACTAATCTTTTAATATTTTAATTTTTTTTTTTTTTTTTTACTAATTTAGCAAAGAAATTTTTGTTGACGCTTATCAATTCACAAAAACATATATATATATATATATATATATATTTTTTTTTTTTTACTCATTTAGCAATGGAATTTTTGTTGACACTTATCAATTCACAAAAACATTTTGGAACACTTAAATTCTTTATTAATAAAGTACAAATAAACAGATAAATAAAAATAATAAATCACAAACAATGAGTTCAAATGCTGATAGAATTAACTTGTGCAAAAGAATGGAATGTAAACAGATTCAGAACACTGACTTCATCTTTCCAACATGATTCAAAACAATTCTTAAAAAAATACCTAGCATTAATATTATGGTATACTGTAGTACTATATACAGTGGGGAGAACAAGTATTTGATACACAGCCAATGGGAAAACCCATTGGCAGTGTATCAAATACTTGTTCTCCCCACTGTATAATAGTATTATAATAATTATTCATTGCCAGATTTTTCATAAAGGGTGTCATTTTAAAGGTATTCTTAGTGTAGAATCTGACGTATGTGGGATTAACTCCAGAAATCGTTATTTATATGACGAACATGACATGCTTTCATTTTGAAATGTTCACCGGAAGTACGCTCGCTAAACCGCTAACTTCTGCTTTACATTCCACATAAAAGCACTTTTTGTCATTTCATGTGGTGACAGTAATAGATTTTTTTTGTCCTTTTGCAAATGCTGTTAACCAGCGATTTTTCATGTTTGAGGTGTCACCTTTTAACTGCAAGTTTTGGACAAGGCTGCCTGTTTTATAGCCGGCTAAAGTAGGTCGTCTTTTTTCCCATTCACTTCAATGTAGCAATGCTAACGTATATAGTGTTTAATATAGATGTGTTTTCTTATTTTGTATGTCTGAACTTTAATTCTACAGCGTGTTGATGAGAGAAAAGAATTGGAGTCTCATATGCCATCAGCACGCATGTGTACACGCACGCACGTGACGATAAAATGCAGCCGTGAAAATGACAGCCCTCATTTTTATTTACCATGCGATAAATGGACTCATTGCATATCGTGACAGGCTTAGCAACTTCAATAAAACATGTCATTCGTTAGTTAGATGGACTTACAATCTCCTGTCGTTATCATTCACGGCCGACGTGCAGCCAAGCTTGGCATTGAAGAGACAGGACACAACAGTGTACCCTCCTTTGTTTCTTTAAAAATAAGTCAATGTTTTGGACTCTCTGGTGCGCTTTTTCGGCTTTGTGCCGATTTCCCCGCTTGCATACCAAGCGTCCGACATTCTGAACTTTCCACGCATATATTTTTTTTAACCCTTCATTAACCGTCGACGGGATGTTGTGCTCGTCGACGGATTTACGTCATCGATGACGTCGACAATGTCGACTAGTCGGGACAGCTCTAGGTTGTAAACAAGCTTGGAAACGCCTGGATCGCAATAAACAACAACTGGATCATCATCAGAAGGTGCGTCTGAAATTTTATACCCAGATACGCCCGGCTACCTGGTAATCGAAAGCCGGCACACATACATTAGCTGAAAAAACTTACAGCCTTAAGTGGGCCAAACGAGTGGGCAGCTGTCCTTTATCCATGTCAGACGAGTCTCCTCTTTAGATATACAAGGCGACAGTCCAGCCACACCCAACACTGCCACCAGAGGGCAATGTAGCCTATATCATTAAAAAAAATTAAATACTTTTGGACTTTTTGGATGGTTATTTTTTAAAGGGTTAATGCCGACTTACGCGGAACTTTGGGTTACGTCGCCAGTGTATGATCGGAATTCGTTCGTAACCCGGGGACTACCTGAACAGTAAATGAGTATCAATACTTTTCCAATCAAATATCATTATTGGTACTTTCGACAACCAAAATGGATGCGAACGTGCTGCTTCTGCTTAACTGGAAAGTTTTAGGTTGCAGCACTACATGATGCATTTAACATTTGTGGCAAGTCAGCTTAATGTCGATTAAAAAATAAAGTGATAAAGCTGTCGTAATTGTTGTGTAATTTTTTCACCAAATAATTCAAAATGTATTATATTGACCCCAATCACCAACGTCACATAATCACGTGATCGCTGTATTGTGGCGCCATATTGTCCGTCATTGTGTGTCCGTATTCTCAATGGTCTCCATTTATCGTGCAATTTAGAGTGCAATTTATGGAAGCCCTGGTGCTTTCAGACGCTGTAAACTCATTGGATGTGTTGCATAAAAGGCGTTATGTGGAAAAGCTTCGGTCGATCCATTCGCCAGATCCATATTTGATGCCTAAATCGATATTTTTCGACCCGCTGTCTTCGCCGTCTCTGCCTGACATCTGCTACCCTGATATCTACAACTATCTTGTCCACAGAAACTCAGCCTATTCTCACGAAACTTTGAAAAACTTTAAGAGCAGCACTCTAAGCAACATTACCCCGTGTGACCCTTTACTTCCAATTTTCTAAAATGGCGACAATCAAAAAAAAAAAGTTGACTGTGATGGCCGACGCTTCAAGGATAGGTGGGAATTGGACTAATTTCTTCACTAAAATATGCAGCAACTGTGTCTTGCCTCATTTGCAAAGAGACAGTCGCTGTTTTCAAAGAGTTCGATGTGATGCGATATTACCAAACAAGACACGCTGACATGTACGACAACATAACAGGGAAGATACGCAGCGAGAAATGAAAGCAACCTGAAGCTAGTTTAATTTCACAGCAGCAGTATTTCGCAAGAGCCCGAGTGTCGAAAGAGAACGCCACAAAGGCGAGATTGTTGAAATTATGAATTTTAAAAAAGTAATAAATCAAATGTGACACACAGAAGGGCTTGCTAAAATTTGTTTAAATATATTGTTCTACGTAAATCAGCCAGGGTAGCCCCCCCACATTTTTACCACACCAAATCTGGCCCCCTTTGCAAAAAGTTTGGACACCCCTGTTTAACTGATGATCCGTAGATGAGGCCAGCTTCTTTCACTTGGTACCAGCTAAATATTATTCAAAAAATAATGATGGTGGAAGAAATAAACATCTTGAATTTGAAACTGTTTGTTGTCGGCGATTAGCCTCGCAATGATCTTAATTGTGGTTGCCAGCCCAAAACCTTCTAAATATATATTAAATGCATCTTACCAGATATAAAATGACTACTACATAGTATGTGGTGATCGTTTGGTGCCCAGTTTTCTAGTCGAATTGCAGCAGTCCATCTCGCTCTCCTCTTCGGGTCTCTCGGAATACGGTAGAACTTCAAGTCTCTCCGTCTATCTTCTCTGTTACTGCAACCAACCGCCACACACTCCTTCACCATTTTGATTATTAATGTTAACGAGCAGAAAAACACGGAATGTACGTAGCGGTAATGTGTAAACACGACCAGCTGACGGACAATATGGCGACTCAGGTCAGGGGGGCGGAGTTGTGACGTCATGTGATTGGGGTCTATTGTGGCATAACCATATCGTGAGTGGAGATTTTTACCATATCACAGATCAATCGTTGATCATTGTGTCTCGCACGTGTACTCAGGCGGGCTGCGTCACGCCTCGGCGAGCATCAGCGGCCATCACAGCTACAAGAGGATGAAGTTCGAAGGCGGCGTTCACCGTGTCCAGCGTGTCCCCAAGACGGAAAAGCAGGGCCGCATGCACACGAGCACCATGACTGTGGCCGTGTTGCCTCAACCCACTGAGGTACAGCATCTTTTGAGATGCCGACATATAAATGAATTATTCTTCAAAATATCTGGCATGTGGGTTGAAAAATAATGTTCTTATGTCTGAATTTTCCACATAAATCCCCTTCGGGGCATCGCGACATGTTAAAATTCTTCTTTTGATTAATCGCTACTATTAGTTACTGATAGTGAATTACCAGCGTTTTCCTTTGAAATCTGATTTTCAAAATTAAATTCCAACATGCTTGCATTATCAATCATTTTGTGAAATGTTGTTGTTGTTCTTTCCACGTGTTCCCTCTCAGATCTCCTTCACGATCAACCCGAAGGACCTGAGGATCGAAACCAAGCGGGCCAGCGGCGCTGGGGGTCAACACGTCAACACCACGGACAGCGCCGTCAGAATAGTGCACCTGCCCACTGGTACAATACACAAGGCTTGATAACCTCAGGGATGTGGAGGGGGCAGGCACAGGATGTTTAATTATACTGTTTTGTGGCTTAGCAGGCAGGCATAGCACTCTCAATTGTATTGTATTGTAGACTACATGGGACAATGGATGGAAACTGTTTGTTTATATTGTGTCACATAACATTGCGGTTTGATAAATTTAACTGTCCATCTAAAATAATTTGAAAATTTACACTGTCATTGCTTGCAAAGCATTAAAGTACTGCGTATGTTGTCGTGAGAAGCCGGTGGCAGAGGTGGGGAGAGGGGTTTCAAGTTCAATTACAAATCCTTAGGTAGACGTTTATAATATTACCAAAAATAAGGAGAAGGCACCCAATTTAGTTGAAAAGCTTGCAAGGAGAACGAGGGGAAACTATACAGCTTCCGCAATTCTTCTGCCTAGCCCCTCCTTCACCTCGCTTTTTATTTGGGATGGCCCTAGCAACAGACGCATCTTTCCCTGAAAGGGGGAGCTAGCTGGCGACACCACTTGTATTTGTATGGCTATGTGTGTGCATATAGGTGGAATTATATACATGTGTGTGAGCACATTTCAGCAAAGCAAAGCTGCCCCTTCTGCCTGTCCTTGAACAGGCAAGAGGCCTCCTCAAGGCTACTTCAAGACAAAAAATTTAACAAATGAGCAAAAGCATTGCTTCATTGCAGGCAGATATTGATTAGAGCAATAAATAATAAACGTCTAAATCAGCGGTCTCAAACCGACTCCACAAAGGGCCGCAGTGGGTCCTGGTTTTTGTTCCAACAGATCCAGCACAAACAGTTCAACCAATGAGGTTTCTACTAACATAAGCAGCACCTGATTGCAATCAACTGATTACACTTGTAAGAAACCAGATTGGTGAAAAGGTATTTGTCTCGTTTGGTTGGAATGAAATCCAGTACCCCCTGCGGCCCTTTGAGGACCGGTTTGAGACCACTGGTCTAAATAATTATCTCATCAAATACATTTCATGAAGCAATAGCATTTGGCAAGTAATAAAATGTAACAATATGATTTCTTAAATGTCCTAGACAGTTTCTCAATGTCTGTGGCTTGTCCTTGAAGTTGACCTGTGGAACCTGGGCTGGTTTAAACGGGTCAGAATGATAAGGCAGAATTATCAAGAGTTAAACATGTCTATAGTTATCAATCACAAAAATGTACTGCAATCATGCTATTATAGCAATCAATACTTTATTGTGAGCCTTCATTGGTAAAAGCAAATACTTAATAACCATTTAATAATTATCTTATCAGGGGGACCCTATAATGGTCTCCGGGCCCCTGCAAGTCTGTTGACAGCCCTGTAGGTATTATTATGATTATTATTATTGCTATTATTATTTCAATTTTTATATAATTTATTTGTTTTGCTCTTTGTAATTGATATTTGCAATAGTAACATCAATATTTTTAAAGAATTTAGTGTAGGTTTTTGGGCTGCGGAAAGAATTAATGGATTTTTTAATGTATTCTTATGGGAAAATCCTGCTCGACATACGACCATTTCGACTTACAAACACGGTCCTGAAACCGATTAACTTAATTAACTGTAGTAGTAGAAAATGAGATTTCTTTACATTTGGGCAAAAATCTGTCCCGACTACAGCGCCTCTTTTTGCGTGCGTGTTTCCAAGGTGTTGTGGCAGAATGTCAGCAGGAGCGGTCTCAACTAAAGAACAAGGAGAAGGCCATGAAAGCACTGCGAGCCAAACTCTATGGCATGAAGC